>NC_041395.2:110499985-110827485 GCF_900747795.2 Erpetoichthys calabaricus | reverse complement strand
TATTGCTTTTAATTTTTGGACTGAGTAATGACCAAAGGCATTTTTACATCTAGTTCGTTTGGACCGTTTTTTCTGAACTTTCATTTCCCTGAAAGTCTGGTTCGCTTAGATAGATGTGAATACGCCAGTCACACTGGTGCAGACAAAAACAACCTTTGGAACACCACAAACATTTGGAATGGGTGGTGTCAGTGCTGTAACAAGTGAACCCTGGAGTGGTTCACATGTGGTCTGAATGTGATCCGGCATGAGATTGATTTAACTACGAAATACTGTGCATTATGCGTGACATCTTTTGTGCTGTGGAAGCTGTGCTGAGTGTGTGCTGTTGGTAATTGGAGAATCTCATTTATAATAATAATAATAATAATAATAATTCACTACATTTAAATAGCGCTTTTCTCAGTACTGAAAGCCCTATCCACACAGGGAGGAACCGGGAAGCGAACCCACAATCTTCCACAGTCTATTTACTGCAAAGCAGCAGCACTAATAATAATAATACACTACCACTACAAATATAAAATAATTTGCAAAAAAAAACTCACACAATTATTTGCTCAGTCAAAGCAGCACCGATCCAGTCTCAGAGCCTCTCGCACATGTGCTATCGAACAGCAGGTTTTTTTTAAATATCAGTGCAAATTTACTTGTGATTTGGTCAATCAGAACACATAGAGAGGTGACAAGAAATGAACAGCAGTGCCATGTGAGGCCGCAAAGTAAACATCCTTATCTTACACCATGAGTATACTACAACCCCAAATCAGAAAAAGTTGGGACAGTGTGGAAAATGTGAATAAAAAAATAAAAAAGCAAGTTATAAATTCTCCTCAAATTTTATTTCATTGCAGACAGTATGAACACAAAACAATTCATGTTTTTTTTTGTCAGTATCATTTGATTTGTAAATAAATATCCATTCTTGCCATTCAGGCTTGGCTTGCAACACATTTCAAAAAAAGTTGGGACAGTACAGCATTTACCACTTTGTACAGTTCCCCTGTCTTTTAACAACACTTAAAAGACGTTTAGGCATTGAAGAAATCAAGTTACTAAGTGTTGCAGGTGTTAGTTTGTCCCATTCGTCCTGCAAACAACGTTTTAGGTGCGCAACAGTACGGGGTCTTCGTTGACGCATTTTTCGTTTCAAAATGCGCCAAACATTCTCTATAGGAGACAAATCAGGGCTGCAGGCAGGCCAGTCAAGCATCCGCACCCTCTTCTTACACAGCCATGCCTTTGTTATGCGCGCAGTATGTGGTTTGGCATTGTCTTGCTGAAATAAGCATGGGCGTCCCTGGAAAAGACGTCGTCTTGAAGGCAGCATTTGTTCCTCCAAAACTGAGATATACTTCTCAGCATTGATGGTGCCATCGCAGAAGTGCAAGTTACCTTTGCTGAAGGCACTGACACAACCCCATACCATGACAGACCCTGGCTTTTGGACTTGTATCTGGTAACAGTCTGGATGGTCCTTTTCCTCTTTGGTCCGCAGCACACGGCGTCCATTTCTTCCAAAAAAGATGTGAAAAACCGATTCGTCTGACCACAATACACGTTTCCACTGCACAATGGACCATCCCAGATGCCTCCGAGCCGAGAGAAGTCGACGGTGCTTCTGGACACTATTTATGTAGGGCTTCCTTTTGGCACAGTGCAGTTTTAGCTGGCATTTCCTAATGTAACTACGTACTATAGTGCTTGAGAGTGACTTCCTGAAGTAGTCCTGAGCCCACGCAGTTATATCATTTATTGATGAATGATGGTTTTTAATGCAGTGCCGTCTGAGGGCTCGGAGATCACGGCCATTCAGTTTAGGCTTGCGCACGGTAATTTCTCCAGATTCCCTGATTCTTTTCACTATGTTATGCACTGTAGAGGGAGAAATGCCCAAAGCTCTTCCTATCTGTCTTTGAGAAACGTTTTTTCTTCATCATTTCAAAGATTTTTGCCCGCACTTGGTGGCAAACTGGCGATCCTCTGCCCATCTTTGCTCCTAAAGGAGTAGGCCTTTCCTCGATGCTGCTTTTGTACCGAATCATGATTGCAATCACCTGTTAACATCACCAGTTTCAAATCACATCATTATTTAGTTATTATACCTCATTACTACCCCTTAATTGCCCCCATCCCAACTTTTTTTGGAATGTGTTGCAAGCCTGAATGGCAAGAATGGATATTTATTTACAAATCAAATGATGTTGACAAAAAAAAAACATGAATTATTTTGTGTTCATACTGTCTGCAATGAAATAAAATTTGAGGAGAATTTTATAACTTGCTTTTTTCTTTTTTTATTCACATTTTCCACACTGTCCCAACTTTTTCTGATTTGGTGTTGTATATGTGCAGGTGGGATGTCCTCTCAATCCTCACACTAACATTGGCATGTTAGTCAATATGAAAAAATCAATAACAAATAATGTACAAGAGTTAAGACAGTGTGGTTTGAGATAAAATGAATTGAGATTATGCTCATATTTGAGCTGCTGGAGAGTAAATACGCAGTATCATACAGTTAAATGAAAGTTACGTGATAGGTCTAATGTCATAAAACTGAAACACATCAGCGTACAGTGCATCCGGAAAGTATTCACAGCACATCACTTTTTCCACATTTTGTTATGTTACAGCCTTATTCCAAAATGGATTAAATTCATTTTTTTCCTCAGAATTCTACACACAACACCCCATAATGACAACGTGAAAAAAGTTTACTTGAGGTTTTTGCAAATATATTAAAAATAAAAAAAATTGAGAAAGCACATGTACATAAGTATTCACAGCCTTTGCCGTGAAGCTCGAAATTGAGCTCAGGTGCATCCTGTTTCCCCTGATCATCCTTGAGATGTTTCTGCAGCTTAATTGGAGTCCACCTGTGGTACATTCAGTTGATTGGACATGATTTGGAAAGGTACGTGCCTGTCTATATAAGATCCCACAGTTCACAGTTCATGTCAGAGCACATACCAAGCATGAAGTCAAAGGAATTGTCTGTAGACCTCCGAGACAGGATTGTCTCAAGGCACAAATCTGGGGAAGGTTACAGAAAAATTTCTGCTGCTTTGAAGGTCCCAATGAGCACAGTGGCATCCGTCATCCGTAAGTGGAAGAAGTTCAAAACCACCAGGACTCTTCCTAGAGCTGGCCGGCCATCTAAACTGAGTGATTGGGGGAGAAGGGCCTTAGTCGGGGAGGTGACCAAGAACCCGATTGTCACTCTGTCAGAGCTCCAGAGGTCCTCTGTGGAGAGAGGAGAACCTTCCAGAAGGACAACCATCTCTGCAGCAATCCACCAGTCAGGCCTGTACGGTAGAGTGGCCAGACAGAAGCCACTCCTTAGTAAAAGGCACATGGCAGCCTGCATGAAGTTTGCCAAAAGGCACCTGAAGGAGTCTCAGACCATGAGAAAGAAAGTTCTCTGGTCTGATGAGACAAAGATTGAACTCTTTGGTGTGAATGCCAGGCGTCATGTTTGGAGGAAACCTGGCACCATCCCTACAGTGAAGCATGATGGTGGCAGCATCATGCTGTGGGGATGTCTTTCAGCGGCAGGAACTGGGAGACTAGTCAGGATAAAGGGAAAGATGACTGCAACAATGTACAGAGACATCCTGGATGAAAACCTGCTCCAGAGCGCTCTTAAACTCAGACTGGGGCGACGGTTCATCTTTCAGCAGGACAACGACCCTAAGCACACTGCCATGATATCAAAGGAGTGGCTTCAGGACAACTCTGTGAATGTCCTTGAGTGGCCCAGCCAGAGCCCAGACTTGAATCCGATTGAACATCTCTGGAGAGATCTTAAAATGGCTGTGCACCGATGCTTCCCATCCAACCTGATGGAGCTTGAGAGGTGCTGCAAAGAGGAATGGGCGAAACTGGCCAAGCATAGGTGTGCCAAGCTTGTGGCATCATTTTCAACAAGACTTGAGGCTGTAATTGCTGCCAAAGGTACATCGACAAAGTATTGAGAAAAGGCTATGAATACTTATGTACATGTGATTTCTCAGTTTTTTTATTTTAAATAAATTTGCAAAAACCTCAAGTAAACTTTTTTCACGTTGTCATTATGGGGTGTTGTGTGCAGAATTCTGAGGAAAAAAATGAATTTAATCCATTTTGGAATAAGGCTGTAACATAACAAAATGTGGAAAAAGTGATGCGCTGTGAATACTTTCTGGATGCACTGTATGTTATCAATGTTGTACACTCAGTTATTTGAAAACATGTTCTTCTTCCAGTTTATAATCATGGAAAATGCAGCTGAGTGCAAATACCGACATGATTTTTTAATGAAGTGAAAAAATGTTTCTGGCCAATGAAAGTCTATGACTCACACCCACAGGATGTTTATTAATATGCTTAGTTCTCTTGAAAGTTTACAGTGTGAAACACAACCAAACTAACTGAAAATGGAAAAAAGGTTAAAAAAAAGTCTCCTAATTCGGAACAAAGCAATTGGACTATGTGTGTAAAAATGCCTAAAATGACTGATGCATCAACAGGAAAAGACTGTTTTGTCCATCATCGGGTTTACCCCTTTCTTCTTCAGGAATAGTGGCTTGTAATTGGCTGGTCATCTTCAGCCTATGCTTCACCATGATGTGCTCTTTTGATCCCACGGGCAGAACCTTTGTGAAACTGAAAGCCACCAAGAGAAGACAGCGAAACCTAAGAACTTACAACTTGAGGTGAGAGTGGTGTTTTGAAGCACTAAATTGTTAGTTTTAGACTTCATGTCTTCTAAAAAACTGAATAGTTTTTTCATTTGCAGTCATTGTCTTTGCTGTAATATGTGGTTGTTCTGCATAGTGAAGTGTCAGATCAGGTGGGAGAAACTTTCAATTGAATTTAACTTGTAGTAGCTTTAATCATTCTGTATATAATGAGACCAAGCCTAGCTTGTTAGCTTAATAGGGAATGGGGTGTGTATCTACTAGATTTTAAGTATGAAATTTCTGCGTATACACATGTACAATACATAAGTGAGCAAAAATATTGTTCAGTTGCACATGTCATTTCTGAAAGTTTGTAATTTGTATTGCCTCAATAAGATGTATTTCATCTCACTCTGATTTTTCAGGCAATAATGTTTGAAGTCTTTAAAAAAATGTTCTTAGTTTTCCATATTTTAAGATCTTTTAATGAAAATTGCTCCTAGAAATTTTAGAATATTGCCCTCGGTTTTCCTGTTTCCTTGAAAGTCACAAAATTTAATTTCACACAAAATTTGCACATTAAATTAAGAAGCTGGGCATGGTATCTTAAGCTTCCTCCTACTGTGACCCATTTAATAGATTAACTTATGTTAAGTTCTGCATTGGGTTTATTCATTGAACAGTTCTACAACAGAAACACATATACAGATATGTACACACAGCTATACATTGTCCTTCAGTTTTAGTTTTTAGGCGTCTTTCCCATTATTATTGCTATTCTCAGCTGCAACAACAGTAGTGTGTTTTGGCTTTCAATGTATCCAGTATTAATCAAAGTATGACATGGTAACTTCAGAATCATTGTTCTGCGTTGTTCTTATACTTTTCTAGACATCGTCTGGAAGAAGGCCAGGCCAGCACCTGGACACGAAGGCTGAAATGGTTCATGTGTTGCACAAGAACCCAGGATTCACAGTCAGTAAGTACTATCAAACTTACCTACCTCACTCTACAGAAAACTCTTCTGATACATATTTCATCTGGGCTTAAATCATGGCTTTTTGTGTTTGATTTTTAGGTTAGAATTAAAGTGAATTATAAGTATCTTTTTAGTTCAAAGTTCTGTCTGTAAACATTTTTGGGAATTGTCATTTACTAAGTTCTCCTTTATAGAAAAATTTAATGTGATTTACATTTTTATATTTTGACTGTGGGCCATATTGAAGTTCCTGAATCCAGATTGTCAGACCCCTGATTTAGTGTCTACCAAAAGTGTATTTTTTTGTGCTTTAATCTGATATAAAGAACCCAGCACAGAATCAAGTTAACATCAAAAATGTTCCTGTTCACATTAGTTAATATAATGATTGTTGTTGAGCCACATTGTTTTATACGCAGAAATACACAGTACATTATGCTACACATAGTATTTCAAGAGTGGCTTATTTGTTTTTGACTAAGGATTAAACTTATAATTGAGTGTTATGTAATGACTGTCAGTATGAAGGACTTGAACAATTACTAAAGCTGTCATCTCTCAGATAGAATCTGAAGTTTACAACAGGCCTTTATTCACTTGTGCACCCACATAATAAGTCAAATAAAATGGGGAAAAATTGTATCAAGTCCATGAATGTAATTTAGAAATTCAATAAAAATGAATGTTTTTATTAGTAAGATATACACCTTATAAATTAAACAAAATATGTATCTATCTGGTTACAGTATTTGTATATGTGTTGGCACTTTTGAAATGTGACACAATTATTCTTCAAGGAAATATGTTGAGAAATTTGAATTTTTATTGAGATTTCTCAAATACAGCACAATGTACAAAGTTTTGACATTTCATAACCTCCCCTTGAAAAGTATTGGTTATATGAAAATGAATCTGTTTTAAAACAGAGAAACATTCTATGCAAGTTAAATTGCTGATTACTTAAACTGTTTCAAATTTACTTTAAGAGAGGCCACTTCAGCTTCTGTTTTCTGTATATTTTACTCATTTGCTTGTCTGACAGCCGCATCTTATGGAAAAACAGATCTCCAAGTTTAGCAAATGCTAGGTGAGGCTTGTGTGAGGTAAAGTAAAAACTTAAAAATTACAAAATGTACGCATGGTGGAACATTCACATATACTCTGACATGGTTAACTGATTTGAAAGTTAAAGCATTTAAAAAATTTTATTTACTTTAACAAAGAGTGAATTATCACTTTTTTATATATTTTTTAACAGTGAGTTGTTATCAGAAATTAGCACAATAATAAAATGCAATTGAATGAATTAGTAGACTACATTAAATGCTTGATTTTTAACTGCACTTTACAATATCATGTCATTACAAATGAATCCTTAATAGTTTTGTGGTCGCTCAGTAGCTTTCGTAGACAACAAAATGGCATTAATCGATGTGCTATTCTTAGTTGTTGGTTATGGTGATTCGATGACAAATTGTAGTTCATTTTACTGATGAAATACTGTAAAGAATGTGTATCATGAAGTAGCATGTAATTTATTAAAATCCCAAATGCTTTATTGCATTATGGGCAGAGCACCAAGACTGGTTTATCTATTTATTCTTTTCATATTTTATACAAATTTGGTGTCTTTCTAATGTTGTATATGTATGTAGTATGCTTCATGATTTTTCTCTTAATTTTCTTGACCACCCTGTGACTACTGTCTGACTGATAGTGTTGAAGTATGTTCAAGATGGCTGCTTTGAGGTCATTTGCTAAGTGGATGTCAAATTGGGCCGAAATTAAGGGTGTTGTTTTGAGTGAAGAAAGAACAAGGCTGTCTGGAGTAAGCGTCGGGATCCCTTTCCTTCCATGGCTTCAGCACATTCGCATGGTATACTCATTCAACTGGTCGGCAGTTTCTCCAAATAATCAACAAGCCCCTTCCTCTCCTTAATTTTGTATGGACCTTGCCAATGTGCCAATAATTTGGAGTGAGTAATGGGAATCAAGACCATGACTCAATCTCCGGGTCAGAATTCCCCAAGGGTCATGCCACCAGCATAATTGTGATCCTGAGCTGATTGCACACATTCCATATTTTCTTTTAAGGTTGGTTGAATTTTTTTCAAATCTATCACATGATATAGTCCAAAGTATTGCTGGAGGAAAGTGCCTCTCCTTCCTAACCCTCTTTTAAAATATTCAGTAGTCCTCTGGCCTGTCGCCCATATAGTAACTCAAACTGGGAGAACCCCATGGGGCTTGGGGGACCTCCCAATAAGCAAAAAGTACGAGGGGGAGTAGCTGATCCCAGTTCCTTCCATCCTCGCTGACCACCTTGTGAAGCATTTGTTTGAGTGTTTGGTTGAATCTCACCACTAAACCATCAGTTTGAAGATGGTATACTGAGGTTTTTAATTACTTAATGTGGAGTAGCTTAGCAACTTCCCTGAATATTTCCGAGGTGAAGGGAGTCCCTTGGTCCATAAGAACTTCTTTAGGGATATTGACACACGCAAATACCCCCACCAATTCCCATGCAATGTTTTTGGAATTTTCATGTCTCAGGAGAATTGCCTCTGAATACCATGTAGCGTAGTCTACAATTACTGAAATGTATGTTGTGATATATGGCTAGCCGTTCATCCCGGCCAATACCCCCAGGCCGCCAGGTGGAGCCCACCCTGCAGCATAGAGGTGCCCCGAATGCCAGCAGGGAATTATGGACATTGGAGTTTTCCTTTACAGCCCTGCTGCATACTACGGGGGCCGCTAGAAGGCGCTGCAGGGAGGAGCAGTGACTATTTGCCCTACGCCCCGGAAGTACGTCCGAGTCACATGGACAAGATGAATGACGTACTTGCGGGATGAAGAGGATTTTTATCTGACCCAGAAGTGATAGGAGATCACATGGACTGAGGGATTGGAAACACTTCCGGGTCAAGGAATATAAAAGGACTATGGGAAATCCCAGACAATGAGCTGAGTTGGGAGGCAGGGTGGCTAAGCGTCTGGGATTGGAGGATTATTGTGATTTGTTTATTGTGTATGGTTTATTGGAGATTTGTGGAGTGGAGCTTGCTTTGTGCACATTATTATTATAATAAATATCATATTTGGACTTTTATCCGGTGTCTGGTGTATTGTCCGAGGGTTCAAGAGAGCGAGAGCGCCCTTATCTGTCACAATGTGTAACCATGTGCAGAGAGTTCTGGGTGGTCCTATAAAGTAAACTCCTATTCGCTCAAACGGAATGTCAATGAGTGTGACGTGTACGAGAGGAGCATAGTTTCTCCTATGAATCTGCCACAGTTGACACTTCAGACAGGAAGCACAAAAGCAGCAGACCACCTCATTTATGCCCCACCAATAAAATTGGAACTTAATCTGTCCTAGGGTCTTTTCAGTACCCAGATGGGCACCTAGGAGGCAGGCATGAACTACTTTGCAAAGTTGCTGCCAGAAGGCTCAAGGGACTAGCAGCAACGATCTGACCTCACCCTTAAGCTTGGCTACACAAAATTAAAGATTGTTATTAATTACTTAGTGAGGCCCTGATGGCATGGGATAAGATGTACGTTGGCCGTCAATTAGAGCAACTGCATTTGTAGCATACTTAAGGGAATCATCATTCCACTGTTCTCTTTTGAATGAGGCCAGAGTTTGCCTAAACTGGAAACGTAAAGTAGCAAGCAGATCTGGAGTGACGTCAATTTACAGAGCGACATAACGAGACAACTTGCCGTCTGTTCCCGTGGACATACATGATTGTGCGCCTCTTCTGGCTGTTGATGCAGCTTGGAGACAGTTTGTGAAGGAGATTGTACAAGTATAATCAGGCCCAGATTTTGATTCGAGGTGGTTTATGTCATTCTGCTTTTTATATTTGGTAAGTCTCGTCCCAGTATTATAGGATAACGTGGCTTGCGCATGACCGTAACCATTAGTTTTACGGATTATCCCCTGGGATAATGACATGGACGGCAGACCTGCACCATCAAGTTTCCCCATGAATACAAATCAGACTAGTCACTCCCAGTGCCCATTGTCGCTGAAGGACGTAATGGCGAGCAACAATGGCACTTTATAAGTGCAGTGGCCTTGTGTTTTTTTATAACCATTGTAGTAAATGGAAGAGAGAGTGTTAGCCATTTTCTCCTCTCCCCAACTGCATTTCATCAGCTCACTGAAATGTGGACAATAGGTAATGTTGTGACCCTTCTCCCCACACTTATAGCAGAGAGGGTAGTGACATCGAGCCTCTCCTGTAGTCCGACTGCCTGACTTATGATACTGCAGACAGGCTTAGGTTGGGCGACACACCTCGTCAGGGTTGTCCGGCAGTCATCAGGCCGTTCTGATCCCTCAAGTCGCGAAGCAACACTGTGGTGCTTAACAGTTGCTATTAGGGTTTCCATGGATGTTATTTGAAGCCTATGAATCGGCTGGGCGAGAAAGTTGGGGAAGGCATTCATTAACTAGTTGCATGTGACTCTCTCCACAATTTATTTGAGAGAGTTTTATCTGGCTTCAACCAGTGCCCAACTCTGCCTCAAAAATCAAAAGCATGAGTGTGCGCTGACTGCTCAGGGTGAAAACACCACTTCTTACATGACCTTGCCTCCTGATCCCGGCTGACAGCGTATCGTAGCAATACCTCAGCTTTGAGTTGGTCATACTCGCCTGCAGCTTGCTCACTGAGGTCATAATAAACCTGCTGCGCCAGTCCTTTCAGAAACAGCGCCAATATGTGAGCATATTCCACATGCTCCCAGTGATGATGGGTAGCGGTGCTGTTTTAGTTTGGGAAAATGGTTCAAAGGTTTTAACAGAAAATAAGCAGGCAAGAATCAGAGAGGAAAGGTCCAATACTTCAATTGTTTACTTGTTCAAATATAATATCAGTTACATACAATATAATAGCAATATACATGCAGATATAGAAATTGTACTATTGACTTACAGTATTATATATATATATATATATATATATATATATATATATATATATATATATATATATATATATATGAATTATACTATTGACTTACAGTAATATCAGATATATGAATTGTACTATACTTACAGTAATATCAAAAGACCCAGAGCCATCATCCTAGACCAGTAGACTGAGGGAGCCCGCGTGTCAGTCTCGTCAGAGGATCAACTCGTGAGCCTGGTCCAATACCGGGCGGTGTGCACATTCCCCACGGTTGAGCTTCCGAAGAAACTGAGGGCGGAACCTTCCCTTATATACTAATTGAGTGTCCTTACCCAAAATGGCTTACGTGTAAGCAGTGTATACAGAAGTGATCAGTTTCAGCACACACCCTTCCACGGGACGCAGTATTGTTTTTCTTCTACTTGGCCCTCACTGAGATGGTGCCTAGTATCAGAAGACACACAATAACAAGCGTTGCTTGCAATGAAGCCCCTCGAAGTGAAAAACAAGTACATGGCCTTGACTGTATTCCCATAACATTCTGAAACTCTTTATGAGAAGCAAGTTTTTGCACATTCTTTCGCTATCATCCCAAACATTCCAGTCTTTGTAGCTGGTTTTGCACTGAAGCGACCAACCCCCTCTTACTCCTTTATTTCATCCCTTCTCCTGTTACAGAGAAAACCTTTATATTACAATCGGTCCCTCGCTCAGCGCAAAATCAGCAACCTTGTCTGTCGTGCTCTATTATTAATTTGTTTTAAAACACAAAACACATAGCAATTGAATATAGTCATTAAAGCAATAATAATAATAAGCAGCACCAAAGGGTGTCCGTGTGCAACAACAGGTAAAACGTGATATCTACACAAGGTTATTATAGTGGTAACATTATATTGAAACCAATACCCATTACATATTGTATCATTACACCTAGTATCTTCAGGTTTAACCGTTAACCATAAGCTACTGCTAATGTTCCATATATCTTGCCATGTTTGCATATTATTAGTCCTTAAAGCCATTTGCATGTTATTTTTCTGTATCTGTGCTTGTAATATGTTAAAAGTGCATACAGTCCAGTTCATGAAAGTTGAGACATTTAGCCATCGAGTGTCATTGCTAGCCGTGATTATCCAATCTGAAGCACGTTGTTCCCAGTTTACTGTTTGCTGATGAGAGACCATGGACTGAGGTAACCACCTAGCCATTTGGTCTGCCACTTTGTGAGTATGTCGTCCCACATTCTCAAGCTTGTTTGCAGTTATTTCATTATCTACGGTGTTTAAAGTTCCTAGGGTGGTGCCAACCCCTCCTAAGAAAGTGTCGTACCATGCCCGTTTAGCACGCTTACACTGTGGCAACAGTGGAAACGTCACTTGCCATGTAACCTTAGTCCTTTTTGCTGTCATAGAAACAAGTTTACATGTGTCAATTATTGGTTCTACATGTGACTGTCTCGTTATGGGGGTTCTGGCCCACACGGCTATAGCAAGCATTGGTATAGTCCTGTTAATAATATCGGTTGCATTAATCCAGCCAATGGGCCCAGTCTTATTAGAGGTGTATTCGCCTGATGTTGCATTGACCTCGCACTGTACCTTGGAGCCGTTCCAGGGCCCCATACACCAAGTTACTTTCGACGTCCAGGTAATATTTAAGTTTTCAGAGCACTCAATCAGATACTTCTGTGGTTTTACCCACGGCACCTTCAAGTTCGAGGAGTAGATGGTGCACCCGTCACCAGTCGTAATGGTGAGGACATTGCAAGACTGATTCTCCGGACACGTGGTGTTCTCCTGACGTCTGGGCTTAGTGGAATTGTTCCACCGCCATCGGACCTGAGTCGTCTCTGTTGCCTCGCCTCCTAATGTGGTGGCTCCTACTTCATTCAGAACACCCCCAATTCTGTAAAACAAGAACACAGCATGTTGCACCCACTCCTCTCCTCCTCCTGAAACAGAATTTATGATTACGATACTACCTATTTACATTGTGTTAATTCTAAAAAAAAAAAAAAAAAATTTTAACTTACACTTTAGCTTTACCCTTAACAATTTCGTGCTGCATGTTCTAATTCTTCAACGGAATATAAAGTCCTTCCTTTATTTTTCCCTTTTTCTTTGCCCTTGGCTTTCTTTCCTCCTTTCTTGTGTTTACTCTTACGCCGGTTTTTCTCCCTATCTTCCTCCTCCTCCTCTTCCTCCGAGGAGCTCTCGGAAGATGAAGAGGGGCCAGTTTCATCACGCTTTTTGCTCAATTTCTCCCACTCAGCAAAGGTAAGAACTTCGTCATGCTTTTTACTTAATTTTTCCCATTCTGCAAAGGTAAGGAGCGAATGTACTTCCGCCTTTGCCACTCGCTTCTTTATTCCACCAGACTTATCTATAAGTCCTTTTTTCTTTGCCCTGTCCAGGAGCAGTCCTGTAGGCTGTCCATCTATCTCCTCCTTAGGGACCTTAGCATTAATTAACGCTCCCCATAACTCCTTCCTATTCACTCCCCCTGTTCTACAGGCGCTATTCCTTGATGTAGCCCCAGTGGGTTGTGTTGCACCTGTCCCTGGTGGGGCTCCTCCCCACTCTCCCAGGTCACCTAAGTCCCGTAATTTAGTCACAACCTCCCCCACTCCTGCACCTACCTCATTCAGTAAAAGAGTCATTATTATTCCTTTCAAACTAGCAGGGGCTGTTCTTATCAGGACGGTCCTGGCCATAGATGTAAATGGGAACAAATCTAACTGGTCCGCCTGGCCCGCTACCACGGCGTCCCTCATTGCCAATTCTCTAACCACTCGAATCGCCTGCTGCAAAGTCGTCCATGATTTTACTTCAGGCCAATTCTGTGGGTGCGGATATATTTCAAATGCTGCGTTCGCCGCCAGCGCCAACAACGTACTATCCCCTTCTAACTTGGTCAGTTCTTGTCTCATTGCTTGTTTAAAACGGGGATCGATGGCATAATCTGTAAATTCGTTACCATCCCCCCCATCCAGTGACACATGCCCGGCTCCTGCATCATGCAAGCGTACAAGCCATGTGTCTACTGGCTTATTTCGCCCTTGTGCATAACGTGATCTAAATCCTTCTCTTTCTTGTGCAGTGTAATCTTCATAAACATCTCCCCTCCTAACATTACCCTGTGCATCAGTAAAAAGTCTGCAACGCATCACGGGTTTAGCCTGTAAAGGCAGAGGATCAATTACCGACCCTGCATCGGGTCCGTCATCATCCTCATAATCATCATCCCAAATGTTACCGTCCCATTTTTCAGGATCCCACTCATGGACGTTAACTGCGGCTACAAACGCTTTGATCTTCGCAACATCCGGTCTACGCTTCTTTTTCGCATTCACCTTGGCTATGCAAAAGGCTGCCTTTTCCGCCATCCCCTCGGCTCTCTGTACCCGCGGCAATAATACAGCTACCTGGGATTCGGCCATTGAGGCCCGCCCTAACGCATCCGCCAAGTCCATTTGCATTTTCTTAATCTCCCTTTCTTTTTCGTCTACCAGACTTCTAACCGCAGTTAGCAAAACCCACCCCCGCGTCTGCAAGCCCGTTATGGGTTCCTTTACAGACACCTGACATTTCTTAAACATCTCTGATTTCCTTTGCCTCACTTAGTAATTGAATATTTTACCAAATTCCCCAAAATCCTGCAACCGACTACGCCAAAATGTTTTAGTTTGGGAAAATGGTTCCAAGGTTTTAAGAGAAAATAAGCAGGCAAGAATCAGAGAGGAAAGGTCCAATACTTCAATTGTTTACTTGTTCAAATATAATATCAGTTACATACAATATAATAGCAATATACATGCAGATATAGAAATTGTACTATTGACTTACAGTATTATATATATATATATATATATATATATATATATATATATATATATATATATATATATATATATATGAATTATACTATTGACTTACAGTAATATCAGATATATGAATTGTACTATACTTACAGTAATATCAAAAGACCCAGAGCCATCATCCTAGACCAGTAGACTGAGGGAGCCCGCGTGTCAGTCTCGTCAGAGGATCAACTCGTGAGCCTGGTCCAATACCGGGCGGTGTGCACATTCCCCACGGTTGAGCTTCCGAAGAAACTGAGGGCGGAACCTTCCCTTATATACTAATTGAGTGTCCTTACCCAAAATGGCTTACGTGTAAGCAGTGTATACAGAAGTGATCAGTTTCAGCACACACCCTTCCACGGGACGCAGTATTGTTTTTCTTCTACTTGGCCCTCACTGAGATGGTGCCTAGTATCAGAAGACACACAATAACAAGCGTTGCTTGCAATGAAGCCCCTCGAAGTGAAAAACAAGTACATGGCCTTGACTGTATTCCCATAACATTCTGAAACTCTTTATGAGAAGCAAGTTTTTGCACATTCTTTCGCTATCATCCCAAACATTCCAATCTTTGTAGCTGGTTTTGCACTGAAGCGACCAACCCCCTCTTACTCCTTTATTTCATCCCTTCTCCTGTTACAGAGAAAACCTTTATATTACAGGTGCATTCAAAAACTAGAAAGAAAGTCAATGTGTAATGGCAACAATAACTGGGACGGATCTGTCAGTCATTCCCGTGGAGGAGGGGCTCTGGTTCTCATACTTACCACCACCTCAGCAAGCCATATCCATACTCCCCAAACCTGGACTCCCAAAGCCCGGAGTTCCACCATCACGGTGCATATCTGCACCCGTTTTTCCATCGGTCAGCAATGTTTGCAAAATCCTGCCAATTCGCCACTGTAATAATGATATCTTTGGGGCACTGCAAGAGCTAATCCTGTATATTCAAATAAAACGCGAGTATAGTATAATGAATAATGTTGAATCGACAAGAGTCTCCATCAGACGGTGTTGCTTCCATAGATAAAAGTGGTGGGTCCAGGTGGGCAGAAACCAGAAGTGAAGTCAGAGGTGTCATGTATTTCAATCTTCTGGTCTGCAGAGAGTGGAAGACAAAAGGCATTAGTCGATAGCACCCTCTCCCTTTCTGGAGGAATAGTACAATTATCCAAGCCCTTAAACTATCCCGTATTCTCACTTGTGTGACAATATATATATAAAACAGAACTGAATCTTCCAAGTGGTTTCTTTCATAGCTCAATGCTATAGACACAAGAAGAAAATCATCAAATACAACACCATGATTCTATTTTTGTTCTCAGTGACAAGAGTTTAAAAATGGGCCATGTGCTTTTTATATGAACTAGTTTATTTAGTTTTTAGTAGGTGAACTCCACTGGGTTCTCAGAAGAAGTTTACAGTTAATTACAAACATGAAAATGATTGTTTTCTTTTCCTTTGGGGATCTGTGATACCTACAGTGTTTCAGTTTACCCATTTTTTGCATTTTCTTTAGACTCTTTTGGTAGCAGGAAGTTTGTGTATAGTAGTTATTCTGAAATAAAGTTTAAATACTGTTTTTCTTGTATTGCATTTCTTTTTGTATTGCTTAAAGAACCAATAAAACCAATTAAACCCAAAACTGTTTAAAAAGAGACATTCAAAAGTCATATTTTACTGAAAGTTACCTGTATATACATCTATAACTACATTCAAGCAGAAGTAGGAAGCAAAAACTTTATTATGGCGAAAATATTGGAGAAAAAAAAACCCAGCAGTTGTGAGCTGTTAACATGTTTAAAAGGAATTTGTGGAAGGTATAAGCCAACTGGCTACTCACTCATCCCTGAGCAAAACTAGCATTGAATAGAAAAGATTCCCTAGGCAAGTGCTCAAAAACTATGGTAATGATATGTGAAATGATTGGACAGGTCCCTCTGTGGCATACCATTAGTCATAATTCAGTCACCCATAGCTGAAAGAAGCCTCCTGGCACAAGTTGTACTCAAGGGACTTAATAATAATAATAATAATACATTTTATTTATATAGTGCCTTTCCCATGCTCAAGGCACTTACAGAATATAATAAAGAACGGCAGCATATACAGTATATAGCATTGTACAAACCAGATAAATAAATAAAGAAGATTAAGACAGTGAATTCTGAAAAAAAAACAGATAACATAATTGATGGTCAAGCACACACACACAGGTTACATTAGCATCTTGACAGAGAAGTAAACTGAGAGAAGGGTAATAAAGTCAAGTAGAGCTAAAAGCCTTCCTGAACAGATGAGTTTTGAGTTGTTTTTTAAAACAATTCATGGAGTCAGCTGACCTGATTAATTTCGGTAGGTCATTCCAGAGTCTGGGCGCTATACAACTGAAGGCCCTGTCACCCATGGAGTGTAGATTAGTGTGGGGTACAACAAGATTGCCAGAATCAGAGGACCTTAGTGGGCGGGCAGGCACATAGTGATGGAGAAGGTCACTGATGTAGTTTGGCGTGAGGTTATTTAAGGCTTTGTAGGTTATTAGTAGGATTTTATATTTGATTCTGTAAGACACAGGGAGCGAGTGAAGACGGAGCAGGATGGTTGTGATGTGCTCGCTGCTGCTGGTTCGAGTAAGGACTTAACAATATGTTGTAAATACAGCTAAAGCATTAGTATTATCATATCACCAAAAAGGATAAAATAAAAACTTAAACAACTAAGTCTTTTTCCAAAAGTACCTCTTGCAGGATCAAGTTAGGATAAAACAAATAAAATGTGCTTTACTGATATGACCAGTTTAAATATTTTGTCAAAGAGATTAGGTTCTGTAATTGGGAAAATACTGAGAAGGAGAACTAGTAAGTAAAGTTTAGGGTTAGGGTTAGGCTTTATAAAGCAGCTTTTGCAGACAAGAAGCACTATACAATAGACAAAAAAAACGAAAAGAAAAAGATGAAGCTAGATAAGACGTAGACACATTAAGATACACAATAAAGTAAAATCTAACAAATACATTAAGTAAACTAAAAATTAGTAACAATAAGACTCTAAGCAAAGGCCTGGCTAAACAAGAAAATTGTTAACATTTTTTTTTCTTTTTTCTTTTAAAAAGAGTCCACAGAGTTAGCAATACAAAGGTGAAGAGGGAGATTGTTTCAAATCTTCAGTGAATAGGATAGAAAGGCTCTATCCCCCTTTGTTTTTAATCTTGTACATGGAACAACTAACAGATTTTGAGCCTGAGATCTAAGTGCATGAGAGGCAGTAAGTTTGAGAAGAAGATTCAATAAATAGACTGTAGCTTGTCCATTCAATGCTCTATAAAAAAATGCAAGAATTTTAAAACAAATCCTAAAATCAACCGGAAAGCAATGCAAAGAGTTTAAAATAGGTGTAATATGATCTCTTTTCTAGAAAGTGTAAGCAGTTTGGCCACTGCATTTTGTATAGCCTGAAGATGTGAAAGGGATGATTTGTCTAAGCCAGTAAACAATGCATTTCTATTATCTAAGCGCTAAGGCCTAAATAATAAAATGCAGAATCTTAGGACTTGTTTTAAATCCTTATTATGGGTCTATCTTGACAAATATTAGAAATTCTAATTGTACAGTCAGTGCAAGAATCAGAGTGTAAGCATTAGTAGGTTCAGTTAAGTTACAGCATTCAAGACATTATAAGATTGTAGGGTCGCAGCTGTACTTCACTGGAAACCAAAGAAGGAACATAACACTAGAAGAAATAGATTACATTACATTCTTAAACCCACTTAGTCTATTCCAGGGTCGCAGGGCACTTTTAAATTAACTGTAACATGTTGCCAGAAGTGCTTACTATTAGTTATAGTGAGAAATCAAGCAAAATGACACCTTTTATTGGCTAACTAAAAAAATTACAATATGCAAGCTTTCAAGGCAACTTGGGCCCCTTCTTCATGCAAGATGTAATCTCTTGACTGGTTTCTAAGGTGTGGGTTAGGATTCATCATTTTGGGCAAGATAATGTGGTGACATGCTACCAGCATTAAACCAGAATAGTGTAAGTTATCACATAGTCACCATCGATCATTCATTAAGCAATAATGTCCCATTGGATGATAACCCAGACTTAACTTTTAGACAATTGGGATTTATGGAGTATCAAGGAGCAGCTGATGAATAAAGATTTTATTACAATTTCTGAATGGGTACTCCCAAAACATGTAAGCCATTGAAACAGGTGCCTGATACCATCTTTCACAATTAGGGTTTGACCCGTGTACAATTTGGATTGTGTGCAGTATAAACTTTTGAGAGAAAATAGAACATATTTCACAACAAAATGATGAATCGCAGATTTTATTGAGGACTTAGTTCTATTTATTAGATGATTAAATTGTAAGTCCATGTCTTAAGACTATAACTCTTTTAACTCTTTGGGGGCTGAATATTTTTTCCAAAAAACATTGTTTTCTGAAATGCAATGGCTTCACACAGAATTCAACATAAAACATCTGTGGCTGCCAGTTTGCCAAGAATGTGCGGCAGGCAAGCTGCCAGACTGTGTTCACATGGCTGCACGGGGCAGCAGCAGCAGTCACGGTCACAGTGCATTGCAATCTGGTTTCTGCCTCTTATCATTGTTAAGTGGCAGTCCTCCCAAGCGAACAGTGCCATAGGCTGTGTCAGCTACATGAATCTGTTTAGCACCACGATTAGCTGGGGACCAATCAGCTGAAGCTGCAAAACCTCATATTCGTTTTCGATCGCTTGTATCAAAGTCAGAGTCTGACAAGTCTTAGTCCAATTCAGAGAGAACAGGCAACTTGTTGTCCACAGAGTATTTTGCTTTACGCATTCGCTTTGATCTCTCGCCAGAAGTCAGTGCCATTTTTGCCATAGTCTGCGCCTTGCTACTCATGGGAGTGCAGGAAATCTCAGTCAAAACCAATGAAGCTAACTAAAATGTAATGTGTAATAACGCCTGACCCGGCACAGACTCACTCAGAGGCACGTGTAAAATCCAAACAAGATTTTAATTTTTCTTCAGCAGGAGAGCACGTCTTCCCCGTGAACCCCCCAGCCACAACACAGTCCCAAAGCACTTAACTGCAAAACACACAACTCTCTACCTTGGCACCACCACTCCTCCCAGGCAACCTCGTCCTCTTCCTCCCGATTCTGGCCCCTGAGTGGTGGATGCTGGCTCTTTTTATAGCCCACCTGGAAGTGCTCCAGGTGCTTGATTACCTGTTGCTAATTGCATCTCCAGGCGGGACTGTAGAGGTGTCCAGGTGGGCTCTGGGATCCATGCAGCACCCCCTGACGGCTATCTCAGATCCCCACAGGGTTGTGGAGAACTCCATCTCCCATGAAACCCTGCGGGAAACTGAGACACCATTGTCAGCCAGGGAGGCTGCCACCAAGTGTCCCGGGGGAGGTAGTGAGACGTCCATGGTTGCTCCCCCGGAACATATGTGGAAGGGGCGTCCCGGCCAGGCATGGGACCCGGCCGCCTGCCACAAACAATTGGTTTTGTCACAGTTTACAGCTGATTACCGATTATTGTCAGCTTCTCCTTTTGACAAAAGTCAACATCAGCCCTGAAAGAGTTAAAAGCATTGGTATATGTTGAAGATCCAACATATTTCTTTATCCTTCACAACTAGGAAGTTCAAGTAGATAGATTTCAATAGATTGAGAGGAAAGAACATGAAATTTGGGTAGGTTTCTTTTAGCAAAGGTTATATTTGAGGCACAGTGGCATATATAACAGTATATTGTTAATATTCAATTCTCAACTTTAAGCACATTGAATATGCTAAATATTGTGTAATTAGGAGATGGTGGACATACATGTTTATCTTTGTAAGGGTGTAATTAACACAAATACTTCAGCCTTCAAGTGACCATGTATTCATAAATAGTGTTGATCAATAAGCATAATTATTGATAAATGATACACAGAGCAGAGCATACAGGGAAGAATTACAGATGGGTTTCTTTTCATTTCTTTGTGATTTCTCCCATAGTCTGATGATACAGGTATTTAAAAACAAGTAGTAGAATTGGAAGCTAGATAAACTCTTGTCTTCATCTGCTTTTCATTTTACTTACTGCCTCTTTGTGTTTGTCATTTGCTTGTCATTGTGTTTGTCATTTCTGAGGACCCAAGCAGCTGGACAAGGCCAAGGAAACACTCACGTAACACCTGGCTGCTGCAAATAGATGGTCATTTCCGGAGGGTGGGACTGAACCACGTGTCTGCCTTGGGGGTTGCCAACCTGGATTGCAGGCTGTTTTGTTGTGTATTGGGTGCGGCAACACACTGTACCAGTGCATGCTCCCCGGCCTGATCTCTTTGTGTTCCAAATGAACAAAGTCAGAATTGTATTTAGCTTTTTAAAGAAATATATGGTGAAATACACTGCAAAAAGTTACAGAAATGTTGGGAAGATATTCATTTTAATAATGTTAATTCTCCAAAGTGAAACCACAACCAGTTCATAACCAGTTTAATACTTTCTATTGGGTCACTCTAATGTTATTCAAATAGGTCTTTATATCACTGTGAAATTAATATATAAATCTACCCAAATCCCAAATATGCAAATCTATCCATAAATGATAATATAGTTTGTATGCGGTGGCCAAGGAAAAATGTTTAATGTCATGTTTTCATGCAAAATAGAGAGTGAAAAAAGTTTATGATATAATAGAAGCCAGTAGTGACCAATGCTGTACATTGGCAAATGATAAGAAAAAAGTCCAGGAAAAAAGAAACAAATTCTCTTCTTACTCTTGTCACATAATCCACATGTCAGTTATCCAGTCGTAAGCTCAAAACGTGCATATCTTTTTGCTAAATTAATGTTAAATATGTACTTCAGGAATAATCATAAACAGAAATCTAAAGCCTTTTTGAATTGAATTTTAATTCACTATGAGACAGGACTATTGACCTACAGATGAAGGGGGATGGACTGGTGATGATGAACACATTGGAAAGTAAAGTTAATTTTACTTTCTCTCAGAGATTTCTATCTTTAAATGGAGAAGGTTGTCTTATCTCCTAATGTCATGGTATTGTACAGAAGAAATATAAATTCTGCAGGTTTATCTTTAAGTAATTACCATCTAAGCTACCGACAATGATGGTTGTACATGGTTACTTCAGATGTATAATCTGAGGACTATCTTCCAACTGAGTATGTATTTTCCCATTGCTAACATATTGTCCGATGAGTCATGAACATGTAGTTACCATAAATAATAGTCTAGCTGTGTGTATCCCAAAGCAGTAAGAAATCTAAATGGCATCTAGATGCCAACTCATCACTGCTAAGCTGGGTAAAGCCATGCAAGAAGAGAAGTACCCTTGGGACATAGCAGATGAGCTGTTACCCATTAAATGCATTTTCTTTAAGGGTGAAAAAATCTTCATTGAAGCACAGATGTCATGAATTCATATCAGCCAAATGAATAAAAGTGTAAACAAAGGACCTACAACATCATGCTCTACAAGTACTCTAAATTTACATAGTGCTCTAGTTGTGTACACAAAAGTTCATGCATAAGGAAATTAGCAGTGATACAAAGAGAAGTATTGTGATTTTTTTACAACTGAAAGAGAAGTCATCAGAATGTTTTCATTCAGCAAAACAAACACATGAGCACTGCAGGGAGGATCAAGAGAATTTCAGAAATCCTTGGTAGTTACACAGCCCAGGTGAAGACGAGTACATTTTGTATAATTTTGACTGAGATCAAGAAATTCAGCTCGGGAAGACTGACAGCCTATCAATTATTAAATCAACTGAAGATGCAAAGTAAAGCCTGGAATTATTTAAGCATTTCAAGCATGCAAGATGACCCCTGTACAATGTATTTTTGATGCTAGAATGTTTGTTTAAACTTTTTATCAGCTACTGTATGTGAGTGGTTGGATACTATGAGCATGAAGGACAGGGTTTACAGTATGTACTGCCATGTTTTGAGAGTCATACTAGTGTATATAATTAATCAGTTATCAGTATCATTTGTTCTACCTGTCATTTTATGTAATTTATTCACCATTTTTTAGCTCTTGTCTATTCAATTTTTCTCCTTTCTACCTACCTTTTTAATTTTCCATTGTGCCTACATTTCTCTTATCTGTGATTTCTTGTAGTTGTTTCATTCTGTTTTGCTATTATAGGGTATGCTTACTTTTTTTTGCTTTTTTCTATTAATCTCAAGTCATTTTTCATTCCATTTTTTTTTTTTTACCTGTTATACATATTACTCCTTTATCTCCAGCTATCTTAACTTTATTTAACATAGCCTTAGTACTATAATAAGTATTGTATCTTGATGGCCAAGCAATAACATAACTATATGCAGCAGGTCTGTAAATGCAGAAAGCTTGTATCATGTCATTCCCTTGATAAAATTTGGTACTGTACATGTTATTGAAAGTACATTAATCTATCAGTGGAACATTAACCTAACAAAATTTTCTAAACTTCTTACAATTTTATAATAGTTTGACAATAAAGTAAATGTCAAACAAAAAAAAAGATTTTGGTTAGTTACCTTTATTAAAGCAGTTTTTTATTGAAGTGATGTTTTCTCCAGGATTATGTGCATTTTCTTTAGGTATTATTGTTTTCTCCTGCATCCAAAATTTAATATCAGGATTCGAGCTTTGACACCGATGCTGCTGGAAATCCATTGCTGGAAAACTGTTTCATAGTAATATAAATATATCTCTAAGAGAATATTTTTTAAAGTTTCTTTTTTCTAGAATGTGTGACATTCTAATGGAGCTTTATACAGTAGTTAATACTTCCTTCTTTACACATTTTCCAGGATGCATACAGTGAAATAGCAAACCTTTTTGCTGAATTTTTCCGAGATCTGGACATTGTTCCCAGTGACATCATTGCAGGTCTGGTATTGCTGCGACAACAACAGAGATCCAAGCGCAATGCTGTGCTCGATGAGGTACAAATTGCTGTTTTTAAATTTGAATTGATACACATTTAATCAAATTCCGTTTCTCAATTATGTGTAATCACACATCAGTTTTTCCAAACATTTTAAAATTACTTATGACTATGCAAAATAATCGTATATGATGGTTGCACAAACATTTTTTCAGCATATTCAATTCTTCAGTTAGTTTAGCACGAAATGTCTCAGATTTACTCTATGTTTAATTTAAAATGTTCCAATTGGTGCTGCATGGCAATTTGTTTCCTAGTACATGAGTTGTTGTTGTTCCTCAAAATGACATGTAATCAGTGAATTTTGAACAAGGAGCTGTTAGAGATGTATAATATGTACAAGCTTTTGGTTACGATGAACCTTCTATAGTTAAAAAGTCTCCTAGAAAAACCATATTAGACATATAACTGTGTGTCGCATGTGCAGAGAGCATATTGCACTTTCTAAAAATAAACATAACCTAATGCAAAAAAGTCGGTAGCATCATATTATACACTGGCATTCGACAGCATCAATGGACGAATGGTAAATGTGAATGATATGTTGTCACAGGTGCTGTTTGTGTTCTGTGGTGTTCATTGATATGACGATAATGTAGGAGGCAATGTAAGCTGAAATGAAATGTCAGCTATATTCATGAAAATAAGAACTCCAAAATATCCATTTGAAATCGATGGTGTGTCACACTCTGCCTAAAGGACTGCCATTAAGAGAGCTGATAATGAAGAACCACAAGAAATGCAGATTTCAGTGTTCAAACTACCTGAATCAACAAATCTGCCTAACAACATCAGTAGATGCACAGATGGGGCTGCACAACATCCACCTTCTAACGGCATGTCTAAAAGAATAACTAAAGAAATTTAACATTATTGTCTAATTGGAAATGCAACCATGCCATGACAAAATAGTCACAGCATTTTAACTTGTATATCCATAGACCACAAAGTTTATCTAAACTCTTTTTGCTGCTGTTATGTCATATAGTGATGCAACAGTTAAAATGACAGAGTCACTTGTCAAACGTGTGGAGCCCAGTAGCTGTGGTGATCCACAAGTCTGTGTCCCAGTCTATCTCCACTGTTTTGCAAATTAATTATTAAGCTTCAGTTACGTTGTGCTACTGAGCTTCTGAATGGATAACAGCAATTTTAGTTTTTTATTTTTGGATAACAGCAATTTTAGCTTTTGTTTCCTGTGAGTGTCAAGTCTTTTGTTCAGTATCTTTTGTCCTCTTCCTGAAACCCTGACAGGGTTGATGCACAAACACAAGAAGCTGGGAGCAGGTATTTTAAGAAGAAGCCCTGTGAGTGTAGCCTTTACAGCCATGGACTTCACCACTATTCACTACACACTTTTTAAGAGGTTATCCCCATGAGACTATATTTTCTGTGACAGTCATGACCCTATAAACCTATGTATCTGTTTTAAGATTTATATAATTTTACACTGATTGATTTATTATATCTCCTTTTTATATAATAAAGGCAGTCAAAAATAATAAAATTAAATGTCCTGTAGTTCCAATGGCACATTTCCTTAGTCAAACTGAGTAAATTCTATATTTATATCATAAGTATTTATTCTTCAAATGTTGCACAAAAATAATTTGAATATGACTCTATGTAATATTAGATAATACTAACTGGCACCAATGCAACAGCATTATTTTGATCAAATATTTATCAGAACACACAAAAAAACAGCATTATAGAGAATCAAATAGATTATGCAAGGGAAACTCCAGCTTTTCTAACCATAGCTTAAATAATAAGCAGAAGTCTGTAGAGTTAAAGGGCAGCATGACTTAATGTTATCCAAACAAATGCATTATTGTATTGCTTACACTCATGACACTTTCCCGCATTACTAATATAGACAAAAAATATTACAGACGATTCTGATGATGTAGTGTATGACATAAGTTACATTGTGCAACAACTCATGAATTATTTTGATGTTTTCACAATTTGCACAAAAATGTTTTTCCACAGTTGTCCTGATACAGTCAATATGTTCTTGTTGATATTTAAAAACGATGAGTTTTTGTCTACAAGAAAAAATCAAGATGTATGTTTTGCTTGTCATAGCCACATTAGGTGTTTCTTGTACATTGCTATTAATAAGACAAGTTGAACTTAATGATACAATAAATATCTTTAAATATTCATAATATGTATTGAATGAAATTATGTACATACTGTATGTTGCATGCTCTTTATGTGTTCAACTTTGTTAGTGTTGAATTACTTCCACTTTTTTAAGGAGACATGCAATTGAGTATTTATTGTGCGATATACACATGAAAAAATCTTGAATTTGAAATTGAACTTAATTTATATCCCAGGCAAACAATGACATCCTAGCTTTTTTGTCTGGAATGCCAGTGACCCGAAACACAAGATATCTTGACTTGAAGAACTCTGTAAGTATATCAGGACATCAGTGAGTGTAATTATTTTAGCACTGATAATTTGCATATTTATGTGATACATTAGCTGTGTGTCTGCATCCTTTTTCTTTACTGTTGCCCTTTTCTAGCCAGCTGTAACTAACAGCTAACAAAGCTAAACATTTATTATTGGAGTTACTTGTGCTAAACTGCTTGCATACAGTTAAAGTCTTAACTTCATTCTGAGAAGCTGTGTTCATATATCTGAATAATTGTAATCTTATTTTTTCCTTTGCCCCATGCAGCATGAGATGGGTATGTACAAGGAAGTCTGCTATTATATGCTTTTTGCTCTGGCAGCCTATGGATGGCCCATGTACCTGATGAGAAAGCCAGCATGTGGACTATGTAGACTGGCTAGTTCCTGTTCGTGAGTGTTACATTTTCTACTGTTCACTCATCTACTAAAGAAAAAAAACTGTCATTATAAATATTTTGTGTAACATTATAAATAACACTCTGGGGCAGGGTTGTCATACCTAATGCTTGGTTCAAAAGCGGATTGTGTCAATCCCATCTTAACTCTTAAAGCAAAATACTTACTTAATAGCTGCTTTATTGATTTTTGCATGTCTAAAATGCCCTCTGTTGTGTATTTTGTGCCTCCAATGTATTTTTTCTAATTAAATAAGTAAATTCTGTAATTCTTGCATTTATGTTTAGGTCTGTTCAAAGTTAAATCTCTGTTGCCACATTTCTTTTCAATCATTTCTAAACAAAGCAACAAGACCTTTCATGTTGCAACTGACAGTCTAATGTATTTTGATTTACTTGTTCCATGCAGTACAATAATGTTTGTTTTAAATTAATTTCAAGTTTATCAAACTTCTAACTTTCAATAGATATTGGTGTAAATACCGTGGACATTTTTCTGTCAAAATGAGAACCACATAAGAGTGTCTTAAGTTTTTAAAGATACTACAATAGGTGTTTGAAGATGCATTAGGTAATGTATTTATTTATTTGATGCATTGCCATATTGCTCTTTATAAATTTTATTAGTTAAATGTGGGGGATTTTGCAAATATGGCCTGGTGCAAGTCTTGCAAGGGAACATAAGAAAAATGGAAAAATTGTTACCTTAAATGGAAGTGCACCTTCTTTTATCCATTAAAAACCTGAAATACCCCATTTCTAATAGTTAATATAGTCTATTTGGAATTGTGTCCTCTGCAATATACTGTATAACTTTTTTGATATGCAGTTATTTATTTGGTAATTTGAGCATGTGTCATGTTTTTTTTATAGTACACAGCATATGTTAAGGTAACTTTTTTTTATAAAGTCTTGTTTTAATGCATAGAACTTGGCCTATTTATATTCACAATAACTTTTCATACCTAATGATAATGTATCAACAAAAAATAAACACCTCTACTGTATAGTCAGCCTCTCAGGAATGACTTTGTTATTTTGTCACTTTTGAAAAAATATATCATAAACTGTGATGTCAAAAAACATGCTGTTATATTATCACAGCTATTACTACCTAATGTATTTAGGAATAATCACCCATGTTTTATGTTATATGGTCATAGTGCTTGCTGCTTATCTCAAAGAGCAGTATGCATGATATGATCTAATTATGGACGGAATACCAGTCTTATATCATGCTTACAGACTTGTCTAGCCACTTGACAATGTCTAGCCATACTCGTGTCAATCACCAATTAACCCACCACTAAGATGTGTAAGATATGGGAGGAAACCAAAGTACCAAACCAAAGTGGTTAATGTTCATATTTTACACAGATAGGTTTCTAATGCAATTTCCACGACCCTCACACCATGAATAAATGCAAATGTCCTCGTAGGGAGCATGTTGTAGTTGCTAAAATATTGAACTTTAAAATAGCATGCTGCTGGTTGATCTCCCAGTGTTTCTCTGAGCAAGACACTTAACCCACCTGTGCCTCTCTTATTAAAAAATATAAATAATTGTAGTACAGTTATGGTTAAAGGCATCAGATAAATTAAGTATCCATAAAGATATATTAACTAGAGCTTTGACTGTGTAAATGGTTTTCTTTTTCTAACTGAAGACATCTGTGTGTAAATAGTCTGTAAAGAGAAACTGCTTTGGCAAGTAATATATATTCTAGCTGCCAGTATACTTTTAAATAAATACGCTGTATGCTAACTGTGCAGTTCTACCAGAATAAATAAATTTTTCAATGCACTAATAAAAAGAATTCATTGGATAGCTAAATAGTAATGTAAACACTTGAAAATGTTAGCTGCAAATTGAGAAGTGTATCCAAGACAGAAATCAGGAAGCACTTCTTTACACAAAGGATAATGGAAGTCTTGAACAAACTTCCATGTTATGTTTTTGCTGTTGATTTCTTGCCTGCTATTAAAAACCAACTGGATAAAATCCCAGGGCAATTTAACTATTAGCTAATGAGTATGTACTGTATGTAGTGTCAATGGTCTACTCTCATAATATTCTTAGGTTAGCTGTGATTATTTTGCAGATAATAAATAATATCTGAAACAATTATGCACGCTTGACTGTTTTTCATTGTAGGTAATTAGCCCTTTTTATTTTTTCATAGTAGTATTTTCTTACTGTGACCAGGGAAGGTAACAAACTGTAACAGGAACGTTTAACCTGTTTTCCTAATGTTGCACTCCACAAAGTGGAGTAATATCAAAAAGGAAAGTTTACAGGGAGATATTATAGTCATGGGGGACTTTAATTATCTAAATATTAACTGGTATAACCTTGCAGATGGAGGACCACAAGATCAGGAGTTTTTAGAAGTAATCAGTGACTGTTTTCTAACACAGCATGTTAAAGCACCAACAAGGGGTGAAGCTTGTCTGGATTTAGTATTTTGTAATAATCAGGATAGAGCTGAGGGTGTGGAGGTGATTGAACCACTAGGGTCAAGTGACCATAATGTAATACAATTCTCAGTATTTTGTAAGAGTACAGATGCAAAGACTAAAATTGTTAAGTTGAACTTTGGTAGGGCTAATTTTGAGCAGATGCGACAATGTCTAAGTTGGATACACTGGGATAAGCTTTTAAGTGTGGAGACAGTCGAGGAGCAGTGAAACAGGTTTAAAAATGTTTTACATGTAATGCAGGACAGATACATACCTAAATTTAGAATTAATAGGAAACGAAAAAAAACTCCATGGTGGATTAATAAAGATTTAAAAAAGAAGTTGCAAAGGAAAAAACTGCTTTATAAGGCATATAAGACTAATGACTGCAAAGTGAATCGTAGAGTGTATGAGAACATGAGGGCAACCATTAAGAAGGATATCAGGGAGGCTAAAAGACAGTTGGAGAGGAATATAGCAGATAAGGTGAAAGACGACCCTAAGAGATTCTTTCAGTATTTTAGTAGTAAAAAAACAGTCAAGGAGGAGGTCAAGTGCATCAGAAATAGTAAAGGGGAATTAAAAGACACAGACAGTGAAATAGCGCATGCCCTAAACTTACATTTTTCTGAGGTGTTTACAAGTGAGCAAGTGGATAACCTTCCAGAGGTAACAGGGACTACTAAGGAGGTACTGAGGGATTTGGAAATTGAAGAGGGAGAAGTGCTGCTCAGATTAAATAAGCTGAAATCAAACAAATCACCAGGACCAGATAATATTTACCCTCGAGTTCTTAAGGAGGTTAGCGAGTACATATATAAACCCTTGACACATATTTTTAGGAAGTCACTGCGCACTGGAGAGATTCCGAAGGACTGGAAAATGGCAAATATCATCTCATTATATAAAAAGGGTGACAGGGCAGATCCAAGCAACTATAGGCCAGTAAGCTTAACATGCATCACAAGAAAATTAATGGAAGGAATTATTAAGGATAAGATTGAGCAACACCTGGCAAGGACAAGAGTAATTAGGAACAGTCAGCATGGGTTCAGAAGAGGAAGGTTGTGTTTTACTAACATGCTGGAATTCTATAAGGAGGCAACAAAAGGATACGATCAAAGTGGAGCATATGATATTATTTATCTGGACTTTCAGAAAGCATTTGATAAGGTGTCACATGAGAGGTTGGGCATCAAATTATAAGAAGTGGGAGTTCAGGGTGATGTTTTAGATGGGTGCAGAATTGGCTCAGACACAGGAAGCAGAGGGTGATGGTGCGAGGAACCTCATCAGAACTGGCAAATGTTAAGAGTGGTGTTCCACAGGGGCCAGTGCTAGGGCCGCTGCTATTTTTAATATATATAAATGATTTAGATAGGAATATAAGTAACAAGCTGGTTAAGTTTGCAGATGATACCAAGATAGGTGGATTAGCAGATAATTTGGAATCCGTTATATCATTACAGAAGGACTTGGATAGCATACAGGCTTGGGCAGATTTGTGGCAGATGAAATTTAATGTCAGTAAATGTAAAGTATTACACATAGGAAGTAAAGATGTTAGGTTTGAATACACAATGGGTGGTCGGAAAATTGAGAGTACACCGTATGAGAAGGATTTAGGAGTCATAGTGGACTCTAAGCTATCAACTTCCCGACAGTGTTCAGAAGCCATTAAGAAGGCTAACAGAATTTTAGGTTATATAGCACGATATGTGGAGTACAAGTCCAAGGAGGTTATTCTCTACCTTTATAATGCACTGGTGAGGCCTCATCTTGAGTACTGTGTGCAGTTTTGGTCTCCAGGCTACAAAAAGGACATAGCAGCACTAGAAAATGTCCTGAGAAGAGCGACTAGGCTGATTCCAGGGCTACAGGGGTTGAATTATGAGGAAAGATTAAAAGAGCTGAGCCTATACAGTTTAAGCAAAAGAAGATTAAGAGGTGACATGATTGAAATGTTTAAAATTATGAAGGGAACTAGTACAGTGGATCGAGACTGTTATTTTAAAATGAGTTCATCAAGAACACGGGGACACAGTTGGAAACTTGTTAAGGGTAAATTTCGCACAAACATTAGGAAGTTTTTCTTTACACAAAGAATGATAAACACTTGGAATAAGCTATCGAGTAGTGTGGTAGACAGTAAGACATTGGGGACTTTCAAAACTCGACTTGATGTTTTTTTGGAAGAAATAAGTGGATAGGACTGGCAAGCTTCGTTGGGCTGAATGGCCTGTTCCCATCTAGAGTGTTCTAATGTTCTAAGTCCTTGGCATTTATGGATGCGTGCTTTTGTATGTTCAGCCCTCTCGACAAGTTTCAGTTCATTTTCTACTTGTTTTTGCATCAGTCTATCATTATTGACCTATCGTAGAATTTCTGAACCTGCATAATATATAATTTTCTATAGTAATGTCTTTACCGAGGCTTCAGTGTTTTTATTTCTGTAATTTATTTTAATATGAAAATACCTTTATTAGGCAGAAGAATTTTTAATTCCCCTTGGTGATTTTGCCTTTGATGTAAGTGCAAGTGTATTTGCTATGCTGGTCAAAGGAGTATGATTTGCTCTAATGGTTATAAATGAATAAGTTGAATTGCACATTAGAAGAATACTTACACCTTAGTGTTTTTGTTTCAATGTCAATGTAGCATATTATCTCACGCAATCAGCATTGCTGCTTATAGGAATTTTAAAACAATGATACTCAATTTGACTTTTTACCAGTAGGAGCATTTTAATAAAGTCTCTGCCCATTTTCAAAATACTTTCCTGTATCGTAAAATTAAGAACCACTGCTCTGTAAAAAAATATGTGCTGCATATGAGAAGAGCCTCAAAGGCAGGTAGTTCTTCCATAAGAAATCATTGGCTTGTCCTACGAAAATATTCTTACTTCCATGTAAGTGTAAGTTTAGTGATGATGATAGGTTCACACATTTGCTGTCCAGTTAAGTTCAGATTCTGTTTCTATAATGTTCAGAATGTGAAGAAAAGTTTATTTTGGCGCGGTGCCTGTGTGTGTGTGTGTGTGTGTGTATGTATTTATATATATATATATATATATATATATATATATATATATATATATATATATATATATATATATATATATATATATATATATATATATATATAAATACATACACACACACACACACCTATATAGATATATATATATATATACATATATATACTAGAGAAAGAGCCCGTTTCGACAACGTAAGATGAAACGGGTATGAGTGGAATAGTAATAAGTATAAGCACCACAAACCTGATATAGGTGTATTGAATGAATGCGTAATTAGGCCTCAAGCTGTAGTCGAAATCGCCTTTCAGGCCTCTAGAGCTTTAATTGAAGTCGCCTTTCTCTTTGAATTTTTGCGGCCGTAATTCCGCTGCCTGCCGCGATGTTGGGGCTGGATGTCGGTCGAAGTCGCCTTTCTCTTTCAATTTTCGTGGCCGTAAATCCGCCGCCTGCCGCGATGTCGGTCTCATAAGGTTTTTCAGGCAGCTGCGCCAGAAGGCGACTGCGCATTCGGATTCGGACAGGAGTGAGTGAGTGAGTAGGCTGGCGAATTATATATAAGACTAGCAAAATACCCGCGCTTCGCAGCGGAGAAGTAGTGTGTTAAAGAGGTTATGAAAAAGTAAAGGAAACATTTTAAAAATAACGTAACATGATTGTCAATGTAATTGTGTTGTCATTGTTATGAGTGTTGCTGTCATATACAGTAATCCCTCCTCCATCGCGGGGGTTGCGTTCCAGAGCCACCCGCGAAATAAGAAAATCCGCGAAGTAGAAACCATATGTTTATATGGTTATTTTTATATTGTCATGCTTGGGTCACAGATTTGCGCAGAAACACAGGAGGTTGTAGAGAGACAGGAACGTTATTCAAACACTGCAAACAAACATTTGTCTCTTTTTCAAAAGTTTAAACTGTGCTCCATGACAAGACAGAGATGACAGTTCCGTCTCACAATTAAAAGAATGCAAACATATCTTCCTCTTCAAAAGAGTGAGTGTCAGGAGCACAGGCTGTCAGAGAGATAGACAGAAAAACAAACAAATCAATAGGGCTGCTTTTAAGTATGCGAAGCACCGCGGCACAAAGCTGTTGAAGGCGGCAGCTCACACCCCCTCCATCAGGAGCAGACAGAGAGAGAGAGAGAGAGACTGAGTTTGTTTTTCAAGCACAAATCAATACGTGCCCTTCGAGCTTTTAAGTATGCGAAGCACTGTGTAGCATGTCGTTTCAGGAAGCAGCTGCACAAAAGATAGCAAATGAAGATAATCTTTCAGCATTTTTAGACGAGCGTCCGTATCGTCTAGGTGTGCGAACAGCCCCCCTGCTCAATCCCCCTACGTCAGGATCTGAGAAACTCAGCGCCCTTGTATGAAATCAACTGGGCAAACCAACTGAGGAAGCATGTACCAGAAATTAAAAGACCCATTGTCCGCAGAAACCCGTGAAGCAGCGAAAAATCCGCGATATATATTTAAATATGCTTACATATAAAATCCGCGATGGAGTGAAGCCGCGAAAGGCGAAGCGCGATATAGCGAGGGATTACTGTATATATACATATACACATATACACACACATATACACACATACAGATATATTATATATACATATACAGTGGAACCTCGAGATACGAGCACCTCTGTATACGAGAAATTCAAAATACGAGGAAAGTATGAGCGAAAAATTCAGCTCTAAATACGAGCATTGGTTCGCGTAACGAGCCACGAGCCAGGCTGTGGGTATAGCTCGCGGCTTAGCAAGGGGGCGTGGTAGCAGTTGCGAGCCGCTATCTGCGGTGTCTGCGTTTCTCACTTAAGTTCACAGGTGGGAAACTACCCACATCCATGATTGTTCCTGTGGCTGATGGGCTGCAGCTGCCATGTCCTCCCCGCATATATAGAGAAGCGCGAGCCGGTTAAGGGGGAGAAAAAGTAAAAGGAGAGAGAGAGAGAGAGAGAGAGAGAGAGAGAAGGCAGGCAGACAGGCAGGCAAGTGCAGGCTCGCGCAGGCTCGCGTGTAGCTGAACAGGCGAGCCAAACAGCTGAAGCAGGACGGTGTAGAGAAGGTCAGCTGCATTAAGAGTGTCTCGCCTGTTGCAGAGCCCGCATGGGAGAAGCAGGTGAGACACTAACAGAGAAGAAGCACCGGGGATTGTCATCTGTTTTTAAAGACTGCTTCTTGTTGACGTTTTAACCTCGTGTTAAAGGATTGTTATTCTTGTGTATTTTAAACCTCCACTTCACAACTGTTTTAAGGATTATTTATTTAAAGATTTATTGATGCTCTACTGCACTTTGGACACCTGTTTTGATTCTTTTAATAATCAGTTATATTATTTACCAGTGTTATTTATTAAAGGTAGACTACAGTATATATAATTTATCAGTGTTATTTGTTAGGAAAATTGATTTTTATGTTAATATATTTGGGGTGCAGAACGGATTAACTGGATTTCCATTATTTTCAATGGGGAAGTTTGTTCTAGATACGAGAAATTCGCTATACAAGCTCAGTTCTGGAACGAATGAAACTCGTATCTAGAGGTTCCACTGTACACATATATTTTTTATATATATATTTTTTATATATATATATATATATATATATACACATACATACATATACACACATAGATGCACTTACAATAACATAGAAATCAATATAAACAACATTAACATCATTATCATATGAGAATATGAAGTAATATATAAGAAGCACATTTCATATAAATATAAATTATTAAACAGTAAAATCTTCTTCTATAATTTGCTACCGTGGGTTTTCGTTGGTCTGTCCAGGATTTTAAATGACATGTAGCTTGCAAACCGTTTCACGTATTGACTTGAAATGTGGTACACATATAATACGTCACGTCTGCTATCTGCTTTATGGGTGATGAATGTATTACTCTTTTTATGTTTATTTTATTTTAGAATCAACTCCTATCTGCGCACACCAGGGCGGCCGTGGGCAGATGCGTATGGTGTATTCACTCCATGTTATCGTGCATTGCGCTGTCACTGGTATTTTGATAAAAGAATTTGAACAATATATAAGAAGCGTATAAATAATTAAACAGTAAAACATTAACATTTAAGAAGTAAAGTTACATTGAGTACTACTGCAGTGCCTTCGGGTATACCTCATTTTTTCTTTGCCCATTACATGCTTAAATGTATACATTTTTTGGTGTACCTACCCGAGAACACGCGACATATAACCGACCGTGGGAGAAGCATGGATTTTAAACACGCGTTGAGTTCATCTGCTGGTCTCCCTCGTGGAATAAGTGGTAATGTTTGACTAAAATCTACAGCGAGTAAAACGACATTACCTCCTTTTTTTTTTTTTTACGATCTCTGAGATCTTGCTTTTTTCGGTTCAAGGCTTCATAAGCTCTTTTATGTTCAATGTTGTACTTAATAAGTACTAATTATCCCAAACCATCATCTTTGAATGTTGCAAGACTTTCGCCTTGTATGTAGATCGGGGTAATTACATTCATTGCATTCCTAGTCTGAATCACAATCTGATTGTATGGGTGGTTACCTGGCACTGTAGGGTTGCCACCCGTCCTTTAAAATACGGAATCGTGCCGCGTTTGAGAATGAAATTGCGCGTCCCGTTTTGAATCAATACTGGACGGGATTTATCCCGTATTTTTTTTTATCATTTTTTTTTTAAAGCAGCGTGTCATGCAAATCATCCCACACGCATTTTATGAAGATGCCTCCTTTCCTACTTTTGATTGGGTAATACTTGATGTCATCGTTAGTTTGATTGGTGTTTTTAACTGTCCAGTGAGGAGGGCGTGTCTTTTAAGTACAGTCTGCAAAGTGTTGGCACTGAGATGTTGCGTCAGCGCCATAGTTGAAGCCCCTAACGTTGCGGTCAGCAAGTCGGCTAACATCCGCCATGTGCCGTCTTTCAGTTGCGAGAAGCAGATCATAGAATGGTTGAAACTGTTGCCCCTAACATTGCACCACGGCGTGTGCTTCGTTTATACCTCGTGTCTTCTCATTAAACTTTTATCTCGCGAATATGTTATTGCAGTCCGCAGCGGGAGCGTTTGTATAAACTTAATTTAAAGTTACGTTTTACACCGTGCTTTGTTTCCCTTATGAACATGCTTGTATGCTTAACTCGGTCCGTTCTCAATTGTTTAATTAATTTTTTGCTCTTCGCTGTTTGCGGCTGTTCCTCATTTCCCCCTACTTCGTTCTTTTATCTCGCGAATATGTTATTGCAATCCTTAACGGGAGCGTTTCAATAAACTGATTGAAAATAGTTTTGCATTTACCTTTTTAGTAAAAGGCGAGCTTTTAAGCCTGAGAAATCACCCCGTAAATGCACACGTTTAATTGGACATGTGTTAATATGTATGGTTACACAGTATTAAAAGACAGTGAACAACGTCAGTTACCTTTCTTCCCGCGTTTGATTAAAAGGTGAGCTTTTAAGCCTCAGAAATCACCCCGTAAATGCACACGTTTAATTGCACATGTGTTAATATGTATGCTCACACAGTATTAAAAGACAGTCAAAAATTAACGTCATTTACCTTCGTTCCCGCGTGTGACTCGTGCTGTAAATGTCTTCCTTGTTTTTAGTTCACGTGATTACGTAGGAGTCATGATGACGCGATACGTGACTCCGCCTCCTCCATTACAGTGTATGGACAAAAAATATGTTCCAGTTATGACCATTACGCTTTGAATTTCGAAATCAAACCTGCCTAACTTTTGTAAGTAAGCTGTAAGGAATGAGCCTGCCAAATTTCAGCCTTCCACCTACACGGGAAGTTGGAGAATTAGTGATGAGTGAGTCAGTCAGTCAGTGAGTGAGTGAGTGAGTGAGTCAGTGAGGGCTTTGCCTTTTATTATTATAGATATATATATATATATATAATATATATATATATATGTATATACTGTATATAATGTGTGTATCTATAGAAAATCAAATTTGTTTTTCATGTCTTGAAATTACAATTTTTGTCAGAAGATTATCAACAACAACAACAACATTTATTTATATAGCACATTTTCATACAAAAAGTAGCTCAAAGTGCTTTACATAATGAAGAAAAGAAGAATAAAAGACAAATAAGAAATTAAAATAAGACAACCTTAGTTAACATAAAAAGGAGTAAGGTCCGATGGCCAGGGTGGACAGAAAAAACAAAAAAAAACTCCAGAAGGCTGGAGAAAAAAATAAAATCTGTAGGGGTTCCAGGCCACGAGACCGCCCAGTCCCCTTTGGGCATTCTACCTAACATAAATGAAATAGTCCTCTTTGTAGTTAGGGTTCTCACGGAGTCACTTGATGCTGATGGTTATACAGACTTCTGGCTTTTAATCCATCCATCATTGTTGGAACATCATGGTGCTTTGGGTAGATGGTGGTGGCACAAGCCACCACCAATAGGACACCGGAAAAGGAAACAGAAGAGAGAGTAGGGGTTAGTACAAATTTTGAATGAATAGTTATTATAATGAATTGGATATACAGAGTGTCAGGATTAAATTACAGTGAAGTTATGAGAAGGCCATGTTAAAGTAATGTGTTTTCAGTAGTTTTTTAAAGTGCTCCACTGTATTAGCCTGGCGAATTCCTACTGGCAGGCTATTCCAGATTTTAGGTGCATAACAGCAGAAGGCCGCCTCACCACTTCTTTTAAGTTTTGCTCTTGGAATTCTAAGGAGACACTCAGTTGAGGATCTGAGGTTGCGATTTGGAATATAAGGTGTCAGACATTCCGATATATAAGACGGGGCGAGATTATTTAAAGCTTTATAAACCATAAGCAGAATTTTAAAGTCAATTCTGAATGACACAGGTAACCAGTGTAGTGACATCAAAACTGGAGAAATGTGTTCGGATTTTCTTTTCCTGGTAAGGATTCTAGCAGCTGCATTCTGCACTAACTGCAAACGATTGATGTCTTTTTTGGGTAGTCCTGAGAGGAGTGCATTACAGTAATCTAGCCGACTAAAGACAAACGCATGAACTAATTTCTCTGCATCTTTCGATGATATAAGAGGTCTAACTTTTGCTATGTTCTTTAGGTGAAAAAATGCTGTCCTAGTGATTTTATTAATATGCGATTTAAAATTCAGATTACAATCAACGGTTACCCCTAAGCTTTTTACCTCCGATTTGACTTTTAATCCTAATGCATCCAGTTTATTTCTAATAGCCTCATTGTATCCATTATTGCCAATCACTAAGATTTCGTTTTTTTTCTTTATTTAATTTGAGAAAGTTACTATTCATCCATTCTGAGATACAGGTTAGACATTGTGTTAGCGAATCAAGAGATTTGGGGTCATCAGGTGCTATTGATAAATACAGCTGTGTGTCATCAGCATAGCTGTGGTAGCTCACGTTATGTCCCGAGATAATCTGACCTAATGGAAGCATGTAGATTGAGAAGAGCAGCGGACCCAGGATAGAGCCTTGTGGAACACCATATAGAATATCATGTGTCTTTGAGTTATAATTACCACAACTAACAAAGAATTTTCTCCCTGCCAGGTAGGATTCAAACCAGTTTAAGACACTGCCAGAGAGGCCCACCCATTGACTAAGGCGATTCTTAAGAATATTATGATCAATAGTGCAGGTTTATCAATTATGCAGGTTTTTTTTTTTTTTTTTTTGTTTTTTTTTGCTGCATTATGTAGAGATTCTGGAGGGTTACATACCATCCATCAATCCATCCATCCTCTTCCGCTTATCCGAGGTTGGGTCGCGGGGGCAGCAGCTTGAGCAGAGATGCCCAGACTTCCCTCTCCCCGGCCACTTCTTCTAGCTCTTCCGGGGGGAATCCCAAGGCGTTCCCAGGCCAGCCGGGAGACATAGTCACTCCAGCGTGTCCTGGTTTGGATGTGCCCGGAACACCTCACCAGGGAGGCGTCCAGGAGGCATCCTGATCAGATGCCCGAGCCACCTCATCTGACTCCTCTCGATGCGGAGGAGCAGCGGCTCTACTCTGAGCCCCTCCCGGATGATTGAGCTTCTCACCCTATCTTTAAGGGAGAGCCCAGACACCCTGCGAAGGAAACTCATTTCAGCCGCTTGTATTCGCGATCTCGTTTTTTCGGTCACTACCCATAGCTCATGACCATAGGTGAGGGTAGGAACATAGATCGACTGGTAAATTGAGAGCTTTGCCTTATGGCTCAGCTCCTTTTTCACCACGACAGACCGATGCAGAGTGCTGTTTCTTCTAACAGTCTGGATAAAAATGTATCCAACCTGAAGGCAACTCGCCAAAATTAAAGATTGTTAGCTCCATAACAACCTTAGGTTAGTCTACCTAAGGATTAGCAGAGAAGGAAATGATATGCTGGCCAACAATTTTCCCTGCTTTACCTTCTTTTCAGGTCATTATAGAGAGGTATATATGGTATGTAACACTCGGGATAAAACATCTCGCCATCCCGCTATTACAGTATCAATTCTCAAGACTGCATGAAAGTTATTTGAGAGACAAATTGCAGGATCTCTTCTTTGAAGGAATTAAAGTTTATATTTATCAGAACTTTAGTGTTGAAACAGCCGCTGCTAGGCAGGCAATGAATGTGCCAATCAGAAGGATGAACGAATTAGGAGTCATTCCTTTTGTGGTCTTTGCTACATGACTCAACCTGTCTTTTGGTGGTCAGTATATGTTCTACAATGCTCCAGTCAAGGCAAACAAAGCTTTAGACAATTTCAAAAAACTTGGCACCTTTTCTCTGGGACACTGCCTAGATGTCTTCACCTTGAGTTCTTCACTGGGCCTTCATCATTACTGTTCTAAATGGCACTGTTAAGAAGCTTACCTGGCAAAGGTTCTCCTGATAATTAATTTTATTTTTCAAAAGAATTTTATGAGGACTGATTATCCCTTTGCTATGTTTTGGTGACTTTATTTTAAGTTCTTATTGGTCTTGTGATTAGCCTGTGTCAATAACACTGAGTAGTGCTCATCAGTTTTTATGTATTTAGTATTGTTCCGCATAAACTTTGATACAGATGGCAGGGGCATTCATTTCTATTTCATCTGTCATTTTCTTTTTCTGGAATGGGTTGGCTGCATGTGTGCATGCAGCTGCTTGATGTTTAGTAATGAGTGGCATATGCTTATCAAGTCCAATGATTTGCATCCTTATGTTGCACATGTGTATGGTTGGTTATAAGCCTTTGTCCTACATCTCCACGTTTCATGGTGCAAATATTTTACCTCACACATGCAAGGTCAGTGTGGTGGGGGGATTTTAGTGATTCAGAGTCTGCCATTTCTGGTTTAGTGTTTCATAACCAACGTTTTGATTGGTTGTGACGGTGGTTATCCGGAACACATGGATTTTGGTTTTATATTATTTTTAGAGGAGAGAGATTTTCTCTGAGACACGCTATTTGAGTCCACAGGGATGTTAATGGCTTTTAGGCCACAGTTTTATGTATTTCTGTCTTTATTGTTCATTTCAGATAATGGCTAGCTTAAATACTATTTCATGAATCGTTATAACCTTGTCAGCATCTGTAAAAAGGTCCTGTGTGATTATCTACACCAACACATCATTGATCTTGCTGTTTTAATTGAGATACGTTTATTAAGGCAAAATTCTAGGCATGTTGCTGCTAAGTGTTACATGGGTGTCTCAACAATACTTGCCCCCCTCCCACAAGTGTGTAATTGAGATACTTGTCCAGCTTCAAGCTCAAGGGTCTAGTCTCTCGATATGATTTTAATTGAGGATACTGTTGTTTCCTGTCCAAGCTTCATGGTAGGAAGATTGGATTTATTGCTGTGTATGCCCTCCATCCATTTCCATGGCACCTTCTTCAAGAACTTGGTTGGTTAGATTTTTACACATAATAACTTTAAGTCTGATATTGACACAGATGCTAATGTTGTGCTTGACCCAGTCCTTGTTAAATCTCCTGCTCTCGTGGGACATCAGCTCCCTCCTTCAATTCACAGGCTATGTACATTTGTTGCTGATCTTAATCTGGTTGAACATATTGTTTAAATAATCCCTCTGTTACATAATACTCTTTTTTTTCCCTCGCTGCTTTAAGTTTCAGAATTGCATCGATTAAATGTTGGTTTATCGCTACCTAGCTTCTACTGTTACTGATGCTAGTCTTCTCTCCTCTCCTCCTGCCTTTCTGATCATAAGTGTGCTGCGCTGCAGATGTTTTTGTCCTCTCTGGTTTTTCACACACCACAATGGAAATTTAATGAATCTTTGCTTCAGAACTCTAATTTAATTGCTTATGTGGCTCCTAAACTTGAAGAACGTATTACTGTCAATGCTGGGTCAACTCCATATCCTGCCTTTTAAAATATGGCTGTTAAAAGTTTTCTTCATTATGCTATTATTTCTTTTTCCAGTGGCGTGAATCTCATTCAGAGATCTCAGATGTTGAAAATCATCTGAAACTTTTAAAGAGCTTATACCATCGTGTGGTGGAGTGGGGGCACAAAATTCTCATTACTAGCACTAGGGCTGAATTAAATGCTCTGCTGTTGCATTGTGCTTAGTTTCTCGTTCACTGCATCAGGGCACACAGCTACAGTATGTTTCCCAATCCAGACTTAATAAACCTTTGGCTCTCTGGCTTTAGAAATGCACTATGATTTCGACCATTAAAACCAAGTTGGGTGTCTCTTAATACTAAGCCAGACCAAATTAATAATTTATTTTTGCAATTCTACTCTGATCTGTTCTCATTGTTTTCCTCCTCTGATCACACTGGTGTGAACACCTTCTTAAAATGCCTAGTTCTCCTGGAAAATTCAAAGTCAGAAGCCTCTGCTTTTAATGACTACAGCAATTGCATCTAAGCTGCTTTTAGCTGCTCCAGCCCTTGTCTCCATGCAATCTAGAATTCTTCATTTTACAGTCTTGCCCTTCTTGAACTTTCAGCATGTTGGATCAACTATTATTATTATCCACAACTGGCTTCGAGCTGTTCAGTCAGTAAAGAGCTGGATGAGGGTCTTCTCTTTTTTTGTGTCTTCTTACTTTGCCACATACTTCTGTGTTGTATGTGTGTGTGTGTGTTCCAATTTATTTGTTGACTGTGTTACTGTATAGTTAGTCGTCTCGTGGTATTTTTGTTTTTGTTCTTGTTCCTACATAGGCCAAAATCTGTTATTTTTGGTTTCCTTTCACTTTACTCCTTTTTCATTTTTCAATAAAAATTTAATCACAAAAAATATAGCTTCCAAAAAAATTACCTATATTCTTCAAACAAGCTGCATCATGTTTGACTTGTTACGGGCTCTAAGCCTATTTATTTTGGTCCAGTTTGGTCTAGTACTTATCTCCATATACTGTACTTCAATAACTACTGTAGAAATTGTTTAATTTAGCCAGGATTTTTGTAGTCTGCTCCGCTTAGTCATGGAACCAGGCCTAATTATTTGCAAAATTTTTGCTCATGTAGTTTTTAAGGTGCACAATTTATTTAAATATACATACATACACACTCGCACTCATACACTAATACACAAATTTGTAAGTGAAGATTGCTGAGAGCTTCTTTGCCCTACCAGAAAATATTTTTAATGATTAAGACAAAGAAATGAACACACACACACACCATTAGATCTGTAAGCCAACATGGATGGAAGCATTAAGTCACCCCTCTACCAATCTGTCTGTCTATGCACCTTTTTACTTCATATGCCTCAATGTGTTTAGTTTCAAATTAATTGTTATTTAAGTTGCTCACTTGATTCAATTTCCTGTTCATTTTACCCTACATTTATTTGGGTACATAATAAATATATAAGTTAATTTACTTGATTCTAAATTATTTTACAGTAAAATTTGTTGTACTGTAAAATCTTCCATTGAGTGATTTCTTGCGGTTACACTGAAGTACGGTATTGATCATTCTGTAAGGATTTTTTATTTTTTGTCTTTTTACTTTTGAAAGTATTTGCTTAGCTCTGCAAAACATTTTTGTGGTATAATACAAATGTGGTTAGGTGGGTAATAATGATGGGACAGAAGTAACTGTCTACACATGCCTGATTCAGATTACTTTGTTACTTGTTTACTTTAGATGGGTATGTTTCTAAATGTGGCCTTTTTTGCCCACACTTGACAGCTGTGGTAGCAAAACTGTCTGATAAAAATTTTGGGCTTCCAAATAGTAATAGTAGTAGTTTTTCATTATTACAAATACAGTAAGGTAAAACTAATGTGTTGAATTTGGTCTCCCCCTGGTGGCTGAGATTACTACTGAACATCTGAATTTCTGTTTGGCAGCAAATTATAGGTAGGTAATAATTTATTTAAAGTACACTGATATTTAATATGTCGAAAATACAGCTCTCATGCATTGAATTTACTTTAAATGCTACAGTTCGCACAAACTAAGTAGATGCTAGAGCATGAACTGGAGCAGTACTATTTTTAAAGGATTAAGTTTACATTAATTGGTTTGAAGTTCTCTTAGATGAGTATGTTTCTATTAGGTAACACACTTTAGTTCATTGAATCAGAAGCAGCTGTTCAATTTTGTTTATTTGTACCTCTGTACAACTTATGTCCTATGAGTCTCTATGTTTAAAAACATGAAAAATAATTTAAATTTATTTTGCAATACTTTTCTTCCACTGCATTTTATATGGTGACCTTATAGTTTTCCTTTAAGGGTGATTTAAAGTAAAAGATACTGGTAGATATGGTAGATTTCTCTATGTCCATTCACTACTTGCAGCAGTTGCGTGTAGTACACTGGCTGCAGAAAGCGTATTCCATGAATCTTTTATTGTCTGAAGACTTTGAAGGGAAGTCCTTGGAAAAAAAATGATCCACTCAGTGCATGAGAGCTCCAGCTGAAAGATTTATTAATAGCAACAACCTTAGGCACTGCAGTAAGGGTATCTCCTTGACTTGTCTTGCAATAAGTATCATACAGCTGCTCGTTTTTGTTAAAGATGAGCTACTGCAGCCTTTTCTAAAGTAGGCCAATACACAGCACTGATGTGGAATTCCTTAGTTTTAAACTTGCGAAATTAATATAGTTTTGTTTTTTTATTGTTTTTCCTAAATATGCATCAGAAAGTTGCATGTACCTGAGTACTGCTTCAAGAATCATGTTCCTGTGGCAGCTCATTAAGATACAATTTTTTTTTTTTTTTACAAATATTACGTTAGGAAAACGGTAGAATAGAATTAAAGACTATTTGAACATAATTTTAAAGACAAGAAGCATTTTAATGTCTTGGCAATAAATAAACAAAGAAAGAATCTGAAGTAACATTTATCAGTTAATTAATTACAAGATAGTAATTCAGAGTGCATGGTTGCACCATTCTCCTTAAGCTTGTTTGTCAAATGAACATACAATATTGTATTTAATCTCATGCATTTAATTGTGTATTTCTTTTATTAAATTTTTGGTAGAATTTATTAAAACAAGTTAGTTTTATGTATATATGAAGATATATACTAGCTGGGTAAGCCCATGCTGTAAAAACCCCAGGGTCCTAGAAACTATTGAAATTGTCAGACAAAAAAAAACAACTGTAGAGATGTCAGGTAATTGAAAGGAACTATTCTTGGCATCTCTTTCCTAGGAGGATTTGTTTTGCTGACATCCTCGCATCACTTGTGTATTAGCGGCAGGAGGAAAAGTAAAAGGGATACCATTTTGCCAATGTTAGTGGCTAAGCGACTTTCTGTTTCTTCTGAGGTTTTGTTTTGCTGACATGCTGGCCGCACTTGTGTTATTAGCGGCTAAGCTAGTTTTCTGTTTCCTCAGAGGTCGAGCATTTACCCCAACTCCACCTCTAACTTCCGGACTGGACAGACACACGCGTAGACGTTAATATTTATATATATATATATATATATAGATATAGTGACAGATATAGTGACAGATAGGGGGCACTGTCGCTCCCTTGAACCCTCCGATCAGACACCAGATAAAGTCCAATAATAATATTTATTTGGACAATAATGTGCACAAAGCACCCTCCACTCCACAAACCTCATAAATCAATACAATAACACTAATCAATAAACAATCCTCCACTCCCAGACGCGTTGCTACCCTTCCTCCCGACTCAGCTCGTCCGTCTAGGATTTCCCACAGTCCTTTATAGTCCATGACCCGGAAGTGCTTCTGATCCTTCAGTCCATGTGGTTACCCAGCACTTACGGGTCAGATGAAAACTCTTCTTTATCCCAGAAGTACGTCATTTCCTCAGTCGCTGTGACTAAGACGTACTTCCGGGTTATAGGGCAAATAATAGTCCCTGGGCCTCCCTGCAGTGACTCCTGGCGGTCCCCATGGTATCCAGCAGGGCTGTGCATTAAAACACCATTGTGCATGATTCCCTGCTGGCATTCGGGGCACCTCCATGCTGCAAGGAGGGCTCCATCTGGTGGCCTGGGTTATTGGCCGGGATGAATGGCCAGCCATATCTTACAATATATATATACATACAGGCAATCATGTTCAACACATGTACCATATGTGGCACATAAATTGTCTACAAAAGTTGTATATAAGTATATACATAGCAGTACCATTAGTGTTAACATAATTTTGACTCACCCTGTATATATATATATATATATATATATATATATATATAAACTATAGCAAGTAGTAATACATAATGTAAATACGTGGTCTGTTTTAATACCTGTGTATATTGTACCTTTTCTGAACTGTTTGCTCATTTATGATATTCATAATTGAACTATTGTCCACATAAAGCAATGGCATTTAGTGCAAGGACTGTTTGCAGCACTTGTATATTGCTTTGTTTTACTTTTGTTGCATTGTTAATGATGTGCAGATGAACCAGTTAGATGCATCAATTAGCACAACCCATTCCTAAATGCGCAAATGTAGCAATGTACAGGTATGTGAGGATTTGCAAAGAAACGTTTCCAACTGAAAATCCTATCATAAAATAAAAATATGAGAGTACATTATAGAGGTAAACTTCATTAAGTGTAGGCTGATATAGCTGCTGGATTCAGCTTATAACTTACTGAAAGTTAATGTAGCAATAAACATTACACTTTGTGGAAAATAGTGATAAAAATTAACCATTTTTTAATTTTTGTTTGTGGTATGGCACTAAGTAAAATCTATGGTAGTTTTTACAAGATTAGCAGTTGTTACTTAGGTTTTTGGAATAACCAAGGCCAAACTATACAGCAAATAAATTAGTGCTTTTTGCCTCATCTCTGGCTAAATTGATGCTGTTAGTCTACTGGAAGATGAGCTGACTGTGCCATAATATCACTAGTTCAGAGCTTGACATGTGTGAGATTGATACATTAAGTGTCCACTTTCTTAGGTATTCTTGACCTTAAGATGTTACTAACCTTTCAAATATCAAAATTAGAACTATGTTTACATTACTATTTAAAACTGACAGCATAAAATTTTGTGCATGTTTGGAATTCTGGGTGCAAATGCCCAAGACTGAAGATTTAAGTTGCTTGAGTTTGGTTTAGTAGTGAGGGAAAGGCAAATCTGATTACTTTATCATCAGCAACTTTGCTAAGGTTTTTATGCATGAGTGTCACATCTGTAGCAAGGTTACCACCGGAAACAATCATCCAATTCTGATTATGTAATTGGATGTGCTGTTGATGAAAGTTACCCATGGACACTGATACTGTTCATGCACACTTGCTTTACAGTCAGTTTATTAGAAATTGACTGAAACAATAGTACTGATGGAGCTAATTTTTCTATATCTTAAACGGGTGTGGAGCCAGAGACCTACCAGGTCCCACTTTGCTCTGTGAAAAACATGAAAGTATGTATGTAGATAAAAGAAAAAAAATTAATGAAAGGTTGGAACAGTCCAAATTGTTGTTAAATATACAAAAAATACATTTGACTTGTTTGTATGGAATGTTACTTGCTTTTAATGAATTCAATACAAAAAAAACACCATGAGTACAGTACATAAATTCATTCTTACAGTTATCAAGTGCGTGGACTGATGGGACGTGTTTTTGTGGCAGACATTGGGTTGTTTGAAAGAAGTAAAATAACATTTGAAAATCACAAAATAGCTGCATATTTTCATTCAGTTGTGGTCATTCAACTGTCCATTTTCAACAGACATATGCCCCTTTTCATTCAAAGCAAGGAATGTCCTGGAGTGTTTGCAAGGACACAGTGGTAATGTCATCTTAATGAAGTAGCCTCCTAAATATCATGCACTCTTAATCCATTTGATTATCTGCAGAATGAGATGAATCAAGTTTTTTCAGTAAAGATTTACCACCAATTAATTGAGCCAATATGAGTGAGCATTCTTGTGCTGCACATTATGTACCTTATTGAGTCTAACCCCTTCTGAATTCCATCTATTCTAAAAAAACAAGGTAATAAATGATGGACCAACTCATTTTTAGGCAACCATATCTATTACCATTAATGTACATACTGTTTCAACTGTTACTGCTACTACATCCTGTGCATGTTAAGTTAATCTTTGTCATTAAACTTGCATGATGTCAGTGTAGTGTGATGCATAACCATATGCTATAATGGACTGGTGCATAATCAAGGAATGGATTTTGCCTTAGTTTGGATTAAGCAATTATGTAAAATGGATAGATGAATGGAAAAGCATAATGGCCTCTTTAAAACGAAGTATGGATCTTTGTATTGTATGCATGGGCTTTATCATGGATCATTGTCCTGTCTAATGATGATTTTTGCTTTGTACTCAATGCTGGGTAGTCTCTGCCTGCCTCAACTTAGTACAAAGGTTAAGCAGGTTCAGAATATGAATTGTGGAATAAAATACTACAAAGTACTCCCTTTTATATATATTTAAGTATTTAACTCTCTAAAGAATTACTTCATAGAAGCATCTATTAAATTATCTTGACAAAGTTCTCTAGCCTCTGCCTTCAACAAAAATCCAATCTCATAACATGCTTTTGCCACTCCCTTTCTTGATTTTAGGGCTAATGTTTAAAATAATGTTTAGACAGTTTCTATCAGGCAGTGTGTTTTGTGTTTAAACAGTAAAGTCTAAGTATTATTTCATCAGACATAGCTACCCCATAGAGGTTATGGCTGTGATCTACTGCAGAGGCTGTTGTATTCTGGGTATATACAGTAACTGCCATGGAATGATATAGTTTCATACTTCTTAGTATGTCCATTTTGTTGGTGTGCCTTTTCTGGTGTTCCTTGTCTCACTAAGGTCCTTTTTTTGGTTTCTCAGTTTGAAGTACATTATGAAATTGTATGTCACAGTGGGCCTATGTTATTTCACTTTCATGAAGGAATGTATTTTGGTGAGGGTTTTTTTTTGATACCTTGATGACCTTGGTATACTTCACTTGGTCACCTCAAATCTTTCTTCTAAGACATGTATATAATATGTACATATATATAATATACGAAAGCAAGATAAGTACTGTACTCATAATAAATTAGAACTGGCTTTTAAAAATACTTATTTCCAAAAGGCCATGACACCATTCTTATATTTTCAACTTTTAAAGATGAATATGTGCAATAGATGATACAAGATCAAAAATTTTATTGATTTTCATTTAAACAGGTGCCTCTCTCTGTCTCGGCCACGGTTCACCCCAGGAGTGACAGTTGAAGAAGATAACTGCTGTGGTTGCAATGTTATTGCTATCAAGCGTTACTTTCTGGATGAAAATCTTCCGGGAGTTGACATTGTTTACACATCCTGTCATGATGCGGTAGGTCTGTTACTATGGGTTCATTCTTTTCCCAATATTTTTTTTTGTTTAAATCACATCTTCATTTGCTCACTTGACCTATATTTTTAACACAACAGGTTTATGAAACTCCATTTTTTGTCGCAGTGGATCATGGGAAGAAAAAGGTAGTCATTAGCATTCGAGGGACTTTGTCCCCCAAGGTAAGATTGCATCCTACGACTCCCTGCCAGCAACATTTTAAAAACTAAATGTGCACTAATGATGAAAAGCAGTAGGGGAGCACATCGAACACTTTTTTCAGTTGGCAGCAAGTCATGCTTTACCAAATTGTGCACCCAATACACTTTCCAAGGAAAGTATATAACATCAAAGAGCTTACAACACTTTGTTCCTGTTCTGTGCTGTATCAGATTTGTGTTCTTGACTAGAATTTAATTGTAGTTATTTTTTGTGCACTACAACCAGATATTTGCAGTGGCATGTATGTTATTTTAGTGAATGTTTGCAGTATTTTCTTTAACATAGCTCTAAATCACTTGGGTTTGGTTGTGGAGAATAAAATAATTGCAGTACTATAAATGTATATATTGGCGATATAGGTGAATCACAAGATGCTCTTAGAAATTATGGATGGATAATTATAGAATTATGTGTATCTTGGAATATATTATTAATATTTAAAGAATACTTGAATACTGAAAAATGGTGAAATGCTTGTGATGAAAGGAGTTCTAATTTTATATTTTGAAATGAAGTTGTTATATTATTATTACTTAAATAAGTCATATATGTGACCGCTTAATTCATGATTTATGGCCAAAAGCAACATAACTGAGAGTGAAATTTAGTTTTTAGCAGATATTGTGAAATTTAAAGGAATACTGCTCTGAAAAATTATGTTTTATAATGTACTTACCCCATGTGGTTTATAGTGATGACTGAGAAAAATGTGAAATTTCATGTGTTCATGGAAAGCTGAGATATGATGGCCAATGGACAAGCAGAAAACAATATCAAAAATTTCCATTAAATAATCTCACATTACTCATGATATAATCTACATGTCAGGTTATCCTGTTATATGCTCACAAAATGCAAAACATAAGCATTTTTCCTAAAATATTGTTAAATAAATACCTATGGAACATGAAAGTAGTACAGAAACAGAAAATTATTTACACAGGGTCACATTTTTTAATTGAAGACTGGACTCTCAACCAGTGAATGAGAGGGAGAAGCACACATAATGATTCTATACTTAGTTTGTATTTTAAGGATTTTTTTTCAGCCATACTGTGCAGGTCAGGCACTGCTGGCAGAATTCAATAAGAGTAATGATGAAAATATTTGCAGTAAAAATAAAATCATTATTATTTACTAGGAAAATGACCCATTTCTGGAAATTCCAGGAAACAAAGTACCTTCTTGGCATTTGTTCTGAAAAACCCCAAGAAATGCTTTCTCATAAATTTTTTAGTGCAAAATTTAAAACAAAGGCAATCAATGCATAATAAAAAGGAAAATTTAGCACTGTAAAATAGTGCTAATAGTAATAAATACATAAAAATACAGGTATTGTATGTAAATTTTTTTATGGGGGCTATTTATATGAGTGTAAAACTTTTTAAATATTCAGACCAATGTGACATACTGAATATTGTTGATCTTCACTGCACTCTGCAATATCACATTGTTGAATATGATGACTTTTGACATTCATGTTTGTATGCTTCTGAAACATCAAACATGCATTGTGAACGACAATCAATAGAACCTTCAAATATAAATAGTTAGTTTACAGGAGCTAATCTTAGGCCACATACAAAATCAGCACCATATAATAGCTCTTATAAGGTTTAGGGTCAAAATACATTTTGGTCATCCCTTGCTTAATCATAGATCTCAGTTTTAAAAATATTAAATCAGTGAAAATGGGTACAAATAATAAAAATATAAACTGTATATCTATTTACTTTTTCATTTATTCTGTACTCACAATAAATTACTCAAGGTTTCTCAAGACTTAACCTCCCATTCAAAGTTGTTTAATAAGTTTTTGTCCATATACCACAATTATTTATTATAATTAATTTTTCTTTTTACTATAATTATAATTATTTTTCATTTGTGCTTTAAAATTAGTAAATGTACTGTAACACACCACACCATTTTCTAAGCTTCCTTAATGGAGTTGAGTCACTGGAGAGCTGGAGCCTAACCCATCAAGCATAGGGTGCAAGGCAGGAGCGGAACACCAATCCACTGCAGGGTGAACACACGCACACTTGGTGGCCAATTTAACATCAACAATCCAGCTAACCTGTAGGTCTTTGGACTGTGGGAGGAAACCCATGCAGACACAAGGAGAACACGCAAACTACACAAATGGATTACCCAGGATGTTAACCGTGATCTCCTTACTGCAAGGCAGCAGCACTACCCATGCACCACCGTAACACCCAACTAGTAAATATAATAAAATAAAATAATTTTCAGGCTCTTAAATCAAAAAATTAAAATAGTTGGAAAAGGCGTTTAGACTTCATGTAGGCAGTGTTTTCTGGTTGTGTGTGTATCCTGAATGAACTTGACAGTATATCTCATGCTGTCCTACAGTTTATCTATACAATGCATTCCTGAAGTTTGTTTTTATTTTTACTGTAGATTTTTAAACCATTACTTTAACTTTGAAACTCATGATTTAAAAAGTTTTGTTTCCTAAGTTTGGTGTTTGTTTTTGGTCAATTACTTAAAAAGTACTAGCCCTGTTTTTAGGTAAGGCTTACGTGCCTAATTTTGTTTCTTTTTCTTTTGCTAAATAGCATTTTTTTGTTGTTAGCCCAGTCAGGATTCATAAAATTTTTACTAGTCGGTTTGCTTGCTCTACCAGTCTACATAAACAGTAAGAATAAAATTTGACCAGTGTTTACTAGAATTTAAATTAGTGGAAATGGTCATATTGCATATATTTTATGTTCTAATATCTTCTGAAGGAGGAAATTTTATCATGAAGTAACTGCCCTTTTAGACTTAATAACTAATTGTGCCACATTGCACTTTAATAATACTGCAACTACAAGTTTTAGGCAATCTCTCATACCAGTGGAGAGGAGTTTTGTCTCACTCTTTCTCATAGAACTGCTTTAATTTATTTTTTATTTTTTGAACATAGTCTGAGACAACAGGAAGCATGCTGTGTGGCCATATAACAAGATGTTATAGTTCTCCAGAAACAAAATGCTTCAATTTGTAACAGAGAAGTTATGCTATTTTTGATAATTCTTAGTATATATTTTTTGAGTTCCATATTTGCTAAAGCTACCATTTATTATTTATAAAAATTCACATTTGTGTGTGTACATGGCAGTTACATCAAGCTAACAGAGTTATGGTGCCTGTGGTTTAAGTCTGCAGACAGCTACAAAGGTTGAACAAGTTTTGCCATCTTTCCTCCAGTGGTCTGTCAGATGCTTCATTCTGACAAGCTGATTCTTCCTTTAACAGCTACACTTCAAAGCTCTGCATTGCTGATGACTACTTTCTCCTGTGTCTTCCAGGATGTCATGCTGATCTACATTGAATCTTAGTAATAAACGAATTTGAACCTTTAGGGTCAGGGTTATTTTATACAGTCAGCGAGCTACTGGGCAGGACAACTCATTGCCTTCTATCAGCTGTTTGTTTTACACCCCAAGACTTCAATAGTTTTGTTTTTTTCTGTTTTCTATTGCCATTTAGAACCATAGGATAAATACTCCTATATCTCTTATTTTATATAATAATTTTTATATATTGAGAACATTTGCACACCAAATATATGTAAAACTGAATTAAGTTAATTAAGGACATCCCATGTGAAGGAATTTTAATACACATTGTATCAGGTGTGCACTCCAAAATCACTGTGCGCTATGGTATACACAACAGAACTTAAAAAAGGCTCTAAGGAAATATCCAATTATTGTCTTTCTGTCTATCTATATCTATTTATTTGCTTATCTGCAGGATGCTTTGACAGATTTGACTGGGGATGCTGAGAGGCTACCTGTCGAAGGACATCATGGCACCTGGCTTGGACACAAGGTGAGAAATTGAGAACAGTTCATTGCTAAAAGAGATGCAAAAAAAAATTAATTGTAGACTGGTGTACCAGCAACCAATGTGGTCAGCATAAAGGAACAAAACCCTGTTAAAGTTATCAAACTTGGATTTAAAGCAAAAATGAAAGTGTTACTAAGCTAACCCATTAAAGGGACAAGCAACACCTTAAAGATAGTGAACAAATTTACCTTAATTATAATATTTAAGAACAATAAATTCTCTATGTGAACATTTGTGTAGTCTACCTTGCACTTGGCTGATTAGCGTAATAATGGTAACTAAATTTTAGTATGAGACCTTATCACTGCTTACATTTTTTTTTTTGGTTGCATAGGCATATTTGTAATTTAGAATTGGCTCCTACATTTGGAACTCTGAGAATTCACCAAACAGTATGAATATGGAAATATCATTAGCTTTTATTTTCTTTTTCTTTTGGACAATATTTGATGCTGGGTGTTCACTCTTATAAACAAAGTTCCTGTTCCAAGGTTATGAGAGGTAGTTTGATCATAAAGAACCAGCAGAGGCCATGAAGAACAGAAGAAGAATGAAAAATTCCACGCTAGCAGGCAGCCATTATAATTGCCACAAATATTACAAAGTGGTACAAGCAGTCTCTTCATCAGTTTTGAAGTGAAAAATGGAATTCTTAAACTTTGGGTTTTCACCATTGATATAAAAGCTGAGAGAAATGTAGCATCTATTGAAAAAAATCCCAGTTTAAGATTGTCTCCTTTTGTAATATTATTTATTTTTTAATTTTAAGAAGACCTATATCTTGTGATCACAGTGCATGCTCCAAAGTTTGTATGCAGCAATGCTGAAGTGAAATGAACCTGGTACAATTACTACCTGCAGAATAGCCTTAATTAAGAGGCTAACAAAAATGCTTGTGAGCTTTCTTTTGCCCTTTGAATTCCAGAAGAGGGAAGCAAGTTGAAATGCATTCTACACACGCTTGTGTAGTAGGAGCAAGGTAAACACAATAGTGACTGTTTTATTATCAGTTAAATTAGTGCCTATGGCTTGAGGTGAGACATTTTTTTCACTGATATCAGACTCAGGAGGAAGGTAAATATTATATTTTTGCTGGGCTACGTTTTAATTCCTTTGACCTTTTCAAGGTCTGCTGCCAAGAATACATCTCAGTATTGCTTTGCAGTTGCTTTTAAATGTTATACTTTTAGGAGTATGTGACTCTAATCAGCCAGACACTTGTGATTCCTGTACTTTTGTGCATATTTGGCTACTTTGGCCTCTTTAGGTGTTTCTTTGGCATTCAAGACATAAGCTGTTGAGTGGCATTTGGACCTTCTACCGCTCAGTGGGATCACAAAACATTTTCATGGTATCAGAGGCAAAGCATGAGAATGAGCTGGATGATCATTTTGTAGTACAATAATGATGGGCTGCTATGAAAAAAATCTAAGATGGCTAAATCACTGTAAAAACAAATTACCTTTTCGCCATAAAAAACAGAAATAGTCTCTGATAATGTTATCTGTTATATGATAAAACTATCTGAAAGGGAATACTCCACCCAAAAAATATTCTGATATTTTCATTCAAAACTGAGATAAAAAGAATTCTGCTACAAGTCAGTAGTGACTGTTAGACAGCAGCATACAATATCAAAATGTCCATGAAAAAAAATTATTTCTCGTGTTACATAATCCACATATCAGTTCACCCAAGTCACATGCTCACAGCATCCCAAACACATGCACTTTTACTAACATTTTGTTTTATAAGTCATTGCTGTAAATGTACTCTTAATGTATTCCAATACCAAAAAAGTTGGGATACTATGTAAAATGTAAATAAAAACAGAATGCAATGATTTACAAATCTCAAATTCACATTTTATTCATAATAGAACATAGAAAATATGTCAGCTGTTGAAAGTGAGACATTTTTACTATTTCATGAAAAATATTACCTCATTTTCAATTTGATGGCAGCAACACATCTCAGAAAAGTTGGGACGGGGCAACAAAAGGCTGGAAAAGTAAGTGGTACTAAAAACAAACAGCTGGAGGAACATTTTGCGACTAATTAGGTTAATTAGCAACAGGTCAGTGACATGATTGGGTATAAAAAGAGCATCTTAGAGAGGCAGAGACTCTCAGAAGTAAGTAAAGATGGGCAGAGTCTGCAAAAAACTACATCTACAAATTGTGGAACAATTTCAGAATAATGTTCCTCAACATAAAATTGTGAAGACTAAATATCTCATCATCAACAGTGCATAATATTCAAAAGAGTCAGAGAATCTGGAGAAATCTCTGTGCACAAGGGACAAGGCCAAAAATTAATATTGAATGCCCATGATCCATCATGCAAAGAAGAAGCCATATGTGAAAATGATCCAGAAATGCCACCATCTGCTATGGGCCAAAACGTGTTTAAATGGACTGAAGCAAGTGGAAAACTATTCTGTGGTCAGATGAATCAAAATTTGAAATTCTTTTTGGAGCACATGGACACAGCATCCTCCGGACTAAAGAGGAGAAGGACCATCTGGGTTGTTATCACCACTCACTTCAAAAGCCTGCATCTCAGATGGTATGGGGGTGCATTAGTGCCTATGGATTTGGCAGCTTGCACATCTGGAAAGGCACCATCAGTGCTAAAAAGTATATACAGGTTTTAGAGCAACATATGCTCCCATCCAGATGACTTAAAAAAAAAAAAATATGGGGTGGAGTGGTGGCTCTGAGGCTAAGGATCTGCGCTGGTATCCCGAAGGTTGCCGGTTCGAATCCCCGTCACTGCCAAAAGAGATCCTACTCTGCTGGGCCCTTGAGCAAGACCCTTAACCTGTAATTGCTCCAGGGGCGCTGTACAATGGCTGACCCTGCGCTCTGACCCCAAGGGGTATGCGAAAACTTACAAATTCCTAATACGAGAAATCGTATAAGGCGAAATAAAGAACAAAAAAAAAAAAAAAAATATTTCAGCAAGACAATGCTAAACTGCATACTACAGTCTGGCTTCATAGTAGTAAAGTCCGGGTGCTGAATTGGCCTGCCTGCAGTCCAGACCTTTTCACAAGTTGAAAACATTTGTTGCATCATGAAACAAAAAATATAATAAAGAAGACCCAGGTATGTTGAGCAGCTAGAATCCTATATCAGAATTAAATGTGACAACATTTCTCTCCCAAATGTCCAGCAAGTGGTCTGCTCAGTTCCCAGACATTTACAGACTGTTGTTGAAAGAAGAGGGTTGCTACACAATGGTAAACAAGGCCATGTTCCAACTTTTTTGAAACGTGTTGCTGCTATCAAATTTAAAATGACCTTATTATTCTATTAAAATGGTACATTTTCTTAGTTTAAACATTTGGTATGTTTTCCATGTTCTGTTGTGAATGAAATATAGGTTTATGAGATTTGCAAACCATTGCATTCTGTTTTTATTTACATTTATATACAGTGTCCCAACTTATTTGGAACTGAGGTTGTAAAAATGGATGCTCTCAGATGCGAACAAGCATTGGAATTGAAGACCACCACCTCTCTCTCCCCCCAACCCCATTCACTAGTTACTAATCCAGCCCAGTAACAACTTATTCATTGGCTAACGTTGCATTTCACACAATAGCAACAGTGCTAAATTCACTGAGACATATGTGCAACTAAGATTAAAAAATAAAGATAAGTGAGTAAAAACATTATCAGGAAGATAATATGCCTTGGACTTCTGCATATCTGAGATGCTTCAACAAGCAGAACATCAGTTCACCCATGCAGATTCACAACCTGCAACCAAATAACTCCAAGGTACTCCAGTTGTGGATACGAATATAAATGTAACGACAGGAGGTGGGTCTACAATTCAAATGCTAGTTTGCATCTGAATGTGTTTCATTTTAGTTCACAAGAACTTTTTCCTGAAGTGGCTTTTTTAACAATATTTTAGTAAAAATACGTGTTTAGGACGTTGTGAGCATACAACTGAATTACTTTAAATGGATGTACTTATCTTGTATTAGAAACTTTCCATTCTTCATGAAAACATGAGATTCATATTTTTCCGGACCATAACTACAAACTGCAAGGAGTAAGTAATATGTTAAAAAAAAAAAAATTGTGTGGGGTTATACCTTTAAATTTTGTGCCAATAAACTAGAATATGCATTTTTTATTCTCTATAGTTGTGTGTTATGAAACTGGAAACTAGAGGCTACACTAGTAACTAATTCCTTGCTAAAATATTTAAAGAATGTGAAGCATTTTCATGTTAACCCCCTCTGCTTTATTTTCTTAATGAAATCTAGCATGATAACATGCTTGATTTGTGTGACCAGACATATTTCCTATATATAGTTTTTACTGCAGCAGCTTGAAAATATTTGGATGCCTTGTCTGAATCTGCAATTGTGTGTTTCGTCTCTATGAAAAGTGCAGTGTAAAATTAAGGGTAGCTTGATAACATTGTGCAAACTAAGTTACTTGGAAAAAAGGCTATTTTCTGACTTGATGTAAATCCATACCATCAAACAATCATTTCATGGCTCAAAAGAAGAAAAATACAACAGAAGCTGGGAATGCTCTCAAAAAGTAAACTTACTATATATTATAAGAAATAACACAAAATCTAACAAAAAAGAATACATTAAAATATGCATATTACAACAAAGAAGAAGGAGTGCCCATATAACAAGTTCATTCTCCACAATATCAAACACTGGATCAGGTGCTCCAGTGTAAAACAAGGCCACATGTTGGAGATTTCTGAAGATACAAAATTCAAACAACATAGAACATTGCCTTTCAAGGTAAATTAAGACAGCCAGACACAGGTGAAGAATAAACAAGTGATCATCTTACTCATTTCTGGAATCCCCTGTCTGCACAGAATGGGAGAAAGATCTTATGAAAACACCACATAGTCAGTTTACAAAACACAAACAATTTACAAGATTATAATTAGAATATTGTGTTACCTTCAACCTTGAACTAAGCATGCTAGTTCACAAACAGTACCAGGCTGCTGTTCTGCTTCATAAAAACAAAAATACTGGAAACTATTTGGTGGCAATAGCAAAAACATATAGCAGATGTAAATATTTTTATACAAAATAAGTTAATTTATCTCATGCAATACATTACTGTTTAATAAAGAGAGTGGAAACTATTTTAATGAGGCTTTCCATATGTTACTTTTATGCTCAGATATTCTAAGCCTAACAAAGTCCAACACTTTTTCCATGCAATAAAGTCAATATGGACAAAATAGTAATAGACTCCTCAATTTGTGCCACAATCCAGCCTTAATAAAATTTGGTCTGATCATTCCTCCAAAGTTACAAGAAATGTATTTAGAAATTGGTTATATTTTATTCAGTTTACTTAAAATGGACATTAGTAATGTTCTCAATATTTTATGTTTTTCAGCTAATTTATACACATGCATGTAGTCATTTGTTCCATGAATTTTTTTCCTAGGGCATGGTGCTGTCTGCAGAGTACATTAAAAAGAAGCTTGACCAGGAGATGATCCTCTCGCAAGCCTTTGGGAGAGACCTGGTAATTTAAACTTCTGTTGTCCTTCCTTCTACTTTAAAAGATTTTCTGCAGCAAGCCTAAAGATTATACACGTTTTTAACCAGAGGTTACAATATCTGTGAGTTTAGGTTTCTGTGCTGGCTAATACCAAACTTGGGTCTTGGGAAGCAAACACTGAACAGAAAATTTGTTCTCTGCAGGGCTTTTCCATTCTCATACCAAAGTTCACTTGTGTGAGTCATTATAGAGTTATTTTAGAATCAACATTATATATTACCTTCATGTCTATGGGATGTGTGAGGAAATCAAGAGTTCCTAGAGAAAAGTCATGCGAACACAGACTGACTGCAAATTCAACAGAATTAATGCTTATGCCAAGATTTATAACCAGGACTTCCAAACTGCGAACCAACAGCACTAACCATTATAAAATTTGTTCCTATACACAGGATAACTGTTTTTACTATATTTACTATACATTGTTTGCATTTTATTAAAGGCTTCATTAGGACAATTTAGTTTTAATATTCATTTTGCAGTGCACATTAATACTGCATATTAATTCGCAGTCACAGCAACTGTCTCTTTAAGGAAAAAGGAAGCACATCTGCTCCCAGAGTTTTCTGTGGCAGACTTATTCTGTTCTATATTTTATCTGGATTTTTTTTCTGATGGGATTTACTTGAGGGTTTAGTCTTTTGAGAGAGATTCTATTTTTTGGCAGAGTGCATAAATGTAGGGCAAGATCTTTTTTTGTAGCAATTACTGTGTTACCTTACCATTCTATCTCTTTTTGTCCTTCACTGATCAGTTTTCCCATCCATGACTTCTCTATATTATTTTTGTCTCTATAATTTTTCTTTTGTTGTATTTATTTTCTTATATGCTGGCAGTATGTCATATTCACTTATTTTGCTACTGATGAGTTGTTTTTCTCATCTTCCTCTGTCCCTGGTGCATTGCGTTTTTTGTTCATATTGTATTTCTGGCACACCTGTAGTAAACAGGGTGTTATACTGTGTAAGCGGTTATAGATACACACCTGTATTATCTCTTACTCTTTTCCTTTTTTGTCAGTTCTCATTAGATCAGAATTGTTCAATCCACATGATGTGCACACATAGTGACAAAGGTCTGAGAAATAAACAATTAAAGAGTAACATTACATTTGAAATGTTTTTTATGTCAAGATAAACAGGCATTGACAACATGTCATTTTTTTGTTTTGTTGGCATTCTTTAACTGTCCCATATAGCCTTACATTTAGTGGGATGTTAATCCTTCTGCCTGATTCCCTAAATTGTGAATTGAATAGTTGGGAGATCTAGGGACCTGGGTTCGATTCCCAGGTCCTCCCTGCATGGAGTTTGCATGTTCTCCCCGTGTCTGCATGGGTTTCCTCCGGGCGCTCCGGTTTCCTCCCACATTCCAAAGACATGCAGGTTAGGTGGATTGGCGATTCTAAATTGGCCCTAGGTGTGTGCTTGGTGTGTGGGTGTGTTTGTGTGTGTCCTGCGGTGGGTTGGCACCCTGCCCAGGATTGTTTCCTGCCTTGTGCCCTGTGCTGGCTGGGATTGGCTCCAGCAGACCCCCATGACCCTGTGTTCGGATTCAGCGGGTTGGAAAATGGATGGATGGATTATAAATGAGTGTGATTTGTGTTTTATGATGTATCCCACTATGGTCACCATGCAGAGGGAAATGCTTCATTATGAAGTGTAGACCAATACACCACTCTTGCTTGGATGGTCAGCTTTTTAAGTGTCAATAACCCACACTTGTTCTCTAAGCATATATTTTTTTGAATTCATCTCAGACAGGAAATATTTTTTTTTTGCTTTGTAGAATATTTTACCTAAATCTAGAAGCTGCTTTATTTTTTAAATGTTTAAAATAGACATCATTTATAGTTTGGGATACAATAACATAACTACACTATGCGGGCATGGTTTAGTGATACAGTGTTGAGTGCTCATGTAATGCTGATATGGTGTCTAGGTTTTGCAGTCTGGCTCAGTCTGTGTTTGTTCATCTAGTTTTTCTCTGGGCATTCTGGTTTCTTCCCACACCTCCTGATACTGCCAAGATATTCTATAAATCCCTATAACATTGTGATGGGAAAAGTTGGTCAAGAAAATTGTTAAATGTTTTTGCTTACTTTCCTATCTTAGAAGGCTTGATCATTCGAAACAGATCAGAGATAAAGGGGATTTTCAGAGAAAGACTTGAACAGAAAGTATCACTATGTGCAGATGATATGGTACTGTATAGGGCGGCACGGTGGCACAGTGGTAGTGCTGCCGCCTCGCAGTTTGGAGACCTGGGTTCACTTCCCGGGTCCTCCCTGCATGGAGTTTGCTTGTTCTCCCCTAGTGTGTGCTTGGTGTGTGGGTGTGTGTGTGCTCTGCAGTGCCTTGCGCCATGTGTTGGCTGGGATTGGCTCCAGCAGTCCCCCGTGACCCTGTAGTTAGGGTTGGATAATGGATGGATGGATGGTACTGTATATATCAGTATATATATATATATATATATATATATATATATATATATATATTATATATATATATATATATATATATATAATGTGTGTGTGTGTATATAAAATTCTGTGCCAGCAGTCCTAAAAGCATTAGCATTAAAATCAATTTGAATAAAATCTTGCTTTTTCCAGTGAATTCTCTAGCAAGTAATATTGGACGGGATATCTTCCCATTTATCTTAGTAGATCAGTTTAAATATCTAGGGGTAAATATCTATCTGCATGGAAAAAATTTAAACAGATGTCACTACAGTAGGTGGTCTACCCCCCACCTTATGTTAGCAGGGAGAATCAACATTGTTAAGATGACCATCCTTGCCAAGCTGCTCTTCCTATCTCAAAGCTTTCCCATAAACATTAACGAATCATTTTTAAGAAATTAGACTCAATAATAAATTCATTTATTTGGAATTCATAGCATCCACGCATCCAAAGGGAGACTCTGCAATGACTTAAAGCAGAAGGGGGCATGGCACTACCCAACTTTCAGTTTTATTACTTGGTGACAAATATACAAACTATAAAGACTTGGACATCAACACAAATTGATGAATATCCATAAACCTGGTCTGCAATAGACATAAAATCTTGCAGTACTTCTTTATATTCCCTGCTCTATGCCCCAGTTAATGCAACCTACCGTCATTACACAAAAAATCCAATTACCCTTCATTCTTTCAAAACATGGAACCAATATAGGAAGCACTTTAAAACAGAAAAGCTTTTATCTGTTGTACCTCTACATAACAACCACCTTTTTCCACCCTCTCAAACATACAGTATACACTATTCAATGTCTAGAAAACGTCCGGGATTAAAACACTTGGAGACTTTTACATAGTTAATGTCTTTGCATCTTGCAAACAATTATGCTTCAAATACAACTTCTTATCAACACATTTCCTACACTACTTTCAAGCTGGAAACTTTGCTAAGCAGAACCTGCCCAATCTTCCTCACCTTCCACCTTGCTCTAGATAGCATCTCTACAATTTATAAAAATATATCAAAGTCTCTTTCTTTCAAAGACCCCAGAGTACATTGGGGAAAGGATCTGTGACGCAATATTTCAGGCAGCCATGCACAGAATATACTCGAGCTCTATATGTGCAAAACATTTAGTCATTCAGCTTAAAATTTTTTGTCAAGCACATTTATCTCATTTAAAATTGTCCAAAATATTTGTTGTAGTCTAGCTCCAGCCTCACTGGGCCATGTGCTCTGGGTGTGCACCAAATTAACAATATTTTGAACAAAAGTCTTTGCATGCCTATCAGACAGCCTTGGCGTCACAATCACTCCTAACCCTTTAACAGCATTTCTTGGTATACTCCCAGACAGAGTATAAACAAACTGTAATTTCCTTTACTACACTTCTAGCACATAGACTTATCTTGTTCAACTGGAAGAATCCCACCCCACCATTCTTAAGTCAGTGGGTAACCAATGTTCTATACTACTTAGAGGATCTGTTCAAAACTTTTTAGAAATATGGTGGGATATAATCCATAATATTTTAGAATAAGCTTCTATTTTGAGGAAAAGGATACCCTTCTTTTCTTGCTCCTTTCATAGATTAGCTTTGGTTACTGACTTCTGTCTCTTTCTGTTGGGTGGGGGTCGAATTTTGCTTTGATTTGTTAAGTTTGTCTTGACTGTATGGAATATTATCTGTTTCTAATTAAAATCAGTAAAAGAAGAAGGCTTGATTTTTTCATCAAGTGTGCCAAATGCTTTTCTGAGCACATCAGGGAGCCTTTCAATAAACTGTTCTTCATATAGCTGCATTGATGCAGAGCAGTTCTGTATCAGAATTTTCAATAACAGACAAGTCTTTATGCAGCAAACAACATCCTTATGTCCATATTTCTTTAGTTGCAAATCAATTCATTCAGTGTTGATACATATGAATTTCAAAACAAGCTTGACTCAGTGGCAATTCTGGGGAAATGTTCTGTTTATGTTTTTTTATTATTCCATGTATATGTGTGTTATTTTCAGTCAACATGTGGCAATATATAAACTAAGAAAAACTAAGCACACGGTCATATTCAGAATTGCTCATTTGTTTTAATTAAATTGTAGTGGCAGATTTTTGGTAGGGGAGTAATTGTATCCTGGCAAGGTACTACAGACATTCAGCCAAGTGTAAGTTTTTGATTTGGAGACTTATTTATTCCTTTTTTATTTTCATTTCCCTCTCCATATTTTATTTAATGAGTATCACAATAGGGTTGTCTGTATGTACTCCAGTTTTCCTTCCTTTGTTTTAAAGATAAGAATGCTAGGTTACAGTAATTACCAACTCTAATTTTTTCTGCTTTAAGAAAGTGTAGATGTGTGCTGTGGTGTACCCTGGACTGGTGTCTTTTCTAGAGCCACTTCCATCTCCTTTTTAATGCTGCCAGATTCACCATGCCCTAAAAGTTGGATAAAGCAGGTTTATAAAATACATTGATAAATAGACTATGGCAAGGCTTTGCTTTAGAATAATTAAGCTCACTTTCTTTGTTTGCCACTCTTTTTTCCATTGATGAGGTTCGGGGAACAAAGCATTATGGACTGATTGTAGTGGGGCATTCGCTGGGAGCCGGGACTGCTGCCATCTTGTCTTTTCTTCTCCGGCCCTTCTATCCATCCCTCCATTGTTATGCTTATTCACCACCAGGTGGGCTGCTCAGGTGAGAACTACATAATAAATATACAAGTATTTTTCTTTTCAAGTGAAAAACAGTTTAATCAAAAGTAAATCCAATATAGTAATGAAAGCAGCAAGACAGTTCAACATAGCAGGATTACAGAAGTACATGACCTACAATTATAACACACTCGATTTATAAAAATATATGTCATTTATTTTAAAATAAGTAAAATATGCAGTTTTATTTGAATCTGTTTACATATTAATTTGTACATAAATTATATTCCTGTTTCTGTGCAAACCTTACAAACTGTATGGAATAGTAAATCTACAAAGAGAGGGTGTAAAACACCAATGAAAACTTTATAAATCAATGCTTTTAATGAGGTTAATTAAGTCTGAAAATTAGGTCAAGAGTCAAAGATTTTGGCATTTTTATAAAAGGTAAAAGTGATAGTTAACATTAGTCACAACTGCAGTTGTAACCTGCTGGGCTGGCTGCTTTGAGCAGCTGTTTAAAGCTGATCCTCTGGCTAGGATGTTGATCCTCTGGCTTAGGATGTTGGATATCTCTAGGTCCACGGTTCTTGAGGCTGATCCTCAAATTAGCTGTGAACCACCAAGTCTCACTGAGAATGCACAGGTGGTGAACCAGCTGAGGATAGGGAAGGCTGCAGGGATCTGTAATATCCGGGGTGAACTTCTCCAGGCTGGTGGTAAGGTTGTCCTCCTGGCATTGCAAATATCTTTGCTTCCATTTGGGAGACAGGCAGAGACATTTTGGAAAACAGGACTTGTCATTCCTATCTAGAAAGGGAAGGATGAGCGCCTGGATTGCAGCAACTACAGGGGAATAACTCTGCTCTCGGTGTCAGGTAAAGTCCTTGCTAGGGTCATCCTCAATAGGATCCATGATCACTTGCTCACCTACCAGTGACCGGAACAGTCTGGTTTTACGCCTAAGAAGTCTACCATTGACCACATCCTGGCACTGAGGGTTCTCATGGAGTGCAATTGTGAATATCGACAGAATTTCTTTACAGCCTTTGTCGATTTTCTCAAATTGTTCGACTCAGTTGATCAAACTGCCCTCTGTGACATCCTGAGGGTTCGCAGGATCCCCTCAGGGTTGCTGGATATCATGGCCAGCCTGTAGACTGGTACTGTGAGTGCTGTGCAGAGTGGAGACAGAACCTCTGCGTTTTTCTTAGTTGATTATGGGGTTCGTTAGGGGTGTGTTCTTGCTCCTTCTCTGTTCAATGCTTGTATGGACTGGATGTTGGGCAAGATCATGGGGTCCAGCGGCTGTGGGGCATCCGTTGGTGAAGAAACATTCACGGATGTTGACTTTGCTGACGATGCTGTGATCTTCGCAGAGTCAATGGAGGCTCTGATTGGGGCTCTTGAGAGACTGAGCGAGGAGTCTTAGTGTCTGGGCTTGCGAGTGTCCTGGATAAAAACCAAGATCCAGGCGTTTAATGACCTCTTGGGCACAGCCATCAGCAATGTGTCTGTTTGCGGAGGCAGTCTCGACCTTGTAAGAGGTTTACTTAACTTGGCAGTGACATTCATGTCTCTGGTGACTCTTCCTATGAAGTCAGTAGACGGATTGGGAGAGCGTGGGGGGTCATGAGGTCGCTGGAAAGGGGTGCATGGTGCTCCCAATATCTATGCAAAAGGACGAAGGTCCAAGTCTTTAGAGTCCTGGTGATTCCTGTCTTGCTATATGGTTGCGAGCCATGGAATCAATCAATCACATATCCTTGTGAAATCAAACCATAAAATTGCTATTTTATACTTTGATAACTGGAGATTGAAAACATTAATTATGTAGCAGAACTTAGAAAAGAACTAAAAGTTTTGTGAGACCTGGATATCAATAATGTGAATGTTCTAGGTTTTTATTTTGTCTTTTACAGTAGACATCCATTTTCAAAACCATTGCATCAACTACGGTAGTTTTTTTCTTTGAATTATATTGTTAAGCACCTCGTCAACATCTTCTAAATCTTATGCTCTGTGACAGATAGTAAAATTTGATTTTTTTTATTAAAAACATTTAGAAATTTCTTATTGGATAGTTGGATATGTAGGCAATGGTCAGCACTATTACTATTTAAATATGGGGTGATATATCATGTATACTGTATACTGCATTTACACATATATGGATGACCATGTGATGAAATGCATATATATCTCTGCCCATATGTTTAAATCAATCAATATAGCTTTCACTCAAATGGAAACAAAAAGTTAAAGTCACCAAAAAAGTCGGCCAAGTCATGCATGTTATGTTCTTCTTCCCTTTTGAGAAAAACCTCATTAAGAGTTGACTACATTCATTACAGAATTATACCCCTCAGAAATTTAACAACAGTAAACAGAATGGATCTTTATATAATTTATTACCATTTTTTAAGAGGTTACATACCTTAAGCATTAAACAAGGTTACAGATCTGTGGCTTGTAAATTCAGTGAAATCCCTTGATAGTATGGTTTGCCTGCTAAATGTAGAACCTACATCAAGCAAGTATGGTGTGTGCCAAAGATAATTAAACCAGTCAGATAAGAAGGAGGCTAAGCAAAAGAGGGAACAAAAAAAAATAACAGATGTTGAGCTGGAGAAGAGAGCAGCTCAGTTAACCATAGTGTTACAGTTCTGTGCAGCCTCTCACAGCAAAAGGGCGCAGTAACTGACTAGCCAAGTGTTGTAATTGCACTTGCTTTCTGGATGCACAGTTGATGTTGCCTGAGGCCTCACAGAATTTTCTTTCATATACAAAGCATCAGTGTCACAATGAAGAATATGGCACTTATTACAAAAATGTTTGAGGAAAAAAATGCAGTGATATGCACTGTTGCAAATTGATTTTAGGGAAATTACATGCATGTAAGGTTCTGTAGATTAGTAAAAGATTTGTGTAAGGTATGTCAAAATCATTAGCTTATTTAACTGCTCAAGGCATGTTTTATTTTTCTGTTAAAATGTTAGACCTCATTATCCTTTTATTTTTACTGAGTTAGGCTTTAAAGAGTGTAGAACAAAAAGTCAAACTGAACAATAAAAAATCTATAATGATCAACACCTTTGCTTAGCCCTTAATGAATCTCATTCCAAAGGATGCTCATGACAACAGGAAAATGGATGAGTCCAATTTCACAGACAAGTGGCTTAGTTGAGTAAACTCAGATAATAGTCCCTAAACTGTTTGGTTTTGTTTGTTGATTCAGGGCATCCTGCATGCAGCACAGCAGCCAACAGGTTTCCAAGAAAAAATACCTGTAAGCAATTATAGGCATCCTAGATTTAAGGCATTTGAGGAAAATATCCAAAGCTCCTTTCACTGTAGACAAAAGAAAATGCTACTTCTGCACATACGATATGACATTTTGTAATACAAAGCATAGTGTGTGTATTGCATTATTTAAAAAAATTATTTATGAGTTATTTGGAAGAGTCAGTTTTTTACTACATTATTCACCACTGTTTATCTTATTCCATTTTGATCCATTATCAGCTCGTGCGCAATGATTGATTGATCAGTTTAGTTGTTTTTGTGCTTGACATTGCTTAAGGTAGTTTTTTAGTCCACATAATCTACACATCATGTTGCAGGTTGAATGTGAAGCTAACTATGGAAAGAGATCAACAATCTTTCTCTAATTAAGATGCATTATTTAGAGTAAAGAGGAGGTAGAGTACAATGAAATAATATTAAACTGCAGTTTGATAAAGAGTAATAAAGTAGCTCTGTATGCTTATTTTATGAAGGACAATAAAATTATTTTAGCATAATATTAATGGTATCCTTATTTTTTGCTGATTGTTTTTATTAATACCATCAAGAACATAACTGGAGACATTCTGAAGGAGGAACATTTTTGTTTTCTTTCAACCATGAGACAGTACTTTAAAGAGTGTCACCAGAAAGCTAATTTTAAAAAATAATGTTTAATTTAGTAGTGTTTAACACTAGAATTACCAGAGCCTACGAGAAAACTCGTAAATAAGTCCCACCTTAAATCGCTTCACACCTCTCCATCAGCATCTTTTGTCTTGTAAATGTGTCGATAAGCAGCCTACTATCACATCTCCCCACCGCCGCACAGTTTTCTCAGCTCAAGTCTGTTTACCTGCGTGTCAGTTGCTTAGAGTTGTATAGAGTGAGAAGTCAAGTACTATATGGTTATTTGGAACACATGCATTTCATGTGTGTTCCGTGTGTACAACAATCTATATAAACACATCGTTAAAACAGAAATGTTTTTCATGTTTTAGTAATTGACAAAATGTAGACATGACGTGTTTAATGTGTGAAGCCTGAAGTCCAAATATCAAAGAAACACTTTTCACAAAAGGTACAAATATAACAGAAGAAGTGTGCTTCTATTCAAGAATATAACTGCAGTAAAAGAACCCACGTTAGGGTGCGACATTCACACCCCTTTGATACGATCGCTTCGGTGGCGCAATGGTAACAACTGTTGATTGGTAATCCAAACTTCACGGGTTTGACTCCGTTTTGGGAAGTGAGCTGCTCTTATTCTTACTATCTTAGAATAAAAACATACACTTGATTTGAGTCTGTAACAGCTGGTGTAAATTTATGATACTTGTAAAGGTTAGCTTTGGTTTTTTTTTTATTCAGTTTTATTCTCTCAGTCACGTTCACGATCCCACCCCGCCTTTCCCTCCGATCTGACACTGCTGTTTTCACATAAAGACGCGCTATAACAGAGGTGAACTCAGATGATGACGATGGTTCTACATCGGAGAAAGAATGCACGTCGCACTTTTGCCGTCTCTGTACTTTGTATATGTACATGGGAAGCTCTGCAGTCTACTTGTGACTTTACGCTGTAGGAAAATAATTAAATAAATAATGATAAATAGGTAAATAACATTCGATCTGGCTCTTATATAGAAAGTACAGCGATGGCAGCTTCCACCTTCAGCTATAGACTCCTCAGTGCGCGAGCGACTCTCCATGCTAGTGTTTAGATCTGGACGGTGCTTGTGCCCAAAACATTAACATTTTTACTTTCATAAAAGCCAGATCGAATGTTATTTACTTTGATTTATTTACTTACTTCCTACAGCGTAAAGTCACAAGTAGACTGCAGAGCTTCCTGTGTATGATCGACACGGGCATGCTCAAAAAATACATGTGTAATGCCACGAAAAGTGCATGCTGACACTTCAGTTCGCAAGCAATGGTACAAGAATGCAGTCAGACTTCTTTTTTGGGCACAAGCACCGTCCAGATTTAAACACTAGCGTGGACAGTCGCTTGCGTACTGAAGAGTCTATAGCTGCAGGTGGAAGCTGCCGTCGCTGTACTTTGTATATAAGAGCCAGATCGAATGTTATTTACCTATTTATCCTGATTTATTTACTTACTTCCTACACCGTAAAGACACAAGTAGACTGCAGAGTTTCCCGTGTACATATACAAAGTACAGCGACAGCAAAAGTGCGACGTGCATTCTTTCTCCAATGTAGAACCATCGTCATCATCTGAGTTCACCTCTGTTGTAGCTCGTCTTTATGTGAAAACAGCAGTGTCAAATGGGGGGGGGATCGTGAACATGACTGAGAGAATAAAACTGAATAAAAAAAAAAAACAAAGCTAACCTTTATAAGTATCATAAATTTACACCGGCTGTTACAGACTCAAATCAAATGTATGTTTTTATTCTAAGATAGTAAGAATAAGAGCAGCTCACTTCTCAAAACGGAGTCATCCGGGGTGGAACCCTTGAAGGTTGGATTACCAAACAACAGTTGTTACCATTGCGCCACCGAAGCGAAGGGGTGTGAATGTTGCACCCTAACGCGGGTTCTTTTTCTGCAGTTATATTCTTGAACAGAAGCGCACTTGTTCTGTTATATATGTACCTTTTGTGAAAAGTGTTTCTTTGATATTTGGACTTCAGGCTTCACACATTAAACACGTCATGTCTACATTTTGTCAATTATTACTAAAACATGAAAAACGTTTAACTTAACACACATGAAATGCATGTGTTCCAAATAACCATATAGTATTTATAAAAGATGTGATTTTGCTTGACTTCTTACTCTTTACAACTCTAAGCAACTGACACGCAGGTAAACAGACTTGAGCTGAGAAAACTGTGCGACGGTGGGGGGGATGTGATAGTAGGCTGCTTGCTACACATTTACAGGACAAAAGACGCTGATGGAGAGGTGTGAAGCAATTTAAGGTGGGACGGATCTACGAGTTTTTTCATAGGCTTTAGTAATGCTAGTGTTAAACAGATATGAGTGTTATTAGTTACAATACAAAAAGGTTGGAAATAATACTTAATGCTTGAAAAACTGGTTCCCCATCAAACAGTAAATGAGAAAAACTAAATACCTGTCATTTGCATGTGCATAACTCATTTCTTTTAGGACTTCAACTAAATCTTTATTAGTGCACTGTTTTAAAGATATAATATGTACTCTTGAGTTTAAGAAAAAAACTAATGCTAGCTGTGATTAGAGTTTTTTTGCCAAAGTTTACCACAACAGTGGTGCCCCTCTACCCATGAATCATACCTGCCTCTCCTATCTCTGTAGTGAGGATGCCATGGAATATTCCAAAGAGTTTGTCACTTCGGTTGTTCTGGGAAAGGACCTGGTGCCTAGGTAAGTGGTTGATGTGCTAAGGCAGGCATGTCTTAGGCTAGTATTTGAGCCAAGAGCAGAGATAGCTTGACAATTTCTTTCTTCCAGGATTGGTCTGTCACAGTTGGAAGGGTTCCGACGTCATCTCCTTGAGGTTTTACAAAAAAGCAACAAGCCAAAGGTATACTAAAAGAATGATACTTTTGTGTTTTTATAATGTGCCTCGTAATTTTAAGTGACATTTTGCAAAAATGTTTATACATTGTTATGTTTTATAAGTTAATGATGAAAATATGTAAATGTATGCAGTTGAAAAGATTAACTGAATTGAAAGAGGTTCTGTAGCACCAGAAAAGCTACCTTGTATTTGGAGCTTTTATTTACAAAAACAGTACTATAAGTAGTAGGGTTGTGTAAGTCAGCCCTTTGGAATAGTCTTTATTGCAGTTTTCTTGCAGTATGTTTAGTCTTTGTATCTCTAGGAGATTGGTTTTGAATGATGCCCCATGTTTTCTCAGTGTCTATATGTATTAGTTTCTGGTTTTCCTGTAATAACCCAGAGAATTTAATATGATACAGTATTCAGTGTTTGAAATAGAAACAAAGATGCATTACACACGTGCTGTAATTTTTTTGAAACTGAAACCTGAAACCATGAATCGATCATGTAGGTTGTATCAAAAAGTGCACAAAAAACCATACACAACATAATGGATTCAAATAAGATACATTTTTCCACGTTTTCTTGCATGGAAAATTGTTATGGTTTTTTTGTGTGCCTTTGATGCTTTTTGAATAGTGACATTGATAATTATACAGACAGTAGCAGCAGTTGGTCCTTTGAAGTACTGTTTATTTAGCTCTTTTTGGCCATCCAAGACAAACTCTCATTGTAGGTCTTAGGTGACGGTGTTCTTTTTTCCTACAGTTACTCCAGTGTTGGTCTTTGAGATGCGTCTTAAATTGAAGAGTTTCTTCACTGCACCTCACTTCTTTTCTCCTCTCTCACTTCAGTCTGTAAGCTGTTCAGAACAGTTCCCAGGACAGGCAATTTCTGTGTGCATACTACACTCCAGTTTACCCTCATGAACTACTAGCCAGTCATAACTATTTTTGAAATAATCAATCTGCACCTTTATTCAACATTCCAGACAAGACTGCCCATGGCATACCATAAGAAGTTACAAAGTAAAAGACTGGAATAATAAGTGAGGAAACACTTAAAATTAAAAATCTAAATTTTAGAATGCATTTCCCGACTGTTCCCACCCACTTCTAATATTGATAGTATTGTTCCAACAAAAGTCTTTAAGAACCTTGGGATGCTTTTCCTCAATGATTAATTTACATTGACTTTTATGAAGTATTTTAGAATTAATCAGTTTTCAGTGCCTTTGGCTTTCTTACAATGCTGCTATTGTGATTCTTTGTTTTAAAAAAAAAAATTCCTGAGCACTAATTTCAACTTCTTGTTGTCTATAGCTGTTCATTTTTTGGGTAGCTGAAGTGCTGCATCATATTTTGTACTCATTTTTTATTATTAATGTTATTTTCAGTTATTAATTATCTTTTTTATTTTTATGTTTTTTTTTTTGTTTGTTAGTATAAGACAGATGCATTTTTTGCAAGCTATTTTTGCATATAATGTAGGTGATGAAGCACAAAACAAATTGAAAATAGTAATTTTAAAAGGTGAAAATCATTTAAGACACAGCCACGCATACATATAATCACCATGTTAAAATCAACTTTTGTCAATGTGTTGAACATTGTAGAATTAGAATCTAAACTTAACTTGCTGGTTAATTTTTGACCCCATCACCAAACTTCCATTTACATGAAAGGAAAAAGCAAAATACAAAGGGTAGCTAAAGAAACTCTTAACGGATGAAGATTAGGAAGTAAACCTTCTGTTAATCTTTGACAAGAACAGGGTATCATCTTAGACTTAGCCACACTAGCATGTCTTATCCCATATAGATCTGAATATTGGTAGAAATGTGTCCAGAGCAAAAGCTTTTCTTGCTTGGAGTTCAGAAAAAAGTGGGTGTTTTCAATTAAATAAGTTTTTCTTTCTTTTTAATTCCTCTTTATTTGAAAGACCATGAGTAGCAGTAGTAATCAAGGCAGCTTCCATGGTAATTCACTGTTGTGAAGTTATGTAAAACCTGTTAACCTAATCAAATTAAATCAATCAATCAGTAAGTGGAAGTTTTATAACAAACTTTTATATAAATCTGTCCCAACTTAAAGAAAATTGAGTATAGGAAAGAACATGTATTGTGAAAGGAAGAAGTTGGTAAAAACATGTACACAGTAAAGAGTACAGGTAGAAACCAGTTTTACAGAGGAAAGATTATCAACACATAGAAAGAAAAAACAGAGGAAAATTGAACAACAGAAGAATAGAAAGTTGTAAGGAAAAATGGAGTTATGAAAATTGTAGAAGAAAAACACCTAAACATCCCCTAAGGTTCATAGGCACCATAACAGACAATAACACAGGTGCCACATTATGGGATACTGATACTCAGTTTTGGAATGAAACTATTTGTTTTTTTCACTAGTCGATAAATCTTTGAGACTTCAAATGATTCACAAAGGGCAATTGTGGCACACCAATAGTGGACCGAGATAAGTGTAAACCAATATCTGGTGGGATGAATAATGAATTCCAATGAAACAATTGTGTTTCAGGATAAGATAACCCAACATTAATTTTTTGAATAACAGTTGTGTTTTACTTTGGGTCTCTTCCCATCCTAAATAAATAAATGTTTAGTAACTTTTACATCAGGTCCATAAGAGGGAGCGAAAGAAGAGATCTATGACAATGATGAAATTAATGCAAGGATTAATTTTTGCTTGACTATTGCTAAGTAGAACAGAAAGGATACAACCAAATGTGACAATGAGAAGAGGGATTTCTTTACCTTGTTGAAAAGAAGGATAGATTTTATATTAGAAAGATCCTTAGATTTGCAAAGTGAGGCAAATATTACTGTTAAACCAGAAATATTTAACTCCTGGGTGTTTTAAAGTCTAGTTCCTTTACCACTAGGTCACACTTGCATCATCTTAAATGAATAATGAAGAAATAAATTTTGTTTGTTGCACTACAGTATTAATAGTTACATGGTCTAGTAATTTTGGCTTGTGAGTATTATTAATAGGGTGAAGTTGTGTTCTATTTTAACATTTTCAGTGGCGGATTATTATTGGTGGAACCAAATGCATTCCAAAATCAGAATTGCCTGATGATGACCTTCCAGTTGCTGCTTTCCCAAGCTGCAGACTGTGGACACATCCGAGTGACTTGACCATTGCACTGTCAGCCAGCACACCCTTGTACTTGCCGGGCAGGATTATCCATGTTGTTCACAATCATCCACCTGAACGCTCGTAAGTTCTCTGTTGTTGTTGTTCACACCACTCTTCTTTTACACAGTACATTTAAAAAATCTGTTATTTCTGTCCTCTATAGATGCTGTGGTCAGGAAGATCCCACCTACTCTGCTATCTGGGGTGACAACAAGACCTTTGATGAAGTCATTATTTCTCCTGCCATGCTTCATGAGCATATGCCACATATTGTTATGGAAGGCTTGAACAAGGTGAGATAAGCACTAGACAGACCAGCTGAGGTACATATTCCATAGGAATCTCATTCAGACTACAAACACCACTTAAAATGGTACTGTTAATTATTTGTACATAAAGCCAGGTAATTACAGTATTTAGAATTGAGTTCCTTGTACAAAAGATGAATTTTTACCTATTATGTATCTGTTTTAGATAGCAGTAGGTATTGGTGTTCTAAATTATTAAATGAAACTGCATATGTAATGATGAAATTTAAAAAGCAATCATGCTACAGTGCTGTTTTATATAAGAACATACTTGAGGAAAAGACCTTTTTGTTTACAAATGTTCTTGTAGCTTTGTTTATGATAATGGCATAGGCAACCCTTGCTATAGATCTAAAGTTTTGTCTTAGTAAATGTCATTGATTTTTTTTTGATACACCCTGAGAATCGTACTAGAAAATTGTTTGTCATATTAAATTTATTAATTTTTTTGGAGGTTGATGTTAATGTTTGCCAAATTATATTTTAGGAAATGGGACCATTGGCAATGGAGAAAATAATTTAGTGATCAAGATAGCTGACCTTCATCTGTAGTATTGATCTCTTAACAAATAGAATGATTGCATGAACTTGGCATGATGAAGATAAAATTATTGTATGGTAACTACAGATATTGACCAGTGTGTTGCAGGAATATTAACATTTTTAAACAGCATAACATTCAACACTTTTAAGTTTCTGGTGATATTCCTTTGCACAGTCTTCTTCAATTAGTGTATTCTTCTCTCTCTCTCTAGCTGCTTGTCTTTGCTGTTATTCATACTTCCCTCCTGTTCATTAAACTTTTATTCTCGGAGGCCCTTTATCTATCTGGCTACTCAACTCTCTGCTTGTCTGTGGGTTGTTAGTGATAAGTCTGGACCTTTAATTCACTCATTGCAACACTGTTTTTTCAGGTTATGAAAAGTCCAGCTGAACTGGGACACATCAATCCCAGCTCAGATTAGTCCAAACCACATCAAGCAGATGACTGAGTCACCGTTGCCATGGAGGTGAAAGTGAAGAGCCAGTTCACACCCAAAGCAAAGCAGAGAAAAAGAGAGCAAGAGAGGGGGGTGGGGGGGACTGTGCTCGGTTCAATATTTTAGACTTAAGAATGCAGAAGTCTAAACTTACAGTATTAGACCATATTCCTATATCAGACTCAAATAAGAATGTCAAAGAAATTCTTATTTTTCTGTTAATATAATAACAGGGTTGAGTGTTGGGAGATGGCCTTTTGGTCATTTTCGAGTACTTTTTCATTAGGCTTACCTTCTTCTGTCCTGCTTTTGAATCATTTGGTTTAAGTATTTTGCACATCAAGGCTATCTTTCAATGAAGACGTGTTTCAAACTGCTGTTTATCTTATACACTTAATACATTCATAGCATTTATATGTATGTCATTGATCAGTGGCAGATACTATCCAAGAACGTGCTCTTTGCTAATATTGAATTCCTGTATACAAAACAGAGTAAAACTTAAAAATAAAGTGGTTTGCTACACTGTGCTTTTATCACCGTTGTCAATCCGGTTTTGAAGTAGCAAATTTATAGCAATTAAATCCCTGTTTAATTTCTAGTTGGAGTGCTTTCTGCTTTGATTTTGCATTCTTAACCCTTACTTTTTTGTGGCGTATGTCTAGGAATTTTGGTTTATTTCAGTAATCAAAGATCTATCCATCTAACCATTATAAAACCAGCTGCAGTTTAGGGTTGCAGGGGTTGCAACTTATCCAAGCAGCATTGATTACAATGTAGCAGCCACCAGACTTGGGTAGTACATGCAAATTACACACAAAGTATTAGGGCAAGGAGTCAAACCCAGGGCTTTGAAGCTGTGAGGCAGTAGTGGTAAATGCTGCTTAAACATGCCATTCACCATCAAAGATTGGGTGTTATTATAATTGGAGGCTTTAAACCAGTCAGCCTGAGTAAGTGTGGGTTATTTTGAGAATTTGCCGTACAGTCAACAGCCGTCTGCTCCATGATTAGTTCCTGACTCAGGTGTTATGCTGCTAAGATAGTCTCCAGATTTTATTATCTTCTTACTCTAGCAAATGGGTTTAGAAAGTGAGGAAGTGCCAGAATGATCTTTTAATTACTGTTGGTATGATAGTGATACAATTTTCCTACAGAGCTTAATACATGGACTCCTTGCTTAATATAATTTTAAGCACTGTTGTACTATAAAACAGAAAAACAAAAAAAGTCACTCTAACAAATGGTGATTTAACATAAAAGCTTTCAAAAAGAGACTGAAGCACTCATGAGAAAAAAAAATGATGAGAGTTTCCATTTTTGTTAATATGTTCAATCTGTAATTTGTGCTATTAAAGAGCAATGTTCATAGATATTTCATCACTTATTATGGGGAGCATTGAGAAAATTTATAATAATGATTACTACAATAGTTGCTACTGTAATTTCAAGTGACTAAGGTGTCTTTTAGTCTGGAGCAATTAAATAATCATTCAAAATGGAGTAGAATTTCAAAAATACTTCACAAATACTGTAGATTCATTGTTGTAAAAAGCAAATCCTTTTTCTACGGTAATTATAAAAATAATAGCAGACCAGAGCTAGTTGGACACATTAAAATATATTCTAATGAAAGATTGTGGACTTTTTAATTCACAGGAGGTTTTAATACTTTCAAAAAGATATGTTTTAGGGTCACTTGCTGTTAAAAAAAATGGAAATTGCATATGATAATTTGAAAATTTCTGGGAATCAGTTTTGGTTAAATCAGTATGTTTTTGATATTTCAAGATTTTAATAAGTTCCAAATTTGATTGCACATGGCTGATTTCTTCAAGAGCTGATATTTGTTGAATTATTTAGTAACAGGGTTAACCAGAAGGAAGTTTTGATTAGAAAAAGTGAGAAAAGAGAAGGAAGCTATTAAATTATCTTTATTCATAATATGTGATAGCACAGTTCCAAAGCTTCAGGAGAAATTTAAATCTCAGTTTGTTTTGTTTTTTTGTTGTTTGTTTTTATAATTAAATTATATTTCCATAAATATCCATCACAAGATTTGTGTATGATAAAAGTAAAGGTTCATCTATCGTGAAAAATACATTAAAAACCTTATCCAGACCAAGGCAGAGAGTTAGTTAATAGTGGTGACAAACCATCATCTTGATTAAAATCACAGCAGTTAAATTGAGATGCTGGTAGAAGCCCAGTAGAATTGTACTAGCCTTAACTGTGATACACGTCCAAGATGTGTTGATATCAATTTAGACCTTAGCTTTTAATGTTTGCAATGCACTACCTATTGAAATGTATTTTTTAATGTAATGTAGTAATAAAATGCATTGCATTTGTCATTTCCACAGATATCCATCCATCCATCCATTGTCTCCCGCTTATCCGAGGTCGGGTCGCGGGGGCAGCAGCTTGAGCAGAGATGCCCAGACTTCCCTCTCCCCGGCCACTTCTTCTAGCTCTTCCGGGAGAATCCCAAGGCGTTCCCAGGCCAGTCGAGAGACATAGTCCCTCCAGCGTGTCCTGGGTCTTCCCCGGGGCCTCCTCCCGGTTGGACGTGCCCGGAACACCTCACCAGGGAGGCGTCCAGGAGGCATCCTGATCAGATGCCCGAGCCACCTCATCTGACTCCTCTCGATGCGGAGGAGCAGCGGCTCTACTCTGAGCCCCTCCCGGATGACTGAGCTTCTCACCCTATCTTTAAGGGAAAGCCCAGACACCCTGCGGAGGAAACTCATTTCAGCCGCTTGTATTCGCGATCTCGTTCTTTCGGTCACTACCCATAGCTCATGACCATAGGTGAGGGTAGGAACATAGATCGACTGGTAAATTGAGAGCTTCGCCTTGCGGCTCAGCTCCTTTTTCACCACGACAGACCGATGCAATGCCCGCATTACTGCGGATGCCGCACCGATCCGCCTGTCGATCTCACGCTCCATTCTTCCCTCACTCGTGAACAAGACCCCGAGATACTTGAACTCCTCCACTTGGGGCAGGATCTCGCTACCAACCCTGAGAGGGCACTCCACCCTTTTCCGGCTGAGGACCATGGTCTCGGATTTGGAGGTGCTGATTCTCATCCCAGCCGCTTCACACTCGGCTGCGAACCGATCCAGAGAGAGCTGAAGATCACGGCCTGATGAAGCAAACAGGACAACATCATCTGCAAAAAGCAGTGACCCAATCCTGAGCCCACCAAACTGGACCCTCTCAACACCCTGGCTGCGCCTAGAAATTCTGTCCATAAAAGATATGAACAGAATCGGTGACAAAGGGCAGCCCTGGCGGAGTCCAACTCTCACTGGAAACGGGTTCGACTTACTGCCGGCAATGCGGACCAAGCTCTGGCACCGATCGTACAGGGACTGAACAGCCCTTATCAGGGGGGCCGGTACCCCATACTCTCGGAGTACCCCCCACAGGATTCCCCGAGGGACACGGTCGAATGCCTTTTCTAAGTCCACAAAACACATGTAGACTGGTTGGGCAAACTCCCATGCACCCTCCAGGACCCTGCTAAGGGTATAGAGCTGGTCCACTGTTCCGCGACCAGGACGAAAACCACACTGTTCCTCCTGAATCTGAGGCTCGACTATCCGACGGACCCTCCTCTCCAGGACCCCTGAATAGACTTTTCCAGGGAGGCTGAGGAGTGTGATCCCTCTGTAGTTGGAACACACCCTCCGATCCCCCTTCTTAAAGAGGGGGACCACCACCCCGGTCTGCCAATCCAGAGGCACTGTCCCTGATGTCCATGCGATGTTGCAGAAGCGTGTCAGCCAAGACAGTCCTACAACATCCAGAGCCTTGAGGAACTCCGGGCGTATCTCATCCACCCCCGGGGCCCTACCACCAAGGAGTTTTTTGACCACCTCGGTGACCTCAGTCCCAGAGATGGGGGAGCCCACCTCTGAGTCCCCAAGCTCTGCTTCCTCATTGGAAGGCATGTTAATGGGATTGAGGAGGTCTTCGAAGTATTCCCCCCACCGACCCACAACATCCCGAGTCGAGGTCAGCAGCGCACCATCCCCACCATATACAGTGTTGACACTGCACTGCTTCCCCTTCCTGAGACGCCGGATGGTGGACCAGAATCTCCTCGAAGCCGTCCGAAAGTCATTCTCCATGGCCTCCCCAAACTCCTCCCACGCCCGAGTTTTTGCCTCAGCAACCACCAAAGCCGCATTCCGCTTGGCCTGCCGGTACCTATCAGCTGCCTCCGGGGTCCCACAGGACAAAAGGGTCCTGTAGGACTCCTTCTTCAGCTTGATGGCATCCTTCACCGCCGGTGTCCACCAGCGGGTTCGGGGATTGCCGCCACGACAGGCACCGACCACCTTACGGCCACAGCTCCGGTCAGCTGCCTCAACAATAGAGGCACGGAACATGGCCCATTCGGACTCAATGTCCCCCACCTCCCTCGGGATGTGGTCGAAGTTCTGCCGGAGGTGGGAGTTGAAGCTACTTCTGACAGGGGGCTCTGCCAGACGTTCCCAGCAGACCCTCACAACACGTTTGGGCCTACCACGCCTGACCGGCATCCTCCCCCACCATCGAAGCCAACTCACCACCAGGTGGTGATCAGTTGACAGCTCCGCCCCTCTCTTCACCCGAGTGTCCAAGACATGTGGCCGCAAGTCCGACGACACGACAGAAGTCCAATAACAAAACACCGCTCGGGTTCAGATCAGGGGGGCCATTCCTCCCAATCACGCCCTTCCAGGTCTCACTGTCATTGCCCACGTGAGCATTGAAGTCTCCCAGCAGAACGAGGGAGTCCCCAGAAGGTATGCCCTCTAGCACCCCCTCCAGGGACTCCAAAAAGGGTGGGTACTCCGAACTGCTGTTCGGTGCATACGCACAAACAACAGTTAGGACCCGTCCCCCCACCCAAAGGCGAAGGGAGGCTACCCTCTCGTCCACCGGGGTAAACCCCAATGTACAGGCTCCAAGTTGGGGGGCAATAAGTATACCCACACCTGCTCGGCGCCTCTCACCGGGGGCAACTCCAGAGTGGTAGAGAGTCCAGCCCCTCTCAAGGAGATTGGTTCCAGAGTCCAAGCTGTGCGTCGAGGTGAGTCCGACTATATCTAGCCGGAACCTCTCAACTTCGCGCACTAGCTCAGGCTCCTTCCCCTTCAGAGAGGTGACATTCCACGTCCCAAGAGCCAGTTTCTGTAGCCGAGGATCGGACCGCCAAGGTCCCCGCCTTCGGCCACCACCCAACTCACACTGCACCCGACCTCCTTGGCCCCTCCCATAGGTGGTGAGCCCATGGGAAGGGGGACCCACGTTGCCTCTTCGGGCTGTGCCCGGCCGAGCCCCATGGGTGCAGGCCCGGCCACCAGGCGCTCGCCATCGAGCCCCACCTCCAGGCCTGGCTCCAGAGTGGGGCCCCGGTGACCCGCGTCCGGGCAAGGGAAAATGCCGTCCAAAATTGTTTTTCTTCATAGGAGGTTTGATTTCCACAGATAGTGTATCACAAATATTTGCAGTAATAAAATGCACTTTTACAAATGTGCTGTAATGCCATTTGATATGGGATTTATAAAAGTAGTATTCATTTTTGTGATGCGCAGTCTGTTAGAATGACAAATACAATGTACTTTATTTCTACAAATGTTTGTGATGCATCGTTTATTGGCATAGCAACCAGACAGGCACACTTATACTTAGTTATTAAATTCTTGGTAAATTTTAAAGAAGCTCTGCACTTTTCTATACAAAGAAAATTAGATTTTTTAATTAATTGTCTCACCAACAGTGTTGTGGAGGAAATCATGGTGAGTTTATCACTAGATAATCTAGTCCATTCTAATATTGCTCCAAATGCTGTTATAAGAGGATTGCAAAAGATTGTAAATATGAACTTGTCTGGTAGATAAGCAATTATCTTCACCCATAAAGGTCCTAAATTAGGACAGTGCCAAAACATATGACTTAGCAAAGTTCAAGCTAAATGGCACTGTTTACAGATATAGTCTGATGTGTAATAAGCAGTATTTTGGATAACTTAAGGTTGGATGTGTACAATTTTAAGTGAATTGCAGTGTATTTTGTACAGATTGATGAAGAATTAATGTTGTGAATGATTCTTGCTTTTGATATTAATAGAGTCACAACATTGCCAAAGATAGTTTAACAGTAAACTCAACAACAATAGTTAATAAAATATAAAAATGCTACTAATATTCTTTTTATTATTTTTTTTTTCAAAAGTGCACATTGATGGAATAGTAGTTAAGCAGGTTCTTTTTAACAAAGTTTTCTGACTTGTAAATTAAAAAATAAAATGTGTGTTGAGGAATTCCATTTTTACAGTCAAAGGATGGAAGCACATTGTCAATATGAATATTTCTTAAACATCCAGATACATTATGACTTACATGGATTAAATGCTGTGTAACTAGTTAGGCACATGCTGATTCTAGAATCACATTTCCACAATTCCAAAGAGTTCTCTAGAGATGGTAGTACATTATGTAAGCCACCACTGGCCAGTAAATTCAGAATTAGCCAGATACTTCCTGATAAACTCTGTTCTGGGTAAAAACTTTTTCTGAGTTTTCCACTAGTTTCCCTTGCAATGGTGTCTAAATGAACAGGAATTGCATAACCATCAGTTTTCTTCACCCGCTTTTCCCAAGTAGGATAATGGGAAAACTGGAGCCTGTCTTTCAAGTTCAAGGTAGAAACAGTCCACTTAACCTGCATGTTTTTGGATTGTTGGAGGAAACCGAAGCACAAAGCGGTATCCCACGCTGACACATAAAATATGCAAACTCCACACAGGTAGTATCCAGGATTTGAGGCCCAGTCTCCTGGTTGTGAGGCAGTGGCACTAACACTGTATCATCATGCTTCCCAGGTGCATAATCATTTATGCAAAGCAACCAACAAAAATAATCATGCCATGTGCTGCCACCTAAGTACAGTAAATGTTATTGTAAAAATGATAATACTGAAATAAAAAAATGACTGGTGTACAAAGCAAGCAATTAAGTGTACCATACTGTATGCATCACATTAAATGAATGAAAGTAGAAAATGAAATGAAATTGCAAATGATTGATCTGACTGAGAAGTAGTGGAGGTGTTATTTTGGGAAAACTATAATTCTACCCAGAATTTATTTTTCACAGAGTGTTGTGAACAGTGTTCATTGCTGACAGCAGCCAAGTTGATTTAATGCATTTGCATGTGTAAAAAGACATGAATACATTTGTTGAAGCAAGATGCAACATGAATAATACACAGCAAAGAGTTGTAATTTAGTATGTGGAACATTTATTTTTTCAGAATACATTTAATAGCATTAATTTGGAGGCACAGGACATGCTTACTACCCCAGGAAAGGTCTTGCATAAAGGGATAGATTAAGGGAGGGTTGGAATACAACATCCTGTAATAAGCTGCATAAAATTACACCTCTACCTTAAAGTGTTTCTTATATTAATTCTCTTTTTTTGAGTGAGTGAAGCATAATCTTACTGTTATTAAATCAATCAATTCTACATGATTTTCTTTCCACAGATAATCAAGCAGGTATGTTCTCAGTACTTTCTACTTACTTTCATTGACTCAAATTACAAATATTTACAACACAGTGGTAGAACTGGAAGTCTAGTTGTGCCATACCACACTATGCTTTTGAACTTTACATTGTCATCATTTTCAATACATGGCCTTTTTAACCTTCATATGAAGAAACATATGACAGGATAAATATCAGAATACTCCAAAAAAAGAAATCTGAAAAAGAATTTCATTTTTTAAAAATATAAATTCTTTCCACTTGAGAGAGCTTTTCATGAAGCTGCCAAAGTTGAGTCCAAAATGATCCTTAAATTCTCTTGTAAGTGTAACAATAAATACCTAAAAAGTTCTGAGAAAGTCAGTAGAAAGAGATTCAATATAGTATCATTTTAGTAAATTTACTATGCTAAAATCTTATATATTTCCTTGATCAGTAGAATGAATTTTAATAACCCCTCAGAATAAAATGTGGTGCAAAGCTCTGTTGATAGTCTCACAAACCTTGACAAATTACTTTACATCCCGATGCAAAACCATTAGAAAACTTTTATTAGTGGGTGCCCTTGGTTGCTGACGCAGGGTGGGGAAGATGGAGTACCCCTCTGAGAGAGACAGCACTAATAAATAATTGTGCCAATAAATAAACAATGCAAAAGACACATCTTTAAAGCTAAAAAGAAGTATGTACAGATTTTAAATTGATTTACAATAAAAGAGAACTCACAAAAAAGATATGTTTAAAAAAATGTAAATCATATTCACAGAAGCAATGTCCACAAAAAGGTACAAAATTCTTTGATTGAATCACATTTTATAAATTATTACAGTAAATTGGAGATCAGAAAACTGCTGCGAAATTATTGAAAGAGTGTAAGTTGTACTAATGTATTTGCTTTGGAGTTGAGAAGAGATCATGTTATTGACTAAAGGCAGCGTAAGATTTATGTTTCAAAGCAACACACAGTGAATTTTACATGGAAGACTCTTCACTTTTAAGGACTACAGTTGCTAAAATCTTGCCACATGTCAGTCTTTGGAGCTATCATTGCAAGTGATAATTTTGAAGATTGTTTCAGAGTTTCTTATTATCTAACAAGACACATATTGGCAGTGTGATTTTGGGAGCCATTCAATAAATTCTGGAATGTGAAATTAAACAAACACCAGTCTGTTCGACAACCAAGTTGCAGAATTCCCCCATCAAAGATTCAGAGATTATTTAAGTTTGCTGTAAGATTGGGTGATCAAGATTACTGGATAGCCCGCCCACTAATTTCAATGGTAGGGGAAACACTCTGATGAAAATTCATCTGACTTTTATTAATTCTGCTGTTTGATTAATTACAGGAAGTCCAAACCTAATAAGGCAATGCCCCCAAGCTAAACCCTTCTGACAGGAGAAGGTAATGTTACCTCCTTCTGTCCATTAGGGGTACTGAATGTGTTTCTAGAGCTGGCTTATTGATAACTTATTGATTAATATCTGCAGAGAGTTCTAAAATGGTTGCATCCAAAAATCTATCTACTGAAAGTTTACTCTCTGATTCTGTATTAGATTCCACATTGTCAAAGTGATGTGAAAGAACATTAGCCTTTATATTTTTATCCCCAGGTCTATATGATTTAATAAAATTAAAGCAGCTAAAGAACAGTGACCATCTAGTCTGTCAAGAGCTCATCCTTTTGGCTAACATCAAATACATTACATCTTATTATCCATGAAGATTGCCAGATGATGCTCTGCACCTTCTATCCATTGGTGCCGGATTTCAAGGGCTACTTTTATAGCAAGAAGCTCAACAATTCCTGGCATCATGGGTTTACACGGACTTTTTAGAGCAAAATACAGATGGCTGTAGCTTCCCAGTATCTGTGAAACGGTGAGATTGTATACCACCTATCCCTATACTTGATATGTCTATACAGTATATCTTAGTGTTGAAGAATATTTGTAGAAGTGAAGGATTTTAGGTATTCAAATGCACTTTGAGCTTCAGGGGTCCACAACAATATTAGGGAAGATGTTTTAGTAATAGTAGTAATAAGAGAGATTACCAAGATAAAACCCTTCATTAAACAGCAGTAATAGTTTGTAAACCAACAAAGTACTGTACTTTTTTAAGATACTCTGGAGATTTCTTGTTTCCTTTACTTTGGATTTTTCCATACTCAGCTTGTCCTTTGTGATTGTGTAGCCCAAAAATATATATTAGGAACATTGCATAGTTTATTTTCCCTTTTTAAAGAATCACTCTGACATATTGAAGATGTTGCTTAGTGTTTAGATAAAAAATTAAAATGTCATCAATAAAAATGAGAATGGGTATGCCTGAAATGTCAAGAAAATGTCAGTAACAAATGACTGAAATACAGCTAGAGCATTAACTAACCTATAGGGTATTACAAGATATTTGTAAGGCCCCCTGGAAATATTAAAGGCAGTCTTCGCAGTGATCATCCTGACTAATACAAATATGTTAGTGTGCACTCTGTAATGCTTGCACCCCAATACGTGACTTCTAGTTTGGAGGGGGCATCAAGCTTGATGGCTGCAGCTGCTGATCTCTTCTCCTGAGGATGTTAGATCGCATGGACTTATAATTGCATAGGAATATCACAAGCCCATCCCTTTTCCTGACAACCAAAAATGTACTACATGACAGAGCCAATGCTGTGCAAATGCTTTATAGGTTTTGGTACGTTCAGCAGCAATCTCTGCCTTTTTTTGTTTTCTATCATCCATTCTAGTGATATCACATGGAGATTGTAATATCTGTAATTCTACTACCAGTGGTTCCAAAATCATTTGAGAGGGTGTTGTCTTCATCCTAATCTGGGACAGTATTTTAGCTGATTAAGGTTTCGTAATACCAGAATTACGAGAGCTGTGAGTAATGTAGATTTTATTGTCACAAGTACTTAAGTGCAATTTCCAAAATACTGCAGTATTTATCATAATATAGGATAGGCATTGTAATTTCCTACAGCTTTGGACAGGAGGCTACCATATGGACAGAAACACTGCAATAAAACCTTTTTTTGTTTAGAAATTGCCTTTTTTTTTAACTAATTGATGCCCTGTCTTAATCCATAGGAACTGGGGGAATCTTTAGATGCACCTGAATATGACTAGCTAACTTCCCCTTTAGCTAATTTGACAAATCCTTTTTTAAAAAATAAACTGGTATGGACACCTCTGGACACACATCTGTAGTAATTGTCTTAAATGTGGCTATATATTTATTAATTATTTTACTTCCCTGCCTGTCCCCTAATAATCTATTTATAACCTTCACCACCACCCCTCCCCCCTCTCCCTATCTGGCTGATTGAAGAAAACCATTCTGAAGGCTTAGCATCCAGCAGGGAATGATAAAATCAACCAATGAACAAATAGTAAAGAAGGTTTGTGGTTACTGGTCAAATACCAAGTGATTTATATCTTCTGCAAAATAACTATTACATACTGACAAATTCTGAAACATTCTACCAAAAGCAGCCCACAATATTATTACGTTTTTATTTTTGTATTTATTTATTTCTTTATTTTTGCAGAGCCAAGACATATTTTTGCTTTGTTTGAGCTCAACAAAAATTGTCTACCTCTCCGGGTTATTCATGTTTTCAGGTCCAAGTTTATGTTCTGCCATAAGATGAGAGAAAAGTGAAGTCTAAATGGGCTAAGGTCAAAACCAAAAATCAGAAGATTGAATGCTAAAGCAAAACAAAAATCAAAGTAAAAAAATTAATACAAAATTGTTAAGTCACAAAAGTCTTTTTAGAACAGCAAACCACACATTTTTTTTGTAAACTGTACCAAACATTAGGCATGGAAGAATGAACACCACCATGTTTCATACTCCCGGTGCAGTGATGACTTCAGAAGTGCAATATGCATCTTAACAACAATCTATTCTGATTAAATCTTTATATAGAACACTATATTAAAGGTTCCCAAATTTGTTTTAATCCAAATTCCCCCAAAATCTTGTACGACCTGGTCAAGGCCCCCTACTAATGTAAACCAAACACTGTGAAGCTGTGCATTATCTTGGACCTTGATTTCTGCTAATAGCTGTCCCACTGCATGTTTTTGGATAATAGTAGACCTGTTATTCAAAGCAAATGCGTAACTGGATGTTAACAAACACAGTAGGTTATCAAATATCACTTTGTTGTTGACATACTAACTCCAGGCATTGACATGTTTTGAAGTACACTATTTGTTTATTTTAAATTGTTAAATTCTGAACTTTTACTATGGACAACTAAAGGTGATATTTATTTAAACTAAAATATTAACCTTTTAAGGCCATGCATGATTTAACTCTTGTATACTGTATGCCACTGAATTGCTGATACTTTGTATCAAAACGGTGAGACCACTAATGTCATCACGTCAAGGTGTATTGGCTGTTCCATAATCTAGACTAAAGGAGAAAGCGTTCTGTATGATAGCATCTAGACTTTGGAATAGCTTACTGGTAGGCATTAAATCAGCTGCTTCAACAGCCACTTTTTAAATCTTACTTAAAGGTGTACTTTTATTATCTAGTCTTTTTAAGTGTCATTGGTTCCTAATTATTAATCTCTTTTATGTTTTATTTACCAAAGCAGTGCTTAAAACCTCTGATTTTAAATTGACTTATTTTATTTGTTTCTTGTATGTATAGTATATTCAATGTGAAGCACTTTGTTGGAGCTGGTTTGAAATCTGCTATATAAATAAAGTTTTCATATTGCATTTTTAACATGGGATTATGAAGTAGTTTTTGTGGGGGTTTGTGTTTTTAAATCTTCCATGTATGTGCCAAATTATTTGTAATTATTTTTAATGTAAAAACAGTAGTAAGATTTGATATTAAATAAAAAAGGCCTTTCGATACTTTACATTTGCAAAAAGTATACACTGACATTTGAATCATAATCAAAAGCATGAGAAAGTAACTCACAAATTACAAAAAAACTTATGGTGGAGAAAAGAAAAGAATAACTCTGCTCCAAGTCAATGTGAAGGCTGAGTCTGCTTTGTGGTTGACAAGTTCTGCTTCTGCCTTCAGCCTGTTCCTGTGTTTATTTTTTACGGGAGGATGAAAGTTACTAAACATTAGTAATTCAAAACAATTTCCTCTTTTGATTAATATTGTTTTAATAAAAAATTATTAATAATTATTCACATTTTTCCTTATTCCTACTGTACTCTTCTGAAAATGATGATACAGCAACCAAATTTACATAATCGGGGGACAGGGATGCTTTGCAGACTGCTTGTGTCGGGGTGAATAAGTCAGCCTTGACCAATGCCATCTTCCACAAAAATCTGTTGGTATTGCCATGTTGTTATCATACAGTCTCCATCCTGGCATGGATCAGCTGAAGGAGGTGGGAAGCAGGGCGAGATGTGACCTTGGATTCCATGAGCATTAATTGGCATGGGCAGTGGACATGGAATAGGAGAACAAGCTCGGGTAAAAGAGATGTGCTGCAAGAGTACTATATAAGGTTATTATAGTTAACGAAAACTAAAATCAAAGCTGAAACTATTATTAAAAAAACATTTTCGTAAACTGAAATAAAATACTTAACAAAACCGAAATGAAAAACTAAAACTAAATGAAACTATTAAAGTAGCTGGAATGACTAACTGAAATAAAATAATAATTTACTAAAATATTTTTAGTTTTCGTTTTTGAATGAATATTCTTGCCGTTAGTCTTTAAAACAGAAAGTCATCCTCCACGAGCTGCCTGCACATTTTCATCCAGTGAACGGCTGCTGTTGATGGAGGACAAGTGTTCATACAGCATTTGTGGTGACAGAGCAAGCTGAAAGAGAAAGCGATTTACGTGCCGCTTTCTTTGCGCTTGTTGTATATCAAGATGTAATTCAAATGGCTGAAATCAGAATGTGCTGGTCAACAAAACCTTTACCATATGGACAGAAAAATCACAAGTGAGTAACGTTTCAGTTTATTTCTATGGTGACTGCTTTTTGAGGACAGCAATTCACCTGCCACTTCGCTCAGGAGAAATCGTTTTTTACTTTCTCATACTGTATATGAAGTATAGAGAAAGTATAGTAATCATGAAAAAATTTGACCTCGATATTTTGATGAATCTTGATGTTATAGACCTCCCTGAGTCCAAAAATACAGTTTTTTGGAATTGTGTGTGTGCCGCGTGTGTGTAAATACAATAACTCAAAAATGCAACTAGATAGATGGATGAAATTTGGCATGTGGTTGTTATACCACAATTGTAGATCTGTATTAACTTTTGGGCCAAATCCATCACCTGCAAGTGGTACTTTACTTGAACACATACTCGATTTATTTTTTTTATTCATGCAGCTGCAGAGTCCGATTTATTCAACTTTAATAATTATAATAATTGTTTAATATATTATTCATTTGATTTGATTTGTTGTTGATGGTTCCTTAATGTACATTATATAAAAATATAATCCTTGTCTTGTGGGTTACTCCTCAAATATCCATCCCCATGTCTGTGTATACAAGAAAGTTTAGGGGAGACCACTCCCAGTTTTTGAAAATAAAACGGCACTGATCGAAAAACTAAGTCATCATACAAGATCAGCATATTGTTGCTGACCAATCACTTTTGCTTTAAAAACATCGTTTAACAATGAAGCGATACAAACAAAGGTAGGTAGGCGAAGAGAGTCTGCCATGTGATGAAAAACTAAACATACTAATAGGTTTTTATATTTATTCTATATTTATTAATTTATCTTTTTTAGTTAATATTCACAACTTAAAATACCTGATATTGTGAAAGTAATCCATTAGCAGAATTATATTTTAAAATATTTGTCTCCCTTTTTTCAATGTTTTTCTCTCTCTCTCTCTCAAAATAGATAGTTGAAATATCATATTCATTTTGTTCTTATGCCATATCATACATATTGCATACCAGGGAGTTTTCCTGCCATACACCCAAACCTGCTGCGGTAGGCACCAGGTTTCCTGCGATCCTGCTCTGGATAAACAGGTTTAGATAATGTACAGTATTATTGTTCTTGGCTGCACGGTGGAGCAGTGGGTAGCGCTGCTGCCTCGCAGTTAGGAGACCCAGGTTCACTTCCCGTGTCCTCCCTGCATGGAGTTTGCATGTTCTCCCTGTGTCTGCGTGGGTTTCCTCCGGGTGCTCCGGTTTCCTCCCACAGTCCAAAGACATACAGGTTGAGTGCATTGGCAATTCTAAACTGTCCCTAGTGTGTGCTTGATGTGTGTGTTCGCGCCGTGCCGTGTTTCCTGCCTTGCGCACTGTGTTGGCTGGGATTGGCTCCAGCTGGCCCCCGTGACCCTGTAGTTAGAATATAGCGGGATGGATATATTGTTCTTAATCTCAGATGCTGTCTCTGTCCTTTTATGACTGTCCGTACTCCTATTACCTGCTCTTGCTCTTTATGTTGGGCTATTCAAGTCTCACTGTCCCTAACCTTGACACTACATGCTTGTTTTCCTTTGTTTCCCTCAATAGAGCTAGGTGGGGTCTGCACACTGATTCAAGCCTATGAGCCCTATTCTTCCTAAGCCCCTGTGATTTTCATGAGAAAATATTTTAAAAATTATAAAATTGTATATAATTGTTCATATTCAGTATCTAGTTTTGATTATGCATGTTTTTATCAGACAAAAACAAAACCATATAGTAAACCATGTAGTGTAGTAAGCTTCCACTAACATTAAACTTGTATCCAAATCTGTTAAGTGAACAGTTCTGTCTGATTGTGACACAAAACTAAACTCCGTAGGAGCTCCATGCCATAATTACTAAAACTAAAACTGAAACTAATAGATATAAAAATAAAATAGAAATGTCTTTGTGAAATAAAAACTAAACTAAAAATACACTATGAAGGAAAACTAAAACTAAACTGAATTTCCAAGTAAGGTCAGAAAAAATATAGAAATAGAAACTAATATAAAAAGGCAAAACTATAATAACCTTGGTACTATGAGATGTACGCTGCCCCCACTGCACTATATGACCCACTATTCCATTACCCTTCTCAATTGCTTGTCTGTGAGTGAGAGGTCTTTCCTCAAATTCAACCAACTTGTTTAACACATTGGAAAAGGAACAAGCTATTCAGCCTAACACGGCTCACCAAGCCTATCTACCTGACTCCTCCATAATAGAATCAAGTCCAGTTTAAAATGTCCTTAATAGCCAACTGTCCATTGTACTGCTTGGTAACTTATTTTGTGTCTGTGTGGTTATCTCTGTGAAGAAAAACTTTGTAATATTCGTATAGAAATTTACCCTTACCAAGTTTCCATACCTGTCCCTGCGTTCTTGTTAAACTTGTTTTAAAGTAACAGTCTTAATTCACTGTACTAATTAATTTTGTAATTTCACACATTTCAGTCAAGTCACGTCTTAATCTCTGAATAGCTTCAACTCTTTTCCTCATAACACATATTCTGCAGTCCTGTAATCAGCCTAGTCGATTTTCTCTGGGAATTTTTTAGCACTTGTAGCTGAGGCTACACTAGTGTATTATAAAGCTAAAGCATAAACTTCTTTGACTTTTCCTCTACACATTGTGTTACTTTTAAAAGTAACTTAGTTTCATTACTAATTACTTACAAAAAAAGTAATTAAATGTTATACAGTTGCTTGTTATAAAGTGTTTTGTGTACTCAGTGTGTTACTTTTGTGTTATTTTTTTTCTTCTTTTGTATGAAAAACTGCACATTTGACTGGCCACCATTTGTTATTAAATCCTAACCCCATATATAAACCTTCATAAAACTGTCCAGAAATATAATTGTATTGTGTTTTATAAATACATTTAGCCGTAAACAGTCATCACTTTTTTACATCCCTGACCTAAACCAATTGATGATATGCGATATGAACACTGGTCACTGCGTAACCAGATCGTACTGTTTCAACATATATACTGTATGGCACATAGCTGGATGAAAACTAAACTGACTTAATTAATATGGTTCTGTTACCGGATTGCACGCAGCACTTTCTTTTCAGCTTGGCTATGTGATTGAGTCCTGCAAAAGACTGAGATACTAGTATGTGTGCTTCTTGCCTTACACCCAGTGCTGGGATAATAAAATTGCAGGTGTTTTTACTAAAATAAGTATTGCATTAGATAACCCATTACTTTAAAAAAGTAATAAGACTACTTAACACATATTACTTTTAATGTTACCCCAACAGTGCTCCTGAAATTGTGCTGCTGAGTTTAGCACTACGTTCCGCTCATCAACATACATTTAGCGATTTTTGAAATATTGAGACAGATTATTTCAACCAGGAGAATGAATAAAGTGATCGCCCTAGCATTTGCCTCAGAAAATTTATCTTGTGGATGTTTCTACCCATGGCAGCTGAAAGTGTGTACGAAGCTAAGCAGGTGAACAGAGCACAGTGGTTATGCGCACATTACAAAATCTTTAAACATAGCCAAGTTAACTGTTTACATGGCCAAATAGCCAGGTTATTTGAAGGGAAACCTGTGTGCTAACCAAGTTTCTCTAGCCAGAATAAGGATTTGCATAGCATTTTAGGGACCAGTTTTCTGTGAAATAACTGGAATGTTAAAGAACATGTAAATGCATTGACTGTTACATTTCACAGTACAGAGACAGCCCTGGTTAAAATCACCAATGACCTGCTGATGGCAGCTGACTCTGGGCTGTTAACCATACTGGTGCTCCTTGATCTGAGCTCTGCCTTCGATACAATCTCTCATGATATTCTTATACAATTAAAAAATTTTAGATCATGTTTGCCCAGTTGTTAGTTTTGTTCCCCAGGGTTCTGTCTTGGGTCCCCTTCTATTTGTTATTTATCTTTTGCCCCTTGGTCATATCTTTAGGAAATTTAATATTCATTTTCACTGTTATGCTGATGACACCCAGCTCTATCTGTTTACTAAGCCTGATTCCACTCTTCCACCTTCTTCCTTCTCTGACAGTCTGCAGAAAGTTAAATTATGGTTGTCTGCATATTTTATTAAATTAAATTGTGATAAAATAGAGGTTTGTCTGATAGGAACTAAATCTGTTTTAGATAACTGTTGATAATTCTCTAATCTCTTATTCCACTTAGGAGAAGAGCTTAGGTGTTATTCTCGAAAGTACCTTAAAATTTGAGGCACATATTAATAATGTTACTTGGTCTGCATTATTCCATCTACGTAATATCAGCCGTTTACGCTCATCTCTTTCAGATACCAGCCCTGCTATTCTTGTTCATACTCTGGTTACATCTCGTATTGATTATTATAATTCTATCCTTTCTGGTCTTCCTCACAAACTCCTTTACAAGCTCCAATTGGTTCAGAATGCTGCAGCTCGTATTATTACCAGAATCCCTTCCATGGAACACATTACTCCTGTCCTTCAACAGCTTCACTGGCCCCGAATTAAATATTGCATTGATTTTAAGATTCTGTAGTTAGGATATAGTGGGTTGGATAATGGATGGATAGATGCTTATTACTTACAAGACCCTTCATAACCTGGCACCTCCTTATCTTTCTGATCTTCTTCACGTCTCCATTCCTTCTCGTATCCTAAGATCTTCTTCCTCTATCAATCTTATTATATCTCCTTCTCGCTTGACTACCATGGGGTTTAAAGCTTTCAGTCGAGTGGCTCCTCGCCTCTGGAACTCTCTCTCATACAAGACATTCATAATATTGACTCTCTTCCTACCTTTAAATCTCATTTTAAAACGCATCAGTTTAAGATGGCTTATTCTGTCTGATAATTTTATCTGATAAATTTTAATTCAATTTTATTATTGTATTTATCCTGGTTTTATTGTACTATAATATTTTATTAATTTTATGTCGTGTCTGTTATTATTAATGTGCTCTATAAGGTGTCCTTGTGTGCCTTGAAAGACGCTTATAAATAAAATAAATTATTATTACTTTCTACATGTAATACATGCTTACATTGAATTTAATCTTCCCAAGCCTGTATACAATCCAAGTCTATCTGAAATGATTCAATGGATTCAAGATTATCTACCAATCCACCTAATTTGACATCATCTGAAGATTTAACCATTTTGTTGTTTATATTCCCCTCCAAATCATTTATTGATGTTAAAAATAATAGCGGCTCCAGCACCCACCCCTTAGGGGCATGACTTAATCCTCATTTCACACAATTCTGGTATGATTTCTTGCACCAGTAACCCTCTGCTTTTTGGATGTTTACCAATTCTGCACCCATCTGCAAACTATACCATGAACTGACACTTCTTTTAGTTTGATGTCGGGGCGGAGTGGTGGCTCTGAGGCTAAGGATCTGCGCTGGTATCCCGAAGGTTGCCGATTCGCATCCCCGTCACTGCCAAAAAGGCCACTGCTCTGCTGGGCCCTTGAGCAAGGCCCTTAACCTGTAATTGCTCCAGGGGCGCTGTACAATGGCTGACCCTGCGCTCTGACCCCAAGGGGTATGCGAAAACTACCAAATTCCTAATACAAGAAATTGTATAAGGCGAAATAAAGAACAAAAACAAAAAAAAAAACCTCTCATGTAGACCCTTATCAAATACTTTATGAATATCAAAATAAGTAATATTATTTGTATCTATCTGATCATATCCTTTTGTTGCTTCCTCATAGAATTCTAGCATGTTAGCAAAACACAACCTTCTCCTTAATAATTCCTTCCATTAATTTACCTATGATGCATGTTAAGCTTACTGGTCTATAGTTACTTGGATCACCCTTTTATATAACAGGATTAAATTTGCTATTTTCCAGTTCTTGGGAATTTCCCCAGTGTGCAGTAACTTTTAAAAAGTACACGTCAAGGGTTTATATATGCACACATTGATCTCCTTAAGCACTCAGGGATAAATGTCCTAGTGATTTATTCAATTTCTGCCTATTTAATCTAAGCTGTACCTCTCCCTTTACAATTTCCAGAACACTAGATACCTCCTTAGTAGTCCCTGTTACTGATTGGAGGCTATCAACTTCCTCAAATGTGAAATCTTAAGAAAAATGCAAGTTTAGAGTATTTGCCATTTCACTGTCTGTATATTGTAATTCTCCCTTACTATTCCTGAAAAACTTCAACACCCATGAATTCAAAATTTGCCCTGCTAAAGTTAAACTTAACAGTTTTAGTCTCTATATCTGTGTGTGTACCAAAACACTGTGAATTGCATTATGTTATGGTCACTTGACCCTATTGGTTTAATACACACTGAATTCTATTCTGTTAGTTACAAAATACTAAATCTACAGGTTCCAAAACACCCCACCCCCATCTTGTGCCTATAGCATACTAAGCTAAAAATCATTAACTGATTAATGTCTAATAACTACCGGTCTTGAGCTCAGCTATTTGCAAAGTTAGTCCAGTTAGTATTTTGGTAACAAAGTCCTTCATGATTATAATTTCCCCTTTTAAACTTGCCTTTTTTAATATTATTAAAAAGATGCACTTTGAAATTACTGTCTCTAAAGAGGGGTCAATAAATAACACACTCCTAAAATAAGACCTCAATCCCTAATATTCTATTCAAATACAAATGTTCTCAGTAATATATGGCTCATTTTTGAATTGCAGACTGTGCTCAGTTAAACTGTTTTATATAAATGACTCTCTCTCTTTTTTTGTTTATCCTTCCTAAATGTGTAACCATCTAAGTTGCAGTCATCCCCATCTTTGGTATTTAGCCAGGTTTCTGTTATTGCATAATATATTTATTTATTTTGATGCTCCTGGCATTTGAACAAGCAATTAATAATGTGTTGCTTGTTTTCCATTGGGACTTTAACTTTGGGGTAGAATTTAAGTTACTATGCATATATGTTATTTTACTACTTATTGTCCCTTAATGTAAAGTTCTAACCCTGAAAAGTCTCAAATTCCCTATCCTCAGCTATCCCATACCTATCTTCAACTAATGTCTCCCTAATACATTGGTGCCCCTCTGGTTTAAATGTAAATTGTCACGGTGGGGCAGATCCCATATGTTCCATAATGAATTCCTGTACTCTTCAATTCTACACCAAGCTTTGAGCCAGGCTTTAAACCTTCTAATCTCCTCAGTCTTACCTGGACTGGTATGTGGCACAAGCAAAACATCAAAGAAGACTACGTTAGTAGTTCTGTTCTTCAGCTTGGCACCTAAATCTTTAAATTTAGACTGCATAACTTGCAGACTGCCCGTATGTACTGTATGTCATTGTTTCCAACATGGGTGATGACAACTGGATCCACCCCTGCTCCAGCTAAGAGCCTTTCTGCTCTTCACAGGTGGTCTTCCATATTCTCTGCCTCTTTCTAAAACCTGAATCTCAGAGCCCCTAATGACTGAGTCCCTTACTATCACAACATCTCTCTTTCTGGTAACTGGTTTTGAGGTGATCCTTCCAGGCTCCTCATACCTGCCTACCACATCTGAGTTTTCACAGTCACTATACAGCTCCACAAGGTCCTGAAAACAGTATTTCTTCCTCTTAGCGCTGGAGTCTTCTCCTGCACTAGCTTAGAGTGCACATACTCTCATTAAAGAATTCTGGGGCCAGGTCCACCATTTCTCTGCTATAATGCTGGCCTGCCACCTCTTCTTCAATTTCAGCAACCTTGAGCTCAACTAAGGTGCTGAATCAACTGGGATCTCCTGCACATGTAGTCTTCAAGTAGGCCTGACTCTTCCAAGCAACCCTCCAAAAAGTCTAACATCAAATGGGACTTGCATTGTATTGGTCTCATTATTAAAATTTAAATTTGGATTATTTAATGGCTCAACCTATTTTTATTAAATTTAAATTATTTATGTTACGTATTAAAAATTAAGAGATTAATATCAGATTAAGGAACTACTGCAGTTATTTAATACCTGTTGGCCCTTCAACCTCCTGTAAATCTCTCTGCCCCAGTTCATGTTGCGTTCTTTGAAGTTACTAAACTTTACTTTTCCCCTGCTTGCTACCGTAACACTGTTTTCCTAACTCTACACCCCCTTATTACTTCAATAGTTACTTATACTTAATTTAGTTGAAATTACTGAAACAATTTTAAAAACAAAAATGGCACTATTCTCTTAGATATATCACATTTGACACTATCTGATTTAGATAAAAATATCTTTCAACCCTAACTTCTTTAATGGAAGTTATCTCAAGAAATATTGCATCAAAATGTTTTTGAAATTTATTATGTTTTCCAATATATGTTCAATGATAAACTGTATATTTTTTCTTCATATTAGTAAAAGAAGATCTTCCCTTTTTGTTTAAATATTTGTATAGCTGCTCTTCTACCTTGCTTTTTACACCTCAGTTAATTAATATAAATGGCATAAAAGTTAAGCTAATGAGCATAACCCTGAATTTTACTGTATGAATTTTGAGTAATGAATGAACACATTGAATTTTTCAGCTTAGAAATTTAGAGTGCGTATGAATTGGATTGAGCAGGTTTGGGAACATATTATGTTTTGATATGTTATGTTATTGCAGAAGTTATATATTTAAAACTGTTAAGTTCTTAAGTACAGTTGATGTCATCTGTTAATTTAAAATATGTTTTTTGACAAGGACATAGTGGCAAAGATAGAGACTAATAAAGAGTATATTTGGAACAAATGACAGAAAATATGTTCCCTACCTGCAGTGAGGTACTAAGTACATGATTTGTGTTTGTTTATTTACATTGTAAATTTCTTCCCAATTTAGGTTTTGGAGAATTATAATAAAGGAAAGACTGCCCTTCTATCAGCAGCGAAGATTATGGTGAGCCCCACTGAAGTGGACCTGAATCCTGAGACTGTCTTCCAAGAATACCTCACTGTCCCGCAACCACAGCACCATCGCAGGAACAGCAGCGTCAAGTAAGACACCCTGCTCTCCCTGTCTCTATGTCTGTCAGTCCATCTGTCTGACTGCCTTCAACCACCACATTTCCTCTACCATCAGCAGTGAAGAACAAGGTCAAGTAAGACAATCCACACCTTTTACACTTTGTATTTCCTATTCACTTTCTTTTTTTATTCGCTACCATTCTTGTTCAAAACAAATATGTTGTTTTTTTGATTTTTTTCAATCCTTTTCATTTCATTTTTTCAGTTCTGAGTGGTTTGATTTGATCAGGAATACGATTCTCACATGATATTAACCGTAGGGAACTGTAAGAAATGTATTTATACAAACATTAACTTATATTTTCTCGATGCATGCTCAATAATCCAGGTAAGGAAATCCTAGAAATTTGATTCTGTTCATCTGGACAAAGTTTTTAAGTGGGAGAAATATTTCGAGACTTATCCAAGTCGGTTCCTCAGTTTCAATTGACTGCAGGATTCCCCAACCTTATAAACAGTACCTTTGCTTAATCACAGAGACTAGCACCATTGACAAAGGGCCAGTTGATCAGTGATATGCAAATTGTCCACTGATTAGTAGACGTGTGAACCATTCATAGAGGGTTGAGGAATGGCTGCAATCATAGCATTGTAAGATGGCGACAGATGTACCCTTAGGCCCCCTCCTCTGTTCAGAGATGGTCGTTCCTTTTTTACGTAAAATCCCGCTAGTGGAACTGATTACAGCCACAGAATCTGCTATCAGAAACAACAACATTGCTGATTTGGAAGCAGAACAACTGCGGATAAAAGTTTCGGCATGTCTCAGCAATGCAAAACCCCCTGCATCCAATATCAGCATTGAGGAGAGGAAGGCCCTCACGGCACTCAGCAAGGACAACAACATCATCATCCTTCCAGCGGACAAGGGGAGATGCACAGTTGTGCTAAACCAGACAGACTACCATGAGAAAATTTTGTCTCTGCTCAGTGACAAAAATACTTATGAGCCCTTAAAGCGAGATCCAGGTAGTGGTTACAAGAAAAAGGTGATAGATTGTCTTAAGCAGTTAGTTCAGGACAATGCTATTGACCGGACCACATACCACAGATTATACCCAGGGGAATCTACACCAAGTCTGTATGGTTTACCAAAAATACACAAACAGGGTGCTCCTTTAAGACCCATTGTCTGCATGATCAATTCAGTCACGTATAACATCTCCAAGTTCCTGGCCGCTGTTCTTAACCCGGTGGTAGGCAGCTCAAAACACCACATTCAGAACACATTGGATTTCGTGGAGAAAGTGAGAGAGGTCATTATGGAGGCAGAAGAAACCTTGGTCTCATTTGATGTTACATCTCTATTCACTTGTGTCCCGGTGACTGAAGCAGTGGAGGTAGTACGTAAGAGATTACAGAATGACCCCACTCTCAGTAAAAGAACCTCTCTCAACGCAGACCAAGTGTGCCTGCTTTTGGAACTGTGTCTTCAATCAACATATTTCATATACAAAAGCCAGTACTACAGGCAGAAGCACGGGTGTGCCATGGGTTCCCCTGTTTCACCTATAGTAGCCAATCTATATATGGAAGAAGTGGAAAAGAGGGCTCTATCATCCTATCCTGGAACACCACCGAGCCATTGGTTCAGATATGTGGATGACACCTGGGTGAAAATCAGATCTCAGGAGGTACCACAGTTCACAGACCACATCAACGGGGTGGACAAACACATCAAGTTCACCAGAGAGGATATGGAAAATAACAAGCTAGCCTTCTTAGACTGTGAAATTTCCATCGTCAACGGGGGACATTTGAAAGTGGATATGTACCGTAAACCCACACATACGGACCAGTATCTAAGGTTTGACTCTCACCATCCACTAGAGCACAAACTAGGTGTCATTAGGACTCTACAACACAGAGCTAACACCATTCCCACAGACTCAGAGGCCAGGGAAGCAGAAGAACACCACGTTAAAAAGGCCCTGAGTAAATGTGGATATCCCAGCTGGTCCTTTGTCAAAGCAGGGAGGACACCTAAAGAACGCTCCAAGCGATTCATGAGAGAGGAAGGACATCCACTGCCTAAGCGAAAACCCTTAGTGATCCCGTATGTGTCAGGAGTATCGGAACAGCTGAGGCGCATTTTCTCGAAACACCGGGTCTCAGTGGCTTTCAAACCCCAAAACACGCTACGCCAAAGATTGGTCCATCCCAAGGATCGGGTCCCACGGCACAAACAGAGTAACATAGTTTACGCAGTTAAGTGCCAGGAGGAGTGCCGTGAATTGTACATCGGGGAAACCAAGCAGCCACTGGCTAAGCGCATGTCACAACACAGAAGAGCTTCCTCATCAGGCCAGGACTCCGCAGTCTATTTACATCTACAGGATAGTGGTCACTCCTTTAAAGATGAAGAGGTGCACATCCTGGACAGGGAGGAGCGCTGGTTTGAGAGAGGAATCAAGGAGGCCATTTACGTAAAAAAGGAACAACCATCTCTGAACAGAGGAGGGGGCCTAAGGGTACATCTGTCGCCATCTTACAATGCTGTGATTGCAGCCATTCCTCAACCCTCTGTGAATGGTTCACACGTCTACTAATCAGTGGACAATTTGCATATCACTGATCAACTGGTCCTTTGTCAATGGTGCTAGTCTCTGTGATTAAGCAAAGGTACTGCTTATAAGGTTGGAGAATCCTGCAGTCAATTGAGACTGAGGAAGAGACTTGGATAAGTCTCGAAATATTTCTCCCACTTAAAAACTTTGTCCAGATGAACAGAATCAAATTTCTAGGATTAACTTATATTAGTGTACAGTTTAGCTCAAAACATATTAATTTCAAAGGTAATGTTAGAAACTGAAGTAAATAATGCATGGAAACAGTAACATAACCTATACAAATAGATTTGTCCCAGTGCACAAAAGTATACGGTAATAACTTGTGCATTTGTACATTTCAGCAGTACAGCAATGTTTCTCTGGTTTGTAGTAGTACAGTTCCTCATTTCATACTATTATTTTTATAAAAATAAGGAGTGATGTTATGGTCAGGTCCATTCAAATCTAGGGATTGTATATAATGCTATACTTTTTACCCTTGTTCTCATATTGAGCGTGTTTGCATGCACACACAAAACTAAAATAACATGAGCAATCCGGTAAAGACAGAAAGCTCTTTTCTTAAAAACACCCATTTGCAAGCGGAAATCCCTTTAAAGAGTTCTCCTTTGGCAAAACACTCATGTCATGTCATAGAAAAAGATTAAACATTCTCAATGATTGCTGTGAATCTGAAAACAAGCATGGAGGCTGCATTCCCTGAGCAGTGTGGGGAACATTACTTACAAAAAAGTTTTCCGATACAATTACTTATTGTAAAATGTAATGTGTTACAAACAGTGTGTTGATTTTGCATTGCTTTTTCTTTTTTTCTGTGCAAAACAGCACATTCTGAAGTTAGCCAGCATTTGTTATTAAATCCTTGGCCCATATATGGACCTTCATAAAACTGACAAGAAACACTGGCAAACGTGATATTTTACTGCTTTTTTGTAAAAAAAAAAAAAATAATAAAAAAAAGGTGCTGTGAAGTAAATCCCATTTTGCCCCTTTTTACATATTTGACCCAAGCCACTAATTATTCGCTGTGTGAACACTTGCCGTCAAGTCACTCAGTCACACTGTTTTAACATATTTATAGCAAACAGCTGGATGAAAACTAAACTGACATTTTATTAATAGATTTCTGCTACCAGACTGTATGCAGCACACTCTTATCTGCTTGGCTGTGCAATTGAGTCCTCAAAAGACTGGGGTAATGGTACATTTGCTTCTTGCCTTACATCCAGTACTGCTGGGATGATAATAACACAGGTATTTTTACTTAAATAAAATAACTATTGCATTAGGTTACTTGTTACTTTAAATAGTAATTGGACTATGTAACATACATTATCTTTAACTCATTGCCCTACTACTCCCAGGATTGTGCTGCTGAGCTTAGTACTGCATGTTAAGCTCATTAACATAAATTTAGCAATTTCTAAAATATTGAGACTGAAAATTTCAACTAGGTGAACGAGTAATGTGATCACCCAAGCATTTGCCTGAGGAAATGGACTTTTCCACCATTTTCTACCCGTGGCTGCAGGAAGCATGTGTGAAGCAAATACATGCAGCCATAATCTACCACATGCCTTCAGAAGAGGTCAACCATCTGAAGCAAAGCATGTTTGGGCCAGGTCAAAAATTGTATGGGACTCCATTTAGGAAAAGCTGAGATTGCTGCTGGAAGAGATGTTGGTGAGACGAACAGGGGACGATTACCCTGTGATCTGAGTATGGATCCCAATGCCCCAGTGCAGTGATGGGGGCACTGTGCAGTAAAAATGATGCCGTCCTTCGAATGAGACATAAAACTGAGGTCCTGGCTCTCTGTGGTTATAAAAGATTCCCAGGCATTCTTCGTAAAGAATGGTGAGTATCTTGATGTCCAGTTTAAATTGACCTAGTCATTCTGGCTCTCTAATCATCCCCTGTCGCTAATTGTCTATCTCTCTCACCACTTCACCACCTAATAGCTAATGTGTGATGAGCATACTTGTGCAAAAATGGTTGCCGTAGCATTATCCAGGTGGATGCTACACAACCGCAGTACCATCACAGGAACAGCAGCATCAAGTAAGGTACCCTGCTCTCCCTGTCTCTATGTCTATCAGTCCATCATTCTGGCTGATTTCCACCAGTGGTTGAAGTGAGCAGTGAGAAAAGCGCTATATAAATATAAAGAATAATGATTATGCACAGGCTAGGAGACTGCAACAGACTTGTGCAGACTATGAAATTCCAAACTGTATCCCGGTTACATTGCCACATAACTAGGTTACTTGCGGAAAATAATGAGCTATCTTATGGTCAAGTCCATAGATTTTAAATAAAGCTATTCTTTGTTCCCTGTAGTCCAGGACTTTTCTGTGCCAACATTTGTTGGGTTTATCTCTTAATTTCCTGTAAACATGATGAGGAAAAATTGGCTTTGCAAATGCATCACAGGATCCTTAGTCCACATATTTTTAAGATATAAACTATAACTTCTTTAAATATCCTGATAACCAGGATAAATAATATTGTATAAGTATAAGCAAAACAGAAATTCTAATTTGCTAAATTATTTGGTGTTTCTAATGAAAATCAATTAACCCTGTGTAGTTGTGATAAAAGGGGGTTAGTTGATCTTCCTGTCAGTCTTGCTGAAAAGAGAGCAAAATTATGAAATGTTTTAAATGACAACCAGGCTTGGGATCCCATCTCAGGACTTTGATTTATGGGTTAATGTGATATTAATAATTTTAATATAATGGACCGAATTTTCGCTCAGTTGGATTTGTTAACCAGTTCTCTACCATTTTTTGCACCTTTCAAATTGAAAAAAATTTTTTTGTGGTTGATTAATCATTACATTTAATTTTAAACATATCAACCCCTCAGTATACACTTGCTTCAAAAATGTTATTTTTCTGAGACAATTAACCATGTCAAAATTCGCTTCTTCTATTTAATGAGGTTTTTTTTTTTCTCTGCACCTCTGGATAGATGGTTAAAAATGCAGCTTAGATCCACAATATAGACTCAGGCATAATGTTATGGGTATTTGCTGTTCTTACCTAGATAAGTGAATGTGCTCAGTTAGTCTCATGGATAGTTGTTTTCCTTATCTACTTTTTTGAAGATGAGACCTGACTATTGTGGTTAAAATCATGCTGAAGTCTAAAAATATATTATCTCTCAAGATCGTAACAAGAATTAACGTTTATCTTAGAAACTATTTCTGTTGTCACAGCTTCTCTAAGGATTTATTTTTTTAAATTTCTTCCAGTGGCAAATAAACTAAATCAAACCATTCAACAATTGGTAGTCTGTGACTGTAACTTGTAGACAAGAGCTAGTTAAATGAAAGTCCTATGCGGTGCATCCAGTGACAGTTAAACAAGATGGTTGCAAGAATGTAAAACTTCTCTTCTAGAGACTGAAATTGTACAAAGTCGAAAGCTGAATTAAATTTTTTAGCCAACCTAATTTAATCTAAAAATTATAATTAAGCTATTTTCACATTATGACACCACAGTAGCATAATATAAAATTCTACAACCTTCTTAATTCAACTAAGGGTTACATGGATCTGGAGCCTTGCAGTGGAACTTAGTTACAAGGCAGAAAACAGCCTTGGATAGAGAGCCTAGTTGTGCACAGTGCCAACTTGGAATCTCCAGTTAATGTAACCTGCATGTCTTTGTGGATTGACAGGGGAGCTCAAGCACCTGGAGGAAACCCATGCTTATTCTTGACATTACCAGCCATGACATACTGATTGTTAATAAAAGAAATCCCAAGCATAGCAAAATGGATGTGAGACTATAAAGGCAGGACCACAACCTACACAGCCTGCCCACTGCACACTTCCAGCCTAGTAGACCCCAAACAAGGCCAGCTGGCAGAATAACAAAAACAGTCTAAAGTTATAGCATAAGCCCCACAACAAAGAAGGTTCACTGTAAACATTCAGCTTGTATGAACAGGGCAAACAAATAATCTTTATATGTTAAGGATTTATTAGAAAAAAATAGAATACAAGTAAAATGCTCAAAATACCAAAAATAGGAAAAAATGCAAACAAGTCCAAATCTGTAATCCAAAGTAGAAAACCAATAACAGAAGCAAAATAAATCAAGGAAGCCAGAAAATCCAACAAAAACAGCAATACAGTGGAACCTCGGTTCATGACCATAATTCGTTCCAAAACTCTGGTCGTAAACCGAGTTGGTCGTGAACCGAAGCAATTTCTCCCATAGGATTGTATGTAAATACAATTAATCCGTTCCAGACCGTACGAACTGTATGTAAATATATATATTTTTTAGTTTTTAAGCACAAATATAGTTAAAAATACCATAGAATGCACAACGTAATGGTAAACTAAATGTAAAAACATTGAATAACACTGAGAAAACCTTGAACAACAGAGAAAACTAACACTGCAATAGTTTGCGCTATAGTGCAGGAACCGCTCGTTAAAAACACTTTTTTTTAATGAGTTTTAAGCACAGGGGAAAAAAATGAACATTTGAAAAATCCGTAATTTAATAAACCACCAAGAAAAGTAACATTGCAACAATGCAGGCTACGAACCGATCACTGTAAATAGAACTGAAAACAAAAACAAGCCTTCTCTACTTTATGCGTCCCTCGCTCGCTCTCTCTCTCTCGCTCTCTCTCGCGCCTGTGTGTGTGTGCGTGCGTCTCTCTTTTGCGAGCCTGTAGCGCCTGTGTGTGTGTCTCTCTAGCGCGCTCCTGTGTGTGTGTGCCTCTCTCTCCCGCGCCTGTGTGTGTGTGCATGCGTCTCTCTTTTGCGAGCCTGGAGCGCCTGTGTGTGTGTTTCTCTAGAGCGCTCCTGTGTGTGCGCGCGCGCCTCTCTCGCACGTGCTCCTATGTGTGTGCGCGGCTCTCTCCATCTCCGCTGCCTGTGTGTGTGCCTCTGTCTCTCGCGCTGCCTCTGTGTGTGTCGCTCTCTCTCTTGCTCGCTGCACAGGAAATGCACAGGGAAAGACTGAACATGTACAAACCGAAAGGGAACCTGGCTTGTTCGTATACCAAACTTTTTGGTCGTAAACCGAGTTGTACGTGTACCGAGGCGTTCGTGAACCGAGGTTCCACTGTACTCATAAACACAAGCACAGTGATCTTCTGATTTGAGCTTCCTCAGCTATGGCCTTAAATTGTCATGGTGAGGGCTCAAATGGATGATGTGAGGGTGGCCCAGCCTCTTGGGGCTTGTCAAAGTCACATTCACAAAATCAATTAATGATTGGAAAAATGCCTTTAGTGTTGTGTGCATGGAGTCACTCAGTGAATGGAAGAAGATGACTGAATTACAGCTGTTGATTGCACTTCTTAAATACATTAATTACAGAAGTATGTGATTAGTTTCATTTTTCATGTCCTTGTAAATTACTGATAAACATACCCTTAGAGTCAGGATTCTGCTACACAAGATTATACTGGTTGTCTTATCAATACATAACTTTGCAGAGAAGTAGCAGCAGGACTGGGTCAAAAATCAAGACACTTTCATTGCAATCCCTTCTATGAGTGCTAAAGGCAAAGGTTAATAGTTAACAGGTACAGCTAACAAGGATATACGTAATGCAGTATGACCAATATGTAATCAAATAGTGAAAATCATATTTATCAGTAAAAATCAACTCTAACAATTAACCCTTTTGTTCTTCTACAACAATAATCAATAAGCATTTACTTCAAGCAATTAACTCAGGTAGGTATATATTAGGATAAGGCAGTTCAAGTGACAGGACAACATAACCAATATCAGAAGTGGGAACAGAAGTGTTTACCATGATGTTGTTGACAGGTGACATAAAGTTTCTCATGGTACATTTAAAAATTCAGTAGCATAATAGAATGATGATGGCAGAAGTTATTAATGCAACAAATACTGCTTTTAACCCAGCTGGGAATAAAGAAACCAGTCAGTATTCAGTTCTGATGTCCAATTGAGATCAAAAACTGGATCAGCTGCATGGAGAATTTTATAGGGCCAGGTCCGGATATATTGTGAGAAGAATCCATAATGTAGTAGCAACATTTCTGTCCTATCAACTTGCAGGTGCCTCCCTGGGCAGTCAAAAGCATATCCAGGGCCATTTAAGTTTGCAAAGTCACAGTTCTTGTAGCAAGAGCTTCAGAGGTGAGATTAGCTGCCAGATTTAGTGTATTAGCCAGTTTATTAATGTATGCTCCGGCTACAGGCCCAAAAATGTAAGGCAGAAAAACTGCTCCAAGTGCTCCATATTGCAGGCCATTACTGATAGAAGATATTTGAGGAACTGAGATGGAGGTACATTTAACTGGAACAGAGCCTAAATGAACATTAGGTAGCACATAAGCCAAGTAACACACTCTGACCAGTCCAGATGCAGCCACATACAGTATAAGCCTGTCGGGCAAAGACAAAGTCTGTGTTGTAAGGTGACTAAGGTCTGCTGGTGAGTATACCTAGGATTCAAACCCTAGAAAAGTTGAACAAGTGTCCAAAACTCCCCCACAAAGCACAGAGAGTGGAAGTACAGTTAAAGGGACAATATACAGTTATGAACATAACAAGAAATACACAAGTATGAAAAATAATAATTCAAAAACGACAATGAATCATAAAATACAAAAAAATACAGACCCTTACATAACACAAATGAATTGTCACCTTGTTTACAGAGATTGAAGTCTCCCGTAATTAACTTGACTATAATTGAAACTCATATCTTATCAGGCACCAATTTATGAACAATCAAAGCAACATTCTGAGTGTCAACAAATGTAGCAAGGTGAACAACAAAAAGTCTAAACTGATGCATTAATCATTGCAAATGCTCTGGTCTCAACTGTTATTGGTTCATAGACCTTGGTGGCTTGGTTATAACATGATATGAGTTACAGTATCTTCTTCTTTCAGCTGCTCCTGTTAGAGGTTGCCATAGAGGATCATCTTTTTCCATATATTCCTGTCCTCTGCATCTTGCTCTGTTTCACCCATCACCTGCATGTCCTGTCTCACCACATCCATAAACCTTCTCTTAGGCCTTCCTCATTTCCTGTTGCCTGGCAGTTCTATCCTTTGCATCCTTTTCCCAATATACCCATATATTCCTGTTTAATGAATAGCCACCTCTGTTTTTCTTGAAGTTCTGATTCTGATCCATCTTTACAAGAGTTAATAGTAAAGCTACAACAATAGTCAAAATAGGTCTGTTACTGCTTACTAGGCTTGCAAACACTGATCCAACAGAATCAAGTTGTTTCTAATGTTTTTCCTTGCCCTTATGACCTTTTTGCACCATTCTGGCGATAATAGTAACATTTCTTCAACATGGAGGCTTTAAATAGCATGTTTATAACTAATCAGTGTTTTCTTGTTTGTATATTTTCCTTGGGCGGCACGGTGGCACAGTGGGTTCGCTTCCCAGGTCCTCCTTGCACGGAGTTTGCATGTTCTCCCCATGTCTGCGTGGGTTTCCTCCAGGTACTCTGGTTTCCTCCTACAGTCCAAAGACATGCAGTTTAGGTTCATTGGCGATTCTAAATTGTCCCTAGTGTGTTTTTGGTGTGTGGGTGTGTGTGTGCCCTGCGGTGGGCTGGCGCCCACAATTTGTTTCCTGCCTTGCGCCCTGTGTTGGCTGGGATTGGCTCCAGCAGACCCCCGTGACCCTGTAATTAGGATATAGTGGGTTGGATAAAGGATGGATGGATGGATGTTTTCCTTGGATGCCCACCTCTGTTGCTGGTAATAATCAGCATGGCTGCATAGTTGGAACAGTTTGTCAGAAATGTTATAACAGATTTCATTATTTCCTTCAGCTTTTATGTTTTAAAAGCTTCAGTCAAAGTAATTAAAAATTATATGGGTCCAGAAATGTAAAACTAAAATAAAAGGAAAAAGTAAGGAGAAAGCACAGAATCATGTAATCACCAGAAAAGTACCACGTTGTTTCCATTGACCAAAACTATGGTTTAGTACAAAAATGTGAATAAAAGATAAAGTAATTATGCTTATTTTTCACACTAATGTATTGTGGTAGTATAACAATTGATGTGAGTGTTACATTCAGTAATGATTTCTTAAAAGAAAAAAACAGCATCCAGGAAGCCATTAGACTAATAATGTTTGTAAGGGAGGTAAAGATAAGACAGAGGGGATATATGAATGATATGAATATGAAAAATTTTTAGAACGTGACACAGCAGATTTTCTACAGGGTATGGCTGCCACCCTGAGCTATACAAGACTGAAACTGATAGATTTACACAGCTATTCTTTTGGAGGACATAGTTAAATTTTAAGGTAAATGAACCAGCTGTAGCTAATGTAGTTTATATTTACAAAGCATAATTTTGGGTGTTACAAAAAGAAAACATGCATTACTGCATCTTCAATAAATATTTAACTATTTTGAGCAGATGTGGCAGAATCTAAGGAGAATATACTGGGATAAGCTTTTAAGCGTGGAGACAGTCAAGGAGCAGTGGAGCAGGTTTAAAAATACTTTACACATAATGCAGGACAGGTACATCCCAAACTTTGGAATTAGCAGGAAATTGTGAAAAAACTGCAGTGGGTTAATAAAGAGTTGAAAATAAAGCAGCAAAGGAAAAAAACAGCTGTATAAGGCATACAAGACTAATAAGTCCAATGTGAATCATAGGGTGTAAATGTATTAGGAATAGTAAAGGAGAATTAATATATACAGTCAGTGAAATAGCAAATGTTTAAAACTTGCACTTTTCTGAAATCTTCACACGTGAGGATGTGGATAACCTCCCAGTGGTAAAAGGAACTACTATGGAGGTACTAAATAATTGGAATTTGTACAGAGATAAGTACTACTCAGATGAACTAGGCTGAAATGGAACAATTCATCGCGACCAGATAATATTTATCCTAGAGTTCTTAAAGAGGTTAGTGAGTGAGTACATACAGTATATATAAAAAAAAGATTGAGCCAAATATAGCAAGAACAGGAGCTTTACTGAACAGTCAGCAAGCGTTGAGACGAGGTGGGTCATGTTTTACTAACATGCTGCATTTCTATGAGGAAACAACAAAAGGATATGATCAAAGTGGAGCATATATTATTTATCTTGACTTTCACAAAGCATTTGATAAGGTCCCACATAAGAAGTTTGGCTTCAAACTAAAAGAGGTGGGAGTTCAGGATATAGCGTGTAGATAGGTGGAAAATCAGAAAGCAGAGAGTTATGGTGCGAGGAATCTTATTAGAATTGGGTGATGTTAAAAGTGGTGTCCAACAGAGGTCAGTTCTAGGCCCACTGCTATTTTTAATATATATAAATGATTTGAATAGGAATATAAATAACATACTGGTAAAGTTTGTAGAAGATACCAACTTAGGTGGATTGGCAGATCATCTACTATCTGTTGAATCATTACAGACGAACTTGGACAGCATACAGGCTTGGGCAGATTTGTTGGAGATGAAATTTAATATAAGTAAATGTAAAGTGTTACGCGTACAAAGTAAAATTGCTAAAATTGAATACACAATCTGAGGTCTGAAAATTGAATGAACACCTTATGAAAAGGATTTATGAGTAATCGTGGACATGTCACTGTCATCTTTCAGAAGTCATTAAGAAGGCTAACAGAATGTTAAAATTATATAGCGTGATGTGTAGCGTACAAGTCAAAGGATGTTATGCTCAAACTTTATAACACACTCATGAGGCCAAGTCTGGAGTGCTCTCCACAATTTTGGTCTCTGGTACAATGAGAACCACAGATACATGGAGCAAGTTACCAAGTAGTGTAGCAGACAGTATGACTTTAGGGACCTTCAAAACTCGACTTGTTATTTTGGAAGAATTAAGTGGATTGGACTGGTAGGCTTTATTGGGCCAAATGACATTCTATCTAGATTGTTCTAATGTTCTATTTTTTTCTTGATAACAACATTCTATAAAATAAATCACATATATCACAAAAAGATGCACTCAGAAAATAACATTTTCCAAAAATAAAATATTTGAAATCATGAAAATCAAGTTCACTTAAAATTTATCAGACTTTTTAAAAGTCCAGAAGTTTGTTTTTCACTAAAGTGAATTAAAAAATCCATGTGTACATGTTAGATTTCAGCTTTAGGTAAAAGGAAACCTGAACACAGTAATAGTTGAAGTCAAAACACTAATCAAGTATTATCCAGGTAATTCTGACATAAAAGATTAAATGTTTGTACTTCACTACTAAATAAAGACATATGCTTTTTAATTTAAAACCAAGCAGTAAAGATTAAACAATACATGTATGCTTCTAATAAATCCAGCTTGATCTTGTTGTGTTATGAGAGAGATCACTTTCTGTGTTCTGCCAGGTAGAATTACAGGATCTTCATCTGCAACAAGATTGTTCTATAATTTTCTCATTCAAGTGGGTTTGTATTCTCATTTGGAAGAACATTGATAGACACCAATTTCGAAGTGTTCAGTAGAATGTTGTCTTCGTACACTTCCTCAGATATAGCTAACATTAACAGAGATAATTTAACAGACAGTATGCCATGGAGTTGAGCTGAATGACTTGCTTTGTAAAGAATTTCTGGCATCTTATATTTCAGTGATCCTCTGTGGTTTCTTGAGTTCTTCTGCAAGCTATCGATCTGTGTCAGTTCTAATTTTTAAAAAACTTGTTAAAATAAGCCTCTCCTTCATTACACATACAGAGCTTTATAATATTCCTTAAAGATGTCAGGTATTTCTTTGTGTTCACTAAATTTAGTTAATTTTTTAGGGAAACACATTTATTGATATATTATTATAAACAGCTAAATAAAATTAGAACATTTTTAAGCATTAAAACAATCTAGACGAGATCAGGCCATTCAACCCAACAAAGCTCGACAATACAATCCACTTAAGTCTTCTAAAAACAAACTCAAGTCTAGTTTTGAAAGTCCCTAAAGTCCCACTGGCTACCATGCTACTTGGTACCTTATTCCAAATGTCTATGGTTTTCTGTGTAAGGAAAATCTTCCTAATGTTTGTGTGAAATTTACCCTTAACAAGTTTCCATCTGCGTTCCCGAGTTCTTGATTAACTCATTTTAAAATAACAGTCTCAATCTACTGTACTAATTCCCCTCATAATTTAAAACAATTCAATCAGGTCTCCTCTTAATCTTCTTTTGCATAAACTGAAAACACTTTTAATCTTGCTTCATAATTCATCCCCTGTACCTCTGGAATGAGCCTAGTCACTCTTCTCAGGACATTTTCTAGTGCTGCTATGTCCTTTTTGTAGCCTGGAGACCAAAACTGCACACAGTACACCAGATGAGGCCTCACCAGTACTTTATAAAACTTGAGTCTAACCTCCTTAAACTTGTACTCCACACATCATGCTATATAACCTAACATCCTGTTAGCCTTCTTAATGGCTTCTGAATACTGTCTGAAGTTCATTGTGTAGAGTCTACTACGACTCCTAAATCCTTCTCATAAGGTGTATCAGTATGCTGCTGCTGAAGAATGTGAATTTCCCATTGGGATTAATAAAGTATCTATCTATCTATCTATCTATCTATCTATCTATCTATCTATCTATCTATCTATCTATCTATCTATCTATCTATCTATCTATCTATCTATCTATCTACTCTCGATTTTCAGATCTCCCATTGTGTATTCAAACCTAACATTTTTACTTCCTATGTGTAATACTTTACATTTACTGACATTAAAGTTCATCTGCCCAATCCTTTATTCTGTCCAAGTCCCTCTCTAACAATTTAATAGATTCCAGATTATCTACCAATCCACCTATCTTGGTATAATCTGCAAACTTAACCAGCTTGTTATTTATATTCCTATCCAAACCATTTATATATATATTAAAAACAGTAGCAGCCCTAGCATTGCTCCCTGTAGAACACCATACTTAACATCAGCCAATTCTGATAAGGTTCCTCGCACCATCACCCTCTGCTTCTTGTATCTGAGCCAATTCTGCACCCATCTAAAAGCATCACCCTCAACTCCCACTTCTTTTAGTTGATGTCCAACCTCTCATGTGGCACCTTATCAAATGCTTTCTGAAAGTCCAGATACATAATATCATAAGCTCCACTTTGATCAAACCCTTTTGTTGCGTACTTATAGAATTCCAGTATGTTAATAAAACATGTCCTCCCTCTTCTGAACCCATATTGACTGTTCAGAAAAACTTCTGTACGTACCATGTGGTGTTCAATCTTACTCTTTAACAATTCTTTCCATTAGTATTCCTGTGATGCATGTTGAGCTTATTGACCTATAGTTGCTTGGATCTGCCTGGTTACCATTTTTGTATAACGAGATAATATGTTCTATTTTCCAGTCCTTCGGAATTTCCCCAGTGAGCAGTGACTTCCTAAAATATGTGTCCAGAGCTTATATATGTATTCGCTAACCTCCTTAATATCTCTAGGTTAAATATTATCTGGTCCTGGAGATTTGTTTGACTTCAGCCTATTTAATCTGAGCATCTACTTCCTCACTTATGAAGACCTCAGAAAATGCTTATTTAGAGCATCTGCTATTTCACTGTCTGTATTTTTTAATTCCCCTTTACTATTTCTGATGCACTTCACCTCCTCCTTAACTGATCTTTTACTACTAAAATACTGAAAGAATCTCTTTGGGTTGTGTTTCACCTTATCTACTTTAATCCTCTCCAATTGTCTTATAACCTCCCTACTACCCTTCCTAATGGTTGCCCTCATGTTTTCGTACACCCTGTGACTCCCCTTAGAGTTATTAGTTTTATACACCTTATATAGCTGTTTTTTTTCTTTGCACCTTCTTTTTTTATCACTATTAACCCACTGCAGACTTCTTAAAAATTTCCTATTACCCTAGGTTCTTGTCTATAAGCCGGACTCATGTATAAGCCGGAGACCAAAAATCATACGAATTTTTAAAATAAAATCTTATCATAGATAAGCCGGACTCATGGATAAGCCGAACGTACTATAACCTATAACTAATAGAAGGGAGGGAGGTCAGTGGTCTCACTCGCACCCATTTAATTTCTTTAAGGGGGGAGAGAGTGTGAGATATTGGCGTCTCTCTCACTCCCCGCATGGCGCGGTTGGAGCAGCCGGAGCACGTTCTTTCTGCTCTGGGCGTCGCCGAGTCAACACGCGCGCGTAGCGGTCATTTAAATTGTGATTTTATATGTAAGCATATTTAAATATATATCGCGGATTTTTTGCTGGTTCGCAGATTTCTGCGGACAATGGGTCTTTTAATTTCTGGTACATGCTTCCTCAGTTGGTTTGCCCAGTTGATTTCATACAAGGGACGCTATTGGCAGATGGCTGAGAAGCTAGATTGCTTACTTTTCTCTCTCTCTTGCGCTGACTATCTGTGATCCTGACGTATGGGGATTGAGCAGGGGGGCTGTTCGCATACCTAGACGATACGGATGCTCGTCTAAAAATGCTGAAAGATTATCTTCACGTTGCTATCTTTTGTAAAGCTGATTCCTGAAACGACATGCTGCACAGTGCTTCGCATACTTAAAAGCTCGAAGGGCACGTATTGATTTTTGACTGAAAAACAAACTCTGTCTCTGTCTCTCTCTCTCTCTCTCTCTCTCTCCCTGCTCCTGACGGAGGGGGTGTGAGCTGCCGCCTTCAACAGCTTTGTGCCGCGGTGCTTCGCATACCTAAAAGCCAAACAGCACCATTGATTTGTTTGCTAGAGATTGTTTTCTCTATCTATGTGACATTCTGTGCTCCTGACACACACTCCTTTGAAGAGGAAGATATGTTTGCATTCTTTTAATTGTGAGACAGAACTGGCATCTCTGTCTTGTCATGGAGCACAGTTTAAACTTTTGAAAAAGAGACAAATGTTTGTTTGCAGTGTTTGAATAACGTTCCTGTCTCTCTACAACCTCCTGTGTTTCTGCGCAAATCTGTGACCCAAGCATGACAATATAAAAATAACCATATAAACATATGGTTTCTACTTCGCGGATTTTCTTATTTCGCGGGTGGCTCTGGAACGCAACCCACGCGATGGAGGAGGGATTACTGTATAAGCCGGATTTATGTATAAGCCGATATTCTATTTTTTCATTTTCACAACTTTTTTCCTTAGATAAGCCGCGGCTTATAGACAAGAACTTAGGGTAATTCCAAATTTAGATATGTACCTGTCCTGCATTACATGTAAAACATTTTTAAACCTGTTCCACTGCTCCTCAACTCTCTCCACATTTATGAGACTTATGGGAAGGTTGCAAGCAATAATTAACCTTTTATCACTTTGCAAGGAATGTAAAACTCAAAAATTATTTATTGGTCAAAGCATATGTCTAATTTTAAATGTATATTTGCCATTCAATACTGACATTTTGGCATTTAGGTGTTTTCACAAAACTGATGAGTCTGGTTATTCCCCATTTGTAGAGTTTAAATGCAAAAAAAACAGACAAAAAATCTTAAACACTTCAAGAATTTAACTCTTGACCACCTGCTATCAGAGGTAAAAGGTTTTTTAAAAGTCATCTTTTAGCATTGTACCAGTTCATGTCATATGATCATCAAAAAGTTTACTATTAATAAAACTACGCATAGCTTTTGCCAAGAAGCAATACATGCACAACCATTCTTGTTTTTTTTAATTATTAATGCATACATTTAACACTAAATTAACTACATTCATCTCGATTGATCTAGACACACACCCACATTAAAATGTTCCAGCAAAGTGACATTTCCCAACATCTTAATGAAGTTAATAGTCTCTTTTTGTGCAGCAAGTAGTCTTGCTGAGTAAAAAGGTAAGTACTCTTTTTACTTACCTTTTGAGAGTTTTCACACTACTGTAAAGGTGTCTTGGACTAGGTAGATTAAACCTTAAGAGTGAAAGAGATTATATTTTTTCCACACGTTCTGTTGAGTGATGCCATGCCTTTTTTTTTTGGCTATTATGGAAGCAATACATTATATTTCAAAGTCTTGATGTGATGTTTGTTATAGTCAGATATTCATATTAATATTTTAATATGTTTGCAAACTTTCTAGGAGCTGTGCCCGGTCAGAAATCAGCCTGGATGGCTACTGTGAGGTTCCATCATCATGTATCCCCTCACCTTGCCCACGGGATCCTGTATCAGTGCTGCTGCGTGGAGCCAGAGAACGGCTTGCAGGGGAGCTCAGAGAGAGACGAGCACCTCTGGCGGTAATGGAAAGTTTGTCAGACAATGAGTCCATATATAGCCTAGACTCTCGGCGATCCTCAGCTGCCTTCAGAGGTTCCCCTTGTCTGGGGCCACTGCCTGAACACAATGAAGCACCCTGCTTTTACATTGACCCCACCATTCCAGAAGAGAATCCTTCCCTTAGCTCAAGGACTGAGTTGCTTGCAGCAGACAGCCTGTCCAAGCACTCTGCAGACACCCCAATAGCTGGGCCAGACCAGCAGGGAGTGCTGAGTGCCTGTTATTCTTTCACTGCCAATGAATTTGACTTACAGCAGCAACAGGCCAGTTCATTGTCAGTTGAACATGCTGATGTCGATGCTGGCATCGTGCACACACAACGCTTCTATTCCACACCTGACAGCCATGATCACCGTGAGGAGGGCTACAGTCATTCTCCTGTCTGCCACCAGAGAGCCCACTCAGAAGGAAGCAGCAGCATTTTGGAAGCCATAACAGGCCATCTGCAAGAATCTGGCCACTTTAGTCAGTCTAATTCTTCCATTAGATCCTCCATCCCTTCTCTGGTAGCAGCGTCAACCATTCCTTTAGATCAGCCCAGTGACAGTAAGCTGCCTAATGGCCGACTCTCTTCAGATGGCCCCAATCCAGCTGTGTTGGAGTTTGCAGAGTTCATTGACTCTCTTTTCAACTTAGACTCAAAAAGTGGGTCACTTGGAGATGTGTTTGATCTCTCTGACAGTGCCGAAGAACTGCCTGAGTCGGGGCGAGGGTCTGACGGAGGAAGTCGGAAGAAGTACAAGCAGGAGTCTCAGGGGACACATAGCAGGCAGGCCTCACAGTCTTACAGCACACACAGCCAGGAAGAACTTGATCGACTAAAGGAGAAGGAGAGGCGGTTTTTGGCACGTGCTCAGTTTGAGCCAAATTTGGTTCCAAAGCCACCACGCACTTTCGCTGGCTCAGCAGACCCCTCTTCTGGCATCTCTCTGTCCCCCTCTCTCCCACTCAGTTCCTCTGGCGAGCTCATGGACCTGTCTCCCGGAGAGATGCCTTCAGAGCCTTTGCGGACTTCCACACCACACTCCCCGCCTGGTTCAGCCTGTCCAAGTCAACAACATGCCAGTCAGGAAGAGCTCATAATCTCAGCTCTCTAGCAGCATGCCAACATAGACAATGTAGCTGAGGGGCAGTGAACCTACATAATTACAGAATCAAAGGTTAATGAGGCCATCTGTCCTGATATGGTGCAAAATTATTTGTACCAGAACAGCAAAATCTAAATTAAGTAATCAATGAGAAAAGATTCCCTTTAAAACACAATCAGCCACTGATGTTACCCTGTTTACTTCATCAACAACAAATATGGCGATGAAATAAAATAGAAAACAGATGGCCTTATGTGGTCTGTAATATTATATAACCCTGTTTCTCTAATACCTCCACTTTGTGAGGAAAGGAGTCTCAGTCTTTGAAGCAAATGACTAAATTAACACCCCATAATGTTTTGCTGTAAGTCCGCTTATTTCTTTATTGTCATTGGCTGCTGGTGAAGCACCATTTTTAGATCTTGATTGACAAAGTTATTTTTATAATGGGAATCTCTTTTCATTTTTAACAGAGGGTTGCATAGAGTGTAGCCTTGTCTAATCAAAAATGATTTAAGCTACACCTTTGCTGCACCATTACCTGAAATACTTGATCTTAGCTGTTACAGAGTGAGTAAGAGTACTAGAAAAAGATGCAAATTCTGCCATTTTCTCTTATAACTTAATGTGTGCTTTGGCGCATAAAACTCTCCAGCACAAGTTGGCATTCACCCACTGAGCAGTATGTTTGTATATGTTAGTATAGCAGAGAGGTAGCTTTGCAGCCTCCAACTATTTGCTGATGCTTATTGTCCTTGCAGGAACAACCATCATTCAGTGCTCCCAGTTATTTCCAGGAATGACTTTCCAATCCAAAGTTCATTACCATCTTCGATACAATTGAGCAAGTCTGTGTAAGAGCTACTGTAAATGCATGAATGGTATAGTAATGAGTGACTGAATTTGCACATTTGAGGGAATATCACAAGGACCGAGTGGCACTAAACAATAGTAGTATGCAGTGTAGCACCAGACACCGGGTATGGTGAGGGATGCTATGTGACAAATGTGGAACTAATTGAAGAAAATGATGCTGCACTTTATGAGAAGGGTGTTCTTTGTTGCAGGAGAGAACTCCTGCATTAATGTAGTCAAAGCTACAAAAATGGACTGGCATGTGCAAAATCCAGTTTGGGTGAACATTCTTGTGTTAGTGGAATGGTACAACTGCTGCTTGACTGGACAAAACCAAGCTTTTATAAGGCACATGTGGGGACTAAGTCTGTGTTCAGACTGTGGTACAGTACATATCGGGTGCATGTTGTTCTTTTTATTTATTATTATGTTTTAAGATGTTTCTTTTGGATTATTACTGAAGGGATTTTCTATGACATTTTAAAAGGAAAAACTATTCCAGATTTTAAAGTTGATCAGTGCACTCACAATATTCCTAAAACCCATCCCCTATCCCCCAAATATATTTGCATCATCCAGTGTGATGTCATGAAGAAGAACTATTGTACAAAGTCCTAATGACCCATGGAACCAATAAGGGTTTCTGCTTCACACTTTTTAAAGGCAACACAATTTTCCCAAATATACAAGGTGACGTTGTTGCATGCAGATTAAAAACATGTGTACTTTGCACGTCCAGACATTATGCACAACAATGCAAAAATCCACAAAAAAAAAAGAAAAATGCTTGCATTTTAATAATGCGTGACTTGCAAAAAGCACACATCAAAATCACAGCACATGTAAAATGTGTGCTTATACAGCAAGGAAAGCGATAGAATGGTGGTAATGAAGGGCCATGAGTTGAGCAAGCAAATCACAAAAAGACTTTCAGGTGTAAAGGTTCTGTGTAGCTAGAGACACAGTGTGAACACTCTAAAGTTTGGGGCCGAGTTTTAGTTAGCATTTTCTCCTTATTTTTGCAAATCCAGGTTTAACAGAGAAACGCTTTTGAATGCCAGTCCTCTCTGTCCTCAAAATTCCACATACAAAAATTAAGGAAAAAGCATTTCTTACAATCTTCACTCTATTACTTTTGTCTCCCTTAGCCAAGTACCTAGGCCAGTTCTTTAGAGAACACCTTGTGGCCCAGCAGACAAGTTGTTTAGGATGAGGCGACTCCCATTTTAGCTAACAATTTTCCTTGTGTTTCTGTACAAATTAAGTTTATTGCTTTGTTCATTTTAGCACATCATGACCATAGGCAGAACAAGAACATTATGGACATAATAATATTTTTTATTAACCTTGTTTGCTTTGTCCCAATATTTCATCCAAAGATGAGACCTTTCAAAAATATATCATGATTTCCATTGAATCTATACAAATCAATAATGTTCCAGATTTCCACAACCCATTCCTTGAAAAAGCTCTTCATTGGTTTCATCTGGAATGTACTGTCCTTATTTACCACTGGTGTTTTTGAGTATAAGATTTATTATTTAACTGAACAAAAATTGCTGGATTAACTTTACAGATGCCACTGTAGTACTAGGGTGTTGTACCGTGTTAGCCATTATGAATGTAGAGAAAAGCCAAGCAAAATGACACCTTTTATTGACTAACTAGAAAGATTACAATATGCAAGCTTTCGAGGCAACTCAGGCCCCTTCTTCAGGCAAGATGTAATCATGATTACATCTTGCCTGAAGAAGGGGCCTGAGTTGCCTCGAAAGCTTGCATATTGTAATCTTTCTAGTTAGCCAATAAAAGGTGTCATTTTGCTTGGCTTTTCTCCAGATGCCACTGATAATTCTGAATATTTGATTCAAGACTAAAGAGTATTTCACTTACTTCGGAGGAGAACATGCCCGTTTAGTACAGGAATACACTTGACTGTAAATGTCTGTGTACTTTTGCATGCTCTAATCCTTCTACTGAATTGTTTTCTGTTGATACAGTTGCTGCAGTCTTATTTAAATTTGTTTTAAGTTACATTTGATTTACTAAGATAAGGAAATTGTACTTCTTAATAAGAACTCTCTTTCAAAGGTTGCTAAGTGGCAGATATCAAACTTGTTCAAATAAACCTATAAAAAAGTTAAATCCAGGACAAGACAAAATCTTATTCAATAAACATTCTATTCCCATCATAGCCCCGTCAGTTTCTTTACTACCTTTTTTCCAGCAAACCCATAGCAAAATAGTTACATAGTAATGCAAGGCTATAGGTATAGTGCAGCCAGTCCAAAGCAGATGTAAGGCCACATTAGATATCCCAGTCTGCAAGTGGTTATCACGGATATCTGATTGGCACCATAAAGGGGGCTACTTCTGCACAGTATTGGTCAGTCATAATTTGTTAACCCCTTGCCAACTTAGAAATCAAAAAAAACTACTCTTCCACATAGAGAATACAATGTCATTTTGTTCCTTAATTGATTACTGCTGATTAGAGGCTGACTGACTTGTTGGCCTGCCCTCCTCTTCTTTTTATTTTAATTAATTGCTTGCTTCTGGTTGGATACCATGAAGGAACTACTGCACTATCTGTAATTGTGTGTTTAAGGTGGTGCCACCTCAATGTATCTATGTACGTATGTAAGAAATGGTACTGTATCAATATTGTTGTACAAAAAAGAAAATGATATAGCATTATATAAATATCTATAAATATATATATATATATAAATATATATATAGACTTAATTTTAATGCCTCTTTAAAAAGCAAATTTTACTGGACTAATATTTTGTGTTTTGTTTCCACCCTCCAGCAAAACCTTCCCTTTGCCTTCCCAGTGAAATAAGAGAATGTAGTGAAGGTCCCACTTGCCTGATCTGTGATAGAATAAAGATCCTTCAGAAGCTGTTCTGTTTGTATTTCTCTGTTTTTTATGGGAGCTCAAGACACAATATTTACTGACTTTTTTTCCCTTTATTAACACTGTTTGTGTGTATATGTTGTACTTAACTATTTATACTAAGAAATCTTTTTTTTTTTATTTTAAAACTATATATTTGAAATGTAATCTGCTAATATATACACTCCCTTGGAAAAGTATTCAATCCGCTTGAAGTCATCATCATTTTCTGCATGACAGAAGATTTGTACACATATTTATACATTCAATATTTTTAATGTGAACTTTTAATGATACATTACCAAAGTCAAAATAAACCATTTTCTGTAGATAGTTAACTGAAGAAGAAAAAAATCTAAATTTAGTGTTTGCATAAGTATTTAAATTTCTGTGCTTTGGAAGCTCCAGGTTTACACAAATGACAAATTTATCACAAACTACACAAAGGTAACTAGGTATTATTTGTGAGTCCTTTATATTTCTGTGGATATAAAAAGCACTCTTTGTAAGGCCCATAGTCAAAGAGCCTTCCCCACCCTGTTGACACAAAGTTGGAAGCATGCAATTGTCTAAAATGTCTTTGTATGCTGAAGCGTTAACAGAACCATTCAGTGGAGCCGAGGGGCCTAGCCCAAACCCTGAAAAACAGTCCCAGACTATTATCACTCCTCCACCAAACTTCATAATAGGCAATGTGCAGTCTAGAAAGTAGCATTCTGCTGGGATCCTCCAAACACAGATTCATCCATCATACTGCTAAATTATTGAAATGAGATTCATCACTACACAGAACACATTTTTCATTTCCCCAGAGTCCAATGGCAGTATGCTTTACACCACCCCAGGCAATGCACGGCATTGCACATTGCGTGCAGCTCCTAGGCCATAAAAAAACCGTTTCATGACACTCCCAACGCACAATTCTTGTGCTGATTTTGCTTCCAGAGGCAGTTTAGAACTCAGGAGTGATACTACAGACAATAAATGATTTGTATGTGCTATGTACAGGCACACTCTGTTAGTTAGCATGGTTTACCTTTTCATCACTGTGGTGCTATTGGTCTTAGATGCTTCTACTTAATAATAATTGCAGTGACAGTTGACTGTGGCAAATCTAGCAGAGCAGAAATTTCCAGCACAGACCTGTGGCAGAGGTGGCCTCCTATGACAATAAAGTCATTGAGCTCTTCAGTATGACTCGTTCTACTGCCAAAGTTTGTCAAAGGAGATTGCATGACCACATGCTCGATTCTATACACCTGTTAAATATGGGTGTGGCTGAAACACTGTAACTCCAGAAATTGGATACTTTTTACCATATAGTGTGTGTATGTGTGTATTTTGCAGGGTTGCGTGGCAGTAAAGAGGTTGCCAGGTTAAGGGCACCAACATAATAGCGCAGGAAAGTTTTAAGTTCAATAGCCTACAGAACACAGGGACGACCACTAGTGGATAGATGTCCCTCTGTAGTATATGTGTTTTTTGAGAAGGCATTAAATAGGGGTCCCAGCCAGAGAGAGATGACTTAATCTGAAGAATGCTATGCATCACTAGATGCTAGAGAGCAGCCAGCAAGGTGGATGCCTCACCCTCAGGTGGAAGAGAGGAAAAGGCCAGCGAGAAAATGTAACATCCTATCCACATTAAGGCACACTTATTTGGCCATGCTGTTCATTTATTAGAGGTAGCAGATGTAGAGCTGACTTAGAGACCTGGCTTTTTAAAGCTTGGGGAGTTCATAGACACAAGTTGCTGCTAGAGGAACTTCTAGTGTGGTTCAAATGCAGTGACTCTTGACATGATTACAAAGCTTTCTCAGAATTGATAGATGAACGGTTGGAAGAGAGGTTACAAGAAGGCTGAATTGCCAGAAGGAAGACAAAGGCCAGGCATCAGTAAGAGGGTGAAATAGAGTGTGTACTATTTGTAGGTGGGCAAGTGGGTAAGCCACTGTACAAGGTGAGACACAAAAATAACCGGACTGGGCTTGGGGCTTTTCTGGAAAAATGTCTGGAGGTCGGCCGAATGTGAATCATAGAACTGTATCCCCTCCTACACGCCTTCTTAAACCGCCGACCGGCTAGGTATATCCTATGAATAGCCAAGACAGTATTTGCATAACAATCGCTACACGAGTTGTCGCTATAAAACTTGAACAGCGAATCAACATCAAATTTCTCAAGAAATTGAAAAAAAACGGCCACAGAAACTTATGAAATGATAAAAACAGTGTATGGTGATAACAGTTTATCTCACACACAAGTTTTTGAGTGGCACAAATGTTTCAAGGAAGGACAAGAAAATGTGAAAGATGTTCAACGCTCAGGTCGAAAGGGGGATGGGTGCTTCACCAAGACAATGCTCCCGCGCACAATGCTTTTTCCGTAAAGCAGTTTTTGACTGAAAAAACATTCCTGTCCTTGATCATCCTCATTATTTACCTGATTTAGCTCCCTGTGATTTTTACTTTTTCCCGAAAATCAAAAGTGACTTGAAAGGAAGACCGAAACTGCAAGCCTATTGAAGAGCCTCAAGCAAGAAGACTTCGAGCACTGTTTCAATCAATGGAAGATCTGTATGGAGCAGTATAGAGATTGGGAGGGGGAGTATATAGAAGGTGACAATGTTTAGAATGCTATAATTCAGGAGTGGCCAACCCACGGCTCCTGAGTCGCATGCGGCTCTTTGCCTGGTTTTATGCACGTTATAACATTCATATCGAAGTTTGTGTTTGTGTTTTTTTTTTTTAATGTTCGCTTCGCTTGAGTTCAATACGGTATTTTCGCCAAATGCGCATGTGCACGAGATGAAAATACCACAAAGTCTCCTAGTAGGGGCAAGATCATTTAAGTAAACAATTTGTGTCAAGTTCGTTCTCAAAATGGCGGGGAAAAAATGCACAGCAAAATGAAAATATGAAGATGAACACAGGACGTTTTTAACAGAGTGGGAGAGTTTTTTTGTTTTTTTTTGTTGAACGTAATGGCAAGCCATTCTGCCTTATATGTCAGGCGTTATTAGCGGATTTCAAACTTCAAATCTTCAGCGCCACTTCAGCTCACTCCATGCTAACATTGACCAGGAATTTCCAAAAGGGATTGAACTTCGCAAGCACGAGTTGGTCACTTTGAAAACTCAGGCAGAAAAGCAGATACAGTTTTTCCGAAAATTTACAAAGCACTCAGAGACCGTAATGCTCGCATCGTATCAACTGGCTTGGAACATTGCACGGGCTAAAATGCCATACAATGAAGGGGAGTTCATTAAAAAATGCGTCAGTGATGTTGTTGAAATCTTGTCTCCTGAAAACGACAAACTAAAATGCATGGTATCAGACGCCCAACTGTCCTGCCACACTGTTGAACACAGAATATCGGACATTAACATGGCTATTGAATCAGAGTTGCACTCTGACCTTCAAGCATGTGAGTATTTTAGTGTCGCATTAGATGAGAGTTGTGACATACAAGACAAGCCTCAGTTGGCAATATTTGCACGGTCTGTGTCAAACGATTGTGTGATCAAAGAAGAACTCCTTGATATTGTGCCATTAAAAGACACAACTCGTGGCATAGATGTGAAAGAAACAATGATGGCTATATTTGCGAAAGTAAATCTGCCCATACCGAAACTAACTGCAATAGCTACGGATGGAGCGCCAGCCATGATTGGATCTGTGAATGGGGCTGTGCAAAGCTGACCAAACATTTCCAGAGTTTTGGAATTTCCACTGCATCATCCACAGGGAGCAACTCATGTCTAAATCATTGAATTTAGACAATGTCATGAAGCCTGTGATGGAAATCGTCAACTCTACATCCGCACACATGCGCTTAACCACAGGCATTTCAAGAATCTCATCGCTGAGCTGGACCAAGGGCTTCCAGGTGACCTGCCGCTGCACTGCACTGTGAGGTGGCTGTCAAAAGGCCAAGTACTCCCTCGCTTCTTTGAGCTTTTGGATGCTGTGAAACTGTTAATGGAAGAGAAGGACAAGGACTATATCGATCTCTCTGACCTCAAGTGGATTATGGATCTGGCCTTTTTGGTCGACATGCTGTGTCACTTGGACAGACTGAACCTGACCCTGCAGGGTAAGTTAAAAATGCTGCCTGACCTGGTGCAATGTGTGTTTGCATTTGTCAACAAACTGAAGCTGTTCAAGGCGCTTATTCAAAAGGGAGATTTAACACATTTTCCCACTATTCTAAAAGCCAGCGGGCAAGTCACCAGCGCCGCCCTGAATAAGCAAAGAGCCAGATATGCAACACTGGTTGAAAACCTACACGAAAGCTTTATGACCAGGTTCCGTGATCTACAACTGAAAAGGCCACAGATTACGTTTCTCGTCGACCCATTTAATGCGGAGACTGACTGTTTGAAAGCCCCGCTAGTCACAGATGAGGCTGCGGCCGAGTTGGAGATGATCAATCTTTGTGAGGAGGACCAACTGAAACCTGCTTTAAGTTAAGGGACCAGTGAGTTCTGGAAAAGTGGGCCAATGGAAAAATACCCCAATGTCAAACAGGCTGCGCTTAAGATACTGTCAATGTTTGGGTCAACATACGTCTGCGAGTCTGTGCTTTCTACCCTGAAACACGTGAAATCAAAGCATCGATCTGTTCTGACTGACACCCATGAGAAAGAATTGCTTTGAGTGGCAACAATGGAATACAAGCCAGATTTGAACAGGATTGTTCAAGGCAAGGAATGCCAGAAGTCCCACTAAGCAACATGCATAGTAAAAGAAAAACGCTATTGTAAATTATTATATTTTTATTTGTGGACTTGGTTGAACTGAGTGTGTGTGAGACAGTGCACACAATGTTCATTGTTGAAAATGACTGGCCTGTGGTTTTAGTACTGTAGGAGTCAATTTCTGTCATTATCATGTTGGTGTGTGACATTTACAATAAATCTGGCTGAGCAGAGGTGTGTGTGTGTTTGAGGAAGGGATGGGTGATGTTCATGTGTGGCCATGTGTATGATGTGGCTCTTTGCGGTAACACAGTAAAAAAATGTGGCTCTTGGTCTCTGACTGGTTGGCCACCCCTGCTATATTTCATTATTTTATTTTATTTTTTTTAACCAATCCCGTTATTTTTGTGTCTCACCTCATATTAGGTAGAGAGGGAATTCTAGACTTGACTAGGCTAAGAGAGGAAGCAGGGTTTGTTTCTGGTTCAGTATACTTTGTTATTTTCTTTAAAATAAGGTTTATTTTTATACTTTTTTGCCTCTTTGGTTTATTCTGGATGCTTAGGCATACCATGAAGGCCCCTGCTGTCACAATAAGTACTATAGTAGAGGGAGATGCCCTCTTATTATTTTTCCTTACCTGAAATAATGCTAAGGGAGCTACAAATACAAAATATTTGCATTTACTTAACTAATAAACACCATACACACCAACTGATGAATCACCACAGTATGAATGCAAAGTACAAAAGAAATTACTCGGCAAGAACTGGAGGTTGTTCACCTACTGGCTTACCTCTTAAGTACAACCCTAATCACCATGTGCTCTTGTCTGGTCCCTGACATTGAATTTTAGAAAAAATTTGATAAGAACAAGCTCAACAAACTCTTAATCCTATGTGCTTAATTCCTCCAGAATAAAATCAAGTAGAGTCATAAAGCTTTCTAAAGTCTTACTGTCCTACCTCAGTCCTTTGTAACGTATTCCTTTATTCTGTAGTTCTCAGTGTAAAGAAAAACTTCTTAACATTTGTGTGAAGTTTACCCTGTACAAGGTTGTAGCTGTGTCCTCGCATTCCTGTTGAAATTATTTTAAGAAGCAGGGGGTTATGGTGCGGGGAACATTCAGGGGTCAGTGCTAGGGCCTCTGCTATGTTTAATTATGTATTTACTGTATATATACCTATTGTATCACATCCTGGAGCCTTCTTGAACCTGACTATACAGGTTCTGAATGCCTAACTGCCACTTGTGGTGGCTTACCTGCTTGTCTTTCTCCAAGTACCACAAAGCACTGCAAGCCTCATCCTCTGTCTTTCTGACACTTTCTAACGTGATTTCTGCCCTTGTCACCACTCTTGGCAGCTTTAACCCTTCTACCAAAATCACATCCAGGGTTGGGGTGGACCTTCTTTTGCAACAGGGATACAAGGATAGAGCTGCCTCTGATGTTCCTGCCCCTCTGAAAGTCTGGCTAACCTAACCACCCCACTACCACCAGGATTTCCCAGTCCAGGCTTTGTGGGCTTAGGAGGTCTTATGACCATCTGCTTCTATGGTTTCTCTCATTTTTAAGGTCTAGCATCCTTTATATCTACTGGAATTCCTGCCTTTACACAATATTTTTACAGTGTAGCCTTTTCTGAATATTCATTTTTTAACATTTTATTGAATTTATTAAAAGCAAGTAACATTCCATACAAGCAAGTCAAACTTGACAAAACTAAGTTTAAATCAACCCCTGCCCATGAGAAAGAGAGCAAGCCAAACAGCCAGAATAAACCTTTAAGACTAGAAAAAAAGGGGGGGGGGGGAATCATTTTTCCCCAATTTAAGTGATTATTCTAAAATGTTATTGATTAAATCCTGCCAGGTTTTTAAAAAGTTTTGAACAAATCCTCAGTATACTATATACTGTATATAACATTAGTTACCTACCGACTAAAGAGGTGGCTTAGGATTCTTCATTTTTGAGCAAGGTAAGTCTATGTGCTAATAGTGAAGTAAAGGCAGTTACAGTTTGTTCGTCCTCCACTTTATGCCCATCTGGGAGTACACCAAACACAGCTGTTAGTGGGTTAGGAGTGATTGTGGTAATAAGGCTTTCTGAAAGGCGTTTAACGATTTTGTTGTTAATTTGGCACATGCCCAAAATATGTGGCCCAATGAGGCTGGAGCTCGATTGCAACGTTTGCAGGTTGGATCTTGCCCTGGAAACATTTTGGACAATTTTAAACGAGATGCTCTGTGTGGAACTCTGTGGGCTTTATGCAAGAAAAGGACGCAGCAATAGCCAATAGAGTGGATGTGGTGAGTGAAGAAGAGGAGGTGTCCTAGACTCCTTGTTACTCTGTACTGTTGATCCCAAGTATTTAAACTCATCCACCTGTGCCAGCTCTAATCTCTGCATCCTCTCCACTCCTACGACCTTCCTCTCATTCATGCATATGTATTTTGTCTTTGTCCACCTGACCTTCATTCCTCTCCAGAGTATACCTCCACTCTCCAGGGTCTCCTCAACCTGCTCCCTACTCCTGCTACAGATCACAGTCATCTGCAAACATCATAGTCCATGGGGACTCCTGTCTAATCTCCACAGTCAACCTCTCCATCATCATTGCAAATAAGAAAGGGCAAGCTGATCCCTGATGTAATGCCATCTCCACTTTGAACACATTCATCACTCCTACTGCAGATCTCACTACTGTCACACTTCCCTCGTACATATCCTGTACCACTCTTACTTCACTGCCACTCCCAACTTCCTCAAACAATACCACAACTCCTCTCGAGGCACCCTGTCACATGCTTTCTTTAAGTCCACAAAGACACAATGCAACTCCTTCTGGCCTTCTCTATACTTCTCCATCAACACCCTCATAGCAAACATCGCATCTGTGGTGCTTTTTCCCAACATGAAACCATACTGCTGCTCGCAAATCTTCACCTCACTTCTTAACCTAGCTTCCACTACTTTCTCCCATGATTTCCTGCTGTGGCTATTTATTTTTATCCCCCTGTAGTTACTACAGCTCTGCACATCCCCCTTATTCTTAAAAATCTGTACCAGTATACTTATTCTGCACTTCTCAGGCATCCTCTCACTTTCAAAGATTCCATTAAATAATCTGGTTAAAAACTCCACTGCTATCTCTCCTAAACACCTCCATGCTTCCAGAGGTGTATCATCTGGACCAACAGCCTTCCTATACTTCGTCCTCTTCATAGCTGTCCTTACTTTCTCCTTGCTAATCTGTTGCAATTCTTGATTCTATTGCCACATCATCCAACCTTCTGTCTCTCTCATTCTCTTCACTCATCGGTCTCTCAAAGTACTCTTTCCATCTGTTCAACACACTTGTTCGCTTGTGAGTAAGTTTCCATCTTTATCCTTTATCATTCTAACCTGCTTCACATCTTTCCCAGCTCGGTCCCTCTGTCTAGCCAATCGGTACAGGTCCTTTTCTCTCTCATTAGTGTCCAACCTCTCATACAACTCATCATACTCCTTATCTTTAGCCTTTGCCACATCTCTCTTTATCATATGCCCTATCTCCTTGTATTCCAGTCTACTTTCTTTTTCTCTTTGATCATCCCACTTCTTCTTTGCCAACCTCTTCCACTATATAATCTCCTGTACTTTCCCATTCCACCACCCGGTTTTCTTGTGCTCCTTCCTCTGTCCAGATGTCACACCAAACACCCTTCTCTCCATTTCCCTTACCACATCTGTTGTACGTACCACAGCTATCTGGTAACTCTTCACTACCACCCAGTGCCTGTCTTACTTCCTCCTTGATCTCCATCTTTCAGTCTTTCTTTTTCAACTTCCACGATTTGATCCTTTGCTCTGCCCTCACTCTCCTCCTCTTCTTGATCTCCAATGTCATCCTACAGACCACCATTCTATACTACCTAACTACGCTTTCCCCTACCACCACTTTGTAGTCTCCAATCTCTTTCAGAGTAACTCTGCTGTATAGGATTTAATCTACCTGTGTGCATCTTCCTCCACTCTTGTAGGTCACCCTGTGTTCCTCCCTCTTCTTAAAATATGTATTTACCACAGCTATGTCCATCCTTTTCACAAAATCCACTATCATCTGACCTTCTCCATTTCTCTCCTTGACACCATACCTACCCATCTCCTCGTTGTTCCATCTGTTTCCTTTACCAACAAGTCCATTGAAATCTGCTTCAACCACCACTCTTTCTCCCTTGGGTACACTCTCCACCACTTCATTCAACTCAGTCACAGGAGGATGCACAAACCAGTATGTTTCTGGTAAGGCGTAATAAATGGGCAGGGTTACGTCAGGAAGGGCATCTGGTGTGAAATTTTGCTCGATCAATATGTCACACGTGCGATTAGGAGACAGCTAAAGGGCTTGGGTAAGTGTAATACTACATCAGACCAGGGGGTAGCGGAGTGTGCTGACTGTCTCTCTCAGTTCCTTGCAGACCATTCCCGGGAAATCCCACCAGGTCCCAGCACCTCTGATGACGTCACTTCCGGTTCTGGCATAGATTACATCATTTCCTCCACCAGCCCTTAAAACTGCCATCTTACCTCCACGTATTCAGTTCTGTTTTGGACTCAGTCTTGTAAACTACTCAATCAATTTTCAACCTTTTGCAGCCAGGATCATAATGTACAGGTAGCTGCCCCAAACCTTTCTGACTGTCTGGAGTCTTTTTGTGACAGTGGACAATGCAGTTTTCCATGCAAGATGGTCACCCCAAGAGAGTTCTGATTGGGTGGTGACTTTGGATCTGCCAGATCTCTTCCTATCAGAGTTTTTCCAGTCTCCGATTGCCTTCGGACTGTGTAATACACCATACCCACCGATGATTTTATTATTTTTTTAATTTTTTTTTTCTATCTCTCTAAATGAAAGGCCTACACTTCTAAAGGCAACAATGCTGTGTCCCATTTCATTTGTTAACTGCCATTTTCTTGCCATTTACAAATTTCTACAGTGTAATATTGTCCAAGTAGTAGAGGGTGTAGTAACACAGTCTGTTCCAACTCTGCTTTAAGACAGACCGAGGGCTTTTAAGTAATCAACAGAATTTGGAGAACCTTTGCAAATTGTTTGTTTCAAATTGCAAGGCTTAATTTACTTTAATTGTTGCAGAACATCTGTAGGTTTTAACCAATTAGTTGTTCCCTGAAGATGGCCCATTTGTAATATTCTGAGATGTCCTTTTATTCAGTTTTTCCTAAACTTTAAATTTAAACCTCTGGCAGTTTACTGCTTACCTTTTCACCATTTTAGTTCATTCATTGCATTTCAACTGATTAAATTGGAAGAAAACTGGTAGTATGTATGTGTGATATTTCTACATATACAGTATGTCTCTGTCATTCCAAAAAATGGTACATCACAAACATTTTTAGTACTAAAATGCATTGCATCTGACATTCCAACAGATGGTGCATCCCAAACATTAACACTGGTTTTATCAATCCCATACCAAAAGGCGTATAACAGAGATATATTCATTGCGTGGTGCACTGCAAATGTTAGCACTGAAGTCTACGTTGATTGCTTAGATTTCAAACCATCTTAGATGGGTAGCACAGCTATTACATTTAATAAATTTATCATACAAAAATATCAAATAAACTGTGCCTCATTTTATTATGTTTTATCTTGCAGTGTAATATTATCACAAGTTAACTTCTTACCTCTTTGCACAGAGATGGCAGGGTGTCCAATATGACTTCCTGGACAAAAATACTTGTTAGGGGACAATGCTGTACAGGGCCTAAATGAAAGGTAAGCCAACTATCCTTGAGTATTGTTCAAATCAACATGGCTTTTAATATGCTAGCAACCCGTTGACTCATAGGTTTACCAAAGAAGGAACAAAAAGCACAAGGTGATACTACAGTGAACAGTTCCATGCAGTGGAAATGAAGAAAAAACCAAGACGATATGACACCTTATTAATGAAGTTAGGCTATCAGTCCAACTGACCATTCACTACTTTCACATGCACTAATGATTTACCAAAAACATACAATTTAAATAACAACATTTATTTCTATAGCATATTGTTTTGTCTTGGTAGAGTAATATATTGCTCTACTTTCCCCTATTTTATTATTAATATGTAGCCTTTGTCAGAATGTCTAATCCCACAGACATACCACTGTTTATAAGGTATTATTGTATATAACTTATCCCCACCTTCCCTTCTATATCTATAACCTTTGGCAATTAGATTTAGTAAAAAACAACAAGCAGGAGTTAAGTTACACATAAAATAATGCATTACTGATAATATTCATAAATAATAACAAAATGCAAAGTACATTTGAATATTGGCAACCATACAACCTGATTAAATGGTGATATGTAGTTCAGGCGGCACACAGACTTGTAGTTACTTAAATGTCTCTAGTTAAGTTATCATTGGTGCTCAGCTTTCTTCAGAACAGGCCTTAAGCCTGGTCAATATGGCTGCTGAGCTGTGTTCTTCATTGTGTTGTCTTCATCATCACAGGTTAGCAAGAGAGAGAGAGATTGTGAGGTTAAGCACATACATTTATAGATGTTCTGTCCAACCCCTAGAGCCAATAAGACATCATGGTACTTAAAAGCTTCTAATTCAAGCCAATTCCAAACAGCCATACTTCAGACCAATGGGGGAATACAACATCTTAACACCTGCCCCCAAACCATATGTTAACGTAACCTGGGTTTTTTGCGGAGGTTGAAAAATTTTAGCAAAGAAACACTTGCCAAATTGGTTTAAGGCACATCCTCTCCCGACTCAGTCGTAAAAGGGGGTGGGGGGTGGGGGGGGTTAAACACTAAATTACATTGCTTTGCCTAAATTACAAATAAAGACATAAAAAATATTTATCAAGTTATATGTAAAATCTCACATCACAACACATATTTTCATACAAAGGATTTAACTCAAAGTACTTGGATATGTTTTGGTCTGTCCTTTGACAATGACCAATCATATGCTGAAAAATATAGCAAGTACCCCAGCCAGCCACTATTACCCACTACCTCCACTCTACATGTAGAATTGTTCACAGTAGAGTTAGTGTGCATGTTCCTAGACACTCGGCTTCACTTCTTCCACCTACCTGTATTTTATGCAAACACCACACACCAGGGGCCTCATGTATAAACGGTGCGTACGCACAGAAATGTTGCGTACGAGTGTTTCCACGCTCAAATCGCAATGTATAAAACCTAAACTTGGCGTAAAGCCACGCACATTTCCACGGTAACTCATACCTTGGCGTACGCAATTTCTCCGCTCGGTTTTGCAGACTGGCGGCACCCAGCGTCAAAGCAGTGCTACTGTTCCTGTGTGATCACCCTTTCTTAGATCCACATCCACGGCGGCGGCTTTATCAAATACACTGAAATTAACCGCATATCTTTCATAAATTTAATGCATCTGATTGTAATTAACCTGTAACAATATAATGGTCCACAGAATGGTCAAACTACTGTTCCTGTGTGCTCATCCTTTCTTTCTTAGCTCCACATTCCTGACGCGGCTTTATAAATACACTGAAATTAACTGCATATTGTTTATTAGTGTAATGCATCTGATCGTAATTAACCTGTAGCAATATAATGGGCCAGGGAATAGCCATAGTATTCCAAATACCATAACTGCTTTAGCGTTGTTACGCTTACTGCATCTTGTTCTTCTTTTTGCTGCTCCCGTTAAGGGTTGCCACTGCGGATCATCTTTTTCCATATTACTCTCACTGCACCACTCGGAGAATTTATATCACTGTATCTGAGTGTGAATCACAGCAGCAGATGATCGGAAAGAGAATTATCGGTATACAGTTTCAAGTACACACTACCTCAACCACGGCAAAAAGCGTCAAAGCCTTTCCTGTACGGACCTCGTGTTTCAGAAACAGTTTCATCCCAAGAACTATAAACGCACTCAATCAGTCCATCAAGTGCTCCTTGTAGAACTGTTTGTACTTATAAGTACAATCACCTCACTGTAAACTTGCACTACAGTTATAATATTGCACAACCTGCGCCACTTTATAAAGCGCGTATGATGACAATATCATTTTTAAGATGAAATGCAGCAAAATATGTTGCTTATAGTATACAGATAAAACTTTAACTTCATTTAAATAATCTGTATTGTTAATAATTAAACATGTGAGGACACGGTGCTGCAGCGTATAGCTAGTTCAAGGATAGCTCCTGCCTTGCGCTGTATTCTTGCTGGTGCTGACGCGACACTGGAAGGATAGACGAATAGAATAATTAAACATGTACTACGAAGATATTTCAATGTTCCTTAAAAGTTTTGAAGAATCGGCGTTCTAAGCTTACAAATGGCTTAACGTCTATTACAGAGCTGATTGTGTGGCGATTGGAGAAAGAAAAGTGTGGACAGGAATTGGAGGTTAGTACGTTTGAAAGAGACAGTACTTCTGTAATAAATTATTTCATTGAAGGTCGCACATGGCGCAGCAAGCCTCTTGCGTGAGATATGAACAATCACTGTGCCACCGTGTTCCCATGTTTAATAACATGCTTTCATTCCTATCATCATGAAAATGATATCACGTATACATCTCAGTATTTTAATTATTCAGAGAACTGTAATATCTCGAATGTAATGCATTCTGTGTCCTGTCAGAGAAAGAGAAAGAACGGAAGCACGTAGTGATTCACACACATAGAGCACATAGAAGATCAAACACAGAACAAAGCATTTAACATGCTACTTGAGAAACTAGTAAAATAAACGATTTTAAGATGAAGTTTATGATGTTCTACTTTAATGGCAAAATAAACTACGTGATTAAAGTGGAAATTTCGAGATTAAAGTTGACATTTCGTGCTTTTTTCCCACTGTGTGCCTATGTTTTTTGTTTGTACCCTAATACGCTTTCATATGACACTCAGACGGTGGGCTACGACTTGCCTTTTCACGGCGACTTTGATATGTGATTTCTTTTTTATTTCGGGCACTGTGCGACTTTGTGAATTTGATCTTTCGAGTTTCTCCGACACTCTGTCACTCGATCAACTTTCTTTTGTTGATTATATCACTGTTTACACCAACAAATAGTACGTTTTTCCTTTGCCTCCACTTGGTATTCGCTGAAATTCTTATATTTTCCCCTGTGCTTTTCCCATTGTCTTTTCACAGAAGGCTATTTATATTGATTTGCATATTCAAAGAGGCGTAATTCTGGGAGGAGTTGGGGCGGGACAGAAGGCGCGTGCACGTGCGTTACTTTTCATGCTGATCGGGATTTATGTAGTGGAAGAACGTGAAATTTTGCGTGCGCACAGATTCGTGCATCTGGATTTTTCTGTGCGTACACACAATCCCGCTTTTGTGCTTACGCCATGTTATAGTGTGAGTTCTACGCACGGCGTTATACATGAGGCCCCAGGTGTACACTTGAGCCTCAGACTCTGCAGCAGCTATAGAGCAGCAGCACTGATTTATCAATAGCGCCTGGTGACCCCAACTCTCTTGATTCACTAACACAATGTCTTACTTGTGTTTCTGAATGGATGAGTAGTAATTTTCTCAAACTAAATAAGGACAAATCGTAAATCTTAGTGATTGACAAAAATCGATATAATGACGGTATTAGAAATAAACTTGATCCATTAGGCTTAAAAGTCAAGACAGAGGTAAATAATTTAGAGGTAATTATTGACTCTGACCTAAATTTTAAATCACTTATTAATCAGATTACTAGGACAGCATTTTTTCATTTAAGAAATATAGCAAAAGTCAGATCCCTTATAACTTTGCAAGATGCTGAAAAAATAGTTGACGCTTTTGTTTTTAGTTGGCTAGATTACTGTAACGCACTCCCCTCAGGACTACCTAAGAAAGACATCAATCGACTGCAACTAGTGCAGAATGCAGCTGCCAGAATCTTAACTAGAAAAAGAAAATCCGAACACATTTCTCCAGTTTTGATGTCATTACATTGGTTACCTGTGTCATTTAGAATTGACTTTAAAATACTGCTTATCGTTTACAAAGCCTTAAATAATCTCGCTCCATCTTATACTTCAGAATGCCTCTCACCTTACACTCCAAATCGTAACCTTAGATCTTCAAATGAGTGTCTGCTTATAACAAGAGCTAAACTTAAAAGAAGTGGTGAGGTGGCCTTCTGCTTTTATGCACCTAAAATCTGGAATAGTTTACTGATAGAAATTCGCCAGGCTAATACGGTGGAGCACTTTAAAAAAAAACTGCTAAAAACCCATTACTTTAGCATGGCTTTCTCATAGCTTCATTTTAGTGAAACCCTGATATTCTGTATATGCATTTAATGATCTTTTTTTTCATGGCTCTAAAATCCATACTAACCCCTACATTCTCTGCTGTTCTTTTTCTGTTTTCTGTGGTGGCAATCTGCCCCACCACCACCTGATCAAACCACCGTGATGTCCCTACATTAATGGATTGAAGGCCAGAGGTCCACATGACCATAATCGTAATTCTTCCACGTGAAGCCTGAATACCATGAGGACTGATTGAGGTCATTTATGTTAGGTAGAATGCCTCGAGGGGGCTGGGTGGTCTCGTGGCCTCAGAACCCCTGCAGATTTCATTTTTTTCTAAAAGCCCTCTGGAGTTTTTTATTTTTTTTTTTATTTTTTATGTCCTCACTAGCCAGTCAAGACAGGCTCTGGACTCTGCTATCCCTAAAGTGGAAAGACTGAGCAAGAATAAGAGGGTGCTTATATGGCTCAATATTAGGGCTGCTGCTGCTGTTCATTTATGCAGATGATTAGGTAAGTCAGTTTTAACAAGTGAAAAAATATAAATGTGTACCAGCAGGCAATGAGCACAAGTACTTAAACTTAATGTAAGATGGATGTAATTGTTACAGATGGCAGCTTTTAAACATCACTGTTATGAAGCAGAGTGAAGGTAATGGCCAAACCATAGGCAGTTTTCCATTATAAGCAAGAATGCTGAAGGAGGCCTTATTTTAATGCTATTGTTAATTTTCCTAAATTTATATTCTTCACTTTTTTCCATGCTCTTAATGCCATTTTGTGCCATCATCCCTGATATTTGCTTATATACTAGGTGGTGGTCACCGATATAGCTTGGTCTTGTCCTGCAGGTCAATGCATCCTGAAAATGCTACTCTGGCACAAAACAACATTCTACTCTGGCACAAAACAACATCAATCCAGACTGCGAAGGTGCCCCTAGACCCCTCATCCTGAACTGACTTGAGGAGGGTTTGAGAATCTTGGGTTATGCTCTGTTATGCAATGATGTTACTTTACTCCCTCAACTCAGTGGTTCCCAAACTTGGTCCTGCAGAGACCACTGTGGGTGCAGGTTTCTGTTCCAACCATATTCACTACTGGCCATCCTCCGTGGCTCCACCTGCATAGTAGTGAAATAGGACAGTGAGGAGGATCCCGGCTCCCTACTCCTGACGTCATGCTTCCCCCTCTCCTCAGCTTGCGGCGTCTGTCTCGGATTAGTGCGAATATATCGTTCCTGCAAACAAACTATGATTCTTAGCGCGGTGAGAGAAGTCGCAAAAATCAACTGGAATGTTCAAGGAAATTATAGAAAAAAAATTTGTTAAGTAGTTCTCTCATTCGCTAGCTAAGTGGAGGTAAGGAACACCCTTGGCCCGCTGTGTGTCTCTCGGATTCGCGCAAAAAAATCGCTACCACAAGTGAACTGTGAGTCTTAGCGCAATGAGAGAAGTCACAAAATCAACCGGAATGTTCAAGCAAATTATAGAAAAAAGCCCCATCTAAATCCATTAAGTAGTTCTCTCGTGAAAAGTGGACAGACATGCAGACAAACGTTGGATTTTATACGAGGGGAGACCCAAAAATAACCAGAAATATTTTTAAAACGTGTTTAATTTAATTTTCTGTACAAACTACAATTAGTCTCCTTCAAAGTACTCTCCATTGGCGGAAATACACTTATCTAAACGTTTGTTCCATTGTTCGAAACATTTTTTAAATTCGTCTGAAGTAATACCCATTAATGCTCTGGTCGTTTCTTGTTTTACCTCTTCGACGTCAGCAAAACACCTTCCTTTTAAGTCTTTTTTCATCCGAGGGAACAAAAAGAAATCACACAGAGCTAAATCCGGTGAGTAGGGTGGGTGGTTCAGGTTTGTCATACCGTTTCTTGCCAAAAATTGGTGAATGCTGAGAGCAGTGTGAGATGGAGCGTTGTCATGATGAAAGAACCAATCGCCCGACTCCCACAAATCAGGGCGTTTCCTTCTCACACTGTTGCGCAACCTACTCTTACAAAAAAATTCACTGAACACAAGCACAACCTTCCAGACTGATGGCACTTGGCAGACTGACTTGTGAGGAGTGTAACTAGATCGCCCTAGCGGCCCAACCACGTACTACAAGAACCAACCTAGCAACAACAAAATTCCGGTTATTTTTGGGTCCCCCCTCGTGTATATATATATATATATATATATATATATATAGAGAGAGAGAGAGAGAGAGAGAGAGAGATATATATATAGATATATATATATATATATATATAGAGAGAGAGAGAGAGATATTAGTGAGAAAAATTGATAATAACTGATCTGATTTTATTAGCTTATCTTTTTCTGTTCTCATAGTCTGCATTCAGAAAAGCACAGCAGTATGATTTTTACATTTATAAGACATGTAAGAAATACTTTTATTTTTGATATAGCTTTAAATGCTTAACTCTTTTTTGTTGCTTTTCTGTTCACTTGCCCAGGCCTGGTTCTAGGATTTTTGCTGCCCTATGTGGCCCTAAGTTGTAAATGGTGCCCCCCCTTAACTTTGAGAGGAACCATCAATGCCAGACATGTATATTGAGACCTGGAATCAGGACTGGGGACATTGAAGTATTTAGGAGCTCGAATTCACAATTTGAGAATGTCAAGTTATAGCGATGTTTGTTTACAAGACTGTTTCAGACAAATATGCTCTTCAGGGGTGGCAGTTCAGAAAATAAGTAGGAATCAGGCTGTATTAGTAGTCCTTACTACTTTTAATGTTTCTCTAAAGAAAACATGCGTTGAAACAAAATTATTTCTAAAACTACCATTTGAATTTCTAAAGCTACATATTTAAACCACTAGCTAAACATGTCCCTTTTGATTATGGTGTCATTCTATATACGGTATATAGGCCTACTGTAATTATTTTTATTTATTCATTTATTTTTTTAACAAAGACATTACAGTAACATATACAAGAAGTTTAAGTTAATAAAATAAATTGAAAACTTAGCATTCAGTGAAACTGAGAATATAATGATTACCTTTTAAATTGGAACCTTTACCCACAACTCCTAATTACCATATGCTCCTGTATGCAAATAATGCAAGTATTCAAAAAAACGCACAACTGCTTTAGCCTGCCCAGAGCGAATCTCACAAATGGTAGTGAGCAACAGAAGACGACATTTGCATAGTTTTAACACAAGTTTTGATGTACAGTCATATGAAAAAGTTTGGGAACCCCTCTCAGCCTGTACAGCAGCTGTGCTACTCTTTATCTTTTATTTCCAACCCTGGGCATGGTTAAATCTCTTGGCACAAAGAGATGCAAGTTCTTGATATTTTTTAGTTTACAGTCATATGAAAAAGATTGGGAACCCCTCTCAGCCTGCATAATAATTTACTCTACTTTCAACAAAAAAGATAACAGTGGTATGTCTTTCATTTCCTAGGAACATCTGAGTACTGGGATGTTTTCCGAAGAAAGATTTTTAGTGAAGCAGTATTTAGTTGTATGAAATTAAATCAAATGTGAAAAACTGGCTGTGCAAAAATGTGGGTCCCCTTGTAATTTTGCTGATTTGAATGCATGTCACTGCTCAATACTGATTACTTGCAACACCAAATTGGTTGGATTAGCTCGTTAAGCCTTGAACTTCATAGACAGGTGTGTCCAATCATGAGAAAAGGTATTTAAGGTGGTCAGTTGCAAGTTGTACTTCCCTTTGACTCTCCTCTGAAGAGTGACAGCATGGGATCCTCAAAGCAACTCTCAAGAGATCTGAAAACAAAGATTGTTCAGTATCATGGTTTAGGGGAAGGCTACAAAAAGCTATCTCAGAGGTTTAAACTGTCAGTTTCAACTGTAAGGAATGGAATCAGGAAATGGAAGGCCACAGGCACAGTTGCTGTTAAACCCAGCAGGTCTGGCAGGCCAAGAAAAATACAGGAGCGGCATATGTGCAGGATTGTGAGAATGGTTACATACAACCCACAGATCACCTCCAAAGACCTGCAAGAACATTTTGCTGCAGATGGTGTATCTGTACATCGTTCTACAATTCAGCGCAATTTGCACAAAGAACATCTGTATGGCAGGGTGATGAGAAAGAAGCCTTTTCTGCACTCACGCCACAAACAGAGTCGCTTGTTGTATGCCAATGCTCATTTAGACAAGCCAGATTCATTTTGGAACAAAGTGCTTTGGACTGATGAGACAAAAATTGAGTTATCTGGTCATAACAAAAAGCGCTTTGCATGGCGGAAGAAGAACACCACATTCCAAGAAAAACACCTTCTTCCTACTGTCAAATTTGGTGGAGGTTCCATCATGCTGTGGGGCTGTGTGGTTAGTTCAGGGACTGGGGCCCTTGTTAAAGTCGAGGGTCAAATGAATTCAACCCAATATCAACAAATTCTTCAGGATAATGTTCAAGCATCAGTCACAAAATTGAAGTTGCGCAGGGGTTGGATATTCCAACAAGACAATGACCCAAAACACAGTTCGAAATCTACAAAGGCATTCATGCAGAGGGAGAAGTACAATGTTCTGGAATGGCCGTCACAGTCCCCTGACTTGAATATCATCGAAAATCTATGGGATGATTTGAAGCAGGCTGTCCATGCTCGGCAGCAATCAAATTTAACTGAACTGGAGAGATTTTGTATGGAAGAATGGTCAAAAATACCTCCATCCAGAATCCAGACACTCATCAAAGGCTATAGGAGGCGTTTAGAGACTGTTATATTTGCAGAATGAGGCTCAACTAAGTATTGATGTAATATCTCTGTTGGGGTGCCCAAATTTATGCACCTCTCTAATTTTGTTATGATGCATATTGCATATTTTCTGTTAATCCTCTAAACTTAATGTCACTGCTGAAATACTACTGTTTCCATAAGGCATGTTATACAGGTGCTGGTCATAAAATTAGAATATCGTGACAAAGTTGATTTATTTCAGTAATTCCATTCAAAAAGTGAAACTTGTATATTAGATTCATTCGTTACACACAGACTGATGTATTTCAAATGTTTATTTCTTTTAATGTTGATGATTATAACTGACAACTAATGAAAGTCCCAAATTCAGTATCTCGGAAAATTAGAATATCAATTAAGACCAATGCAAAAAAAGGATTTTTAGAAATGTTGGCCAACTGAAAGGTATGAACATGAAAAGTATGAGCATGTACAGCACTCAATATTTAGTTGTGGCTCCTTTGGCCTGGATTACTGCAGCAATGCGGCGTGGCATGGAGTCAATCAGTCTGTGGCACTGCTCAGGTGTTATGAGAGCCCATGTTGCTCTGATAGTGGCCTTCAGCTCTTCTGAATTGTTGGGTCTGGCGTATTGCATCTTCCTCTTCACAATACCCCATAGATTTTCTATGGGGTTAAGGTCAGGCGAGTTTGCTGGCCAATCAAGAACAGGGATACCATGGTCCTTAAACCAGGTACTGGTAGCTTTGGCACTGTGTGCAGGTGCCAGGTCCTGTTGGAAAATTAAATCTGCATCTCCATAAAGTTCATCAGCAGCAAGAAGCATGAAGTGCTCTAAAACTTCCTGGTAGACGGCTGCGTTGACCTTGGACCTCAGAAAACACAATGGACCAACACCAGCAGATGACATGGCACCCCAAACCATCACTGACTGTGGAAACTTTACACTGGACCTCAAGCAACATGGATTCTGTGCCTCTCCTCTCTTCCTCCAGACTCTGGGACCTTGATTTCCAAAGGAAATGCAAAATTTACTTTCATCAGAGAACATAACTTTGGACCACTCACCAGCAGTCCAAAGGCGGACGCTTCTGACGCTCTCTTGTTCAAGAGTGGCTTGACACAAGGAATGCAACAGCTGAAACCCATGTCTTGCATACGTCTGTGCGTGGTGGTTCTTGAAGCACTGACTCCAGCTGCAGTCCACTCTTTGTGACTCTCCCCCACATTTTTGAATGGGTTTTGTTTCACAATCCTCTCCAGGGTGTGGTTATCCCTATTGCTTGTACACTTTTTTCTACCACATCTTGTACTTCCCTTCGCCTCTAAATTAATGTGCTTGGACACAGAGCTCTGTGAACAGCCAGCCTCTTTAGCAATGACCTTTTGTGTCTTGCCCTCCTTGTGCAAGGTGTCAATGGTCGTCTTTTGGACAACTGTCAAGTCAGCAGTCTTCCCCATGATTGTGTAGCCTACAGAACTAGACTGAGAGACCATTTAAAGGCTTTTGCAGGTGTTTTGAGTTAATTAGCTGATTAGAGTGTGGCACCAGGTGTCTTCAATATTGAACCTTTTCACAATATTCTAATTTTCCGAGATACTGAATTTGGGACTTTCATTAGTTGTCAGTTATAATCATCAAAATTAAAAGAAATAAACATTTGATTAAACATCAGTCTGTGTGTAATGAATGAATCTGATATACAAGTTTCACTTTTTGAATGGAATTACTGAAATAAATCAACTTTGTCATGATATTCTAATTTTATGACCAGCACCTGTATATTAAAAGGAAGGTGCTACTTTAAAAGCTCAGCCAATGATAAACAAAAATACAAAGAATTAAGAGGGGTTCCCAAACTTTTTCATATGACTGTATGTCCATTTGGGAGACAATCATTGCTTGAGTGAAATCAGCTTTTAGCAATTCATTCAAGAGCTTTATTCCTGTTGCCGTTTTGATCATCTAATTTTATTTAAACACGTCTGTCTCTTCTATGCTACAGTTTGAGAGTGATTATTACTATTATTGGCATCATCGTCATCATTCTGGTTGTTGTTGTTGTTGTTCGTTTTCTTGCTGGATTGTATAGGTCATCAGGTGTTAAGACTGAGCATTGGTAGCTTGTGAAAAATAGCATGTCGTGTCACCAAGAGTCGTTTCTGGGCAACAGATTGTGCTGTACATAGTGCAGACAGTGCAGGCACTGCTGAGATGCACAACATAAATATCTCTTTGTGGTCCTGGGCCTTATGTATAAATGGTGTGTATGCACAAAAATGTTGTATACTCCCATTTCCACGCTCACATCGCAGTATATAAAAACTAAACTTCATGTAAAGCCACACACATTCTCACACCAGCTCAATCAATGGCTTATGCAAGTTTTCGGCTCGGTTTTGCAAACTGGCGGCACCCAGCATCAAAGCAGTGTTACTGTTCCTGTGTGGTTTCTCTTTTTTTTTAGATTCACATCCCTGACACGGCTTTATCAAATACTCTGAAATTAACCTCCTATTGTTTATTAGTTTAAGGCATCTGATTGTAATCAACCTGTAACAATGTAATGGTCCATGGAATGGCCAGACTATTCCAAATACCATACCTGCTTTAGCATTGTTACTCTCAGTGCACCACTCAGAGTATTTTAATCCACTGTATCCGAGTGTGGAATCACAGCTCTACAGCAGTTGATCAGAAAGAGGATTATTGGGGTAAAGCATCTAGAACATGCTGCCTCAGCCATGCACACAGTCTGATTGAACTGCTTCCATAACACAAACGCTTCAGAGCCTTTCCTGTAGGGACCTTGCGTTTCAGAAACAATTTCACCCCAAGAGCTCTAAATGCACTCAATCATTCTATCAAGTGCTCTTGTTAGAACTGTTTGTACTTATAAGTATAATTACCTCATTGTAAACTTGTACTACAGTTATAATATTGCACAACCTGAGCCACTTTATGAACTATTTGCATCATCTGCACTATATATACATGTATATTGTACTTATGTTTTCATATTGTATATGTTTCATTGTTTTTTTATCGTATTATTATTATTATTCTTACTGTTATTTTATCATTTTATAGGAAAATAGGTTTATGGAGGATTTGCTTATTGAATTTCATTGCACCATACATTAACAATAAAGGAATTCAATTAATTTCAATAGAAGAAAGCATGTATTTGCATATGATGACGACTGGCTTCTAAATCAATTTAAATTTCCAAGTGCTCTCTTCTTGGAGCTCCTGATATCAATTTTAAATTGAAATATGGTAATGTATTTATATTACATTTTACAGATACGTTTTTAACTTCATTTAAATAATGTATACTGTTAATAATTAAATGTGTGGGCATGATGGCGCAGTGGTAGCAATGAGCTGGTGTCCCATTCAGGGATTGTTCCTGCCTCGTGCTGTATGGTTTCTGGGACTGGCGCAACCCTGGGTAGATAGATGGCATAATTAAATATGTATTATGAAGGTATTTCAATGTTCCTTAAATGTTTTGAAGAATTGCTGTTCTGAGCTTACAGATGACTTGACATTTATTACAGAGCTTATTGTGTGGCAATTGGTTACTTGGAGAAATAAAAGGAAGGACAGGATTTTGGGGTTAGTACGTTTGAAACAGACAGTACTGCTGCAATAAATTATTTCATCGAGGGTTGTGCACAGCGTAGCAGGCATCTTGCGGGAGGCAGGAACAATCTGTGGACGAGGCGCCTGCTCGTCACTATCACTGCGCCACTGTGCCCCCATGTTTAATAAATGCTTTAATTCCTATCATCATGAAAATGATATCTAGTATTTAAATTGTTCAGAGAGCTGCTATATCATGAATGTAATGTATTTTGTGTCCTGTTGGCATAAGAGAAAGCCCATTTAAGAAGCATGTAGTGATTCACACACATAGAGTACATAGAAGAACACACAGAATATGAAGCATCTAACATGCTACTTTAGATTAAAATGGGATTTGAGAAACTAGTAAGTTAAAGATGAAGTTTATGATGTTCTACTTTAATGACAAAGTAAACTACGTGATTAAAGTGGAAATTTTGAGATTAAAGTTGACATTTTGACCTTTTTTCCACTGTGTCCCTATTTTTTTTTATTTTCTCTTTACCCTAAAATGCTTCCATATAACTCTCAGATGGTGGGCTATGATTCACATTTTCACATCGACTTTGATATCTGACCAGTTCTTTTTTATTTCGGGCACTGTGCGACTTTCTGAACTTGAAGTTTAGTTTCCCTGCCACTCTGCATCACTCAATCAACTTCCTTTTGTTGTTTATACCACTGCTTTACCAACAAATAGTACGTTTTTCCTTGCCTCCACTTGGTATTTGCTGAAATTGTTCTTTTTTCCCCATGCTTTTGCCATTGTCTTTTCACAGAACGCTGAATTTAAGGGGCTATTTATATTGATTTGCATATTCAAAGAGGTGCAATTCTGAGATGAATTGGGGTGGGGCAGATGGTGCGTGAATATGCATTACATTTCACGCTGACCGGGATTTATGTAGCTGAAGAATGTGGAAGTTGGCACAGATTTCGGCATCTGGACATTTTTGTGTGTGCGTACATTTCTGTGTTTGTCCGTATGCCATGTTTTACTGTGAATTCTATGCATGCTGTTATACATGGGGCCCGGTCCAATCCGGACAATTTTTTTTTAACTGAATAAAGATGGGAATCTCTACTTGGGGCTGCAGTAATGCATCCTGACCACTAGTTGGCAATTTCCTCGACCACCAATGCCCAGAAATGGCCCTGATTTTGTCCTTTTTCTGTGTAATTTGCTCCCATCAGTGTATCATAATAATGAGAGAGCAGACATGGGGCAAACAGCACTGAATGATTAAAGGCTGCACCTACTTCAGCATCACACCCACTTAATAGTAAATAATTAGTTTAAATAACCAGAACACCCTATTAAAAGAATGAAAATCAGGATGAAAATATTGTTCAAAATTAAAAACAAAAACTACATTATCTCCATGCAACTCCTTAGTACATTTTAAAAAATATGTATCAAACTTTGTTCTGTATATATAGGCCGCTAGGGTGGAGAGAAGAAGAGCTGCTCAGGAAGAAGCGAGCGCATCAACTTCTGAGCAAAGGAATGCTAAACGTCTAGAGAAAAAGTCTGAAAACTATGAATGTTCAAGTCAAGTGTATAACGTGCAGTCCGCCTTACTGGTGTTTGTATATTTTGCTTGTTTTTGATATCACTTATATCCCTCACAATTTGACTGATGTGGACTTTGTTGTTCTTGCACTATTGCTTGTTATAAGATTTCCCATTGCAGTCGTAATGATCAGGGATGTCACCGGCCGTAATAAATAACTGTATTCTCTACACCGGTGCTCCATTTGTTCGAATTCATTTGAAAGGCGTCTGCTGTTGGACGGAATGATTCGTTAATTTTGAACACTTCTTGTAGCACATAAAAACAGCATACAGCGGATTTCGGACCGCGCGCCGCTTGAGTTGCATTAATAGCGCCACTCGGTGTCCGGAGCGCTTGCGGCCCTCACCTTGCGTAAACGGCGCTAAATAAGCGGACGTCTGTGTCGCCTAATGGAATGACCGGATCTGATGACAGACACAGTAACGTTCCCAAAGGAGACTTCACGCTGGGATGTGGAGTTCGCACGTTTCGTTGGCTTTCGCGGTGTAGGCTATTTCTTTCCTCACCCTGCCGGTAGTCAAATAATAAGCAAAGCTAAAACACTCCGGTCGAGATTGTTCCGGGAGTTAACGGCATTTCTTCAAGGTGAGATCATGCTATTTCTAATAATTTTGGCTCTGGTTTCTTCATAACCCTATAATTAACTTCAGATTTAGAAAAGAAGCTGATATAAAAAATATAATTAGTGCAGACGTGCCCAACACTCACGCCTCAAAAGCGTTTACATTTCACAAGTATATTAAAATAACGCGTCTGTTCTTTATTGCACGAAATAACTTGTAAGGTAATTTTTTAACTACGCTCAAGTGTGGCATAAGAGGCTACAGCACTGCACTTCTGTCACAACACACGCACACACTTTTTAATATATTCATTCATGGAGCAAATAATTAAAACAATTCTCAAAACATTCTCAGTTTTGCATGGCATTGATTCCACAAGATGTTAACGTTTTTTTTTTTTTAGTGTCTGCGCCATTTCCACACGATTGCGTCACATAGTTTCTGAAAATTTGTCGGTTGCACATTCACGCTGTGAATCTCAGTTGTACCACATCCCTAAAGTACTCTATTGGATTCCAATCTGGGAATGCCACTGAAGAACTCTGAGTTCATTGCCATATGTTCACGAGACCAGTTTGAGATGACTATTGCTTTGTGACGTTTTGCTTTTGCTTTATCATGCTAGAATTCGAAGATGTGTAAGAGGATTGTGGCTATGAAGGGATGCACACAGTCAGCAACAATATTCAAATAGGCTGTGGCATTTCCAATGATCATTGATTGGTATTAATGGGCCTGAAGTGTGCCAGGAATTCATCACCACATGACTGGACTGTTAAAACCAGGCTGGTTAGGTACATGGATTCATGCTATTGGTGCCAAAGTCTGATCCTGTACCGTCCGTGCACCTCAGCCGAAATCAGGATTCATCAGACCCGCTATGTTTTTCCAGTCTTTAGCTGTCTAGTTTTGGTGAACGTGTGCCCACTGCAGCCTCGGCTTTCTGTTCTTAGCTAACAGGAGTGGAACTCGATGGGGTCTTTTGCTGTTGTAGCCCATCCACCTTTAAGTTTTGTTTTTCTGCACAGTTGTACAAAGTGGTTATCTGAGTTACCACCGCCTTCTGTCAGATCGAACCATTCTGGCCATTTCCCTCAGACCTCTCAGATCAACAAGGCATTTCTATACTCAGAACTTGAGCACACTGAATGTGTTTTGTTATTCACACCATTCTGAGTAAACTCTGTTGTGTGTGAAAAATCACAGGAGATCAGCAATTACAGAAACACTCTAAGCAGCCCATCTGGCACCAACAATCATGCCATAGTCAAAACTACTGAGATCACATTTTTGTTTTCCACTCTGTTTGATGTGAACATTAACTGAAGCTCCTGGCCTGTATTTGCATGATTTTATACATTGTGCTGTTGTTGCCACATGATTGGATGATTAGATAACTGCATAGATGAGCAGGTGTTCCTGTTTGCTACGTGAGTGTGTGGTTTATGTATCTGTGCATATATATACCATATGTGTGTGTTCGTACATGCCTATGTATACAGTATATACTTTAAATACATACTGTCTCTCTCTCATATATATATATATATATATATATATATATATATATATATATATATATTAGGTATTAGGAACAGGAACTTAGTATTTTTAAGCCGCCTTCAGATGATGCTTAGGAGGTAGAAGCGCTCTATAAAGTAAAGGCTTGTGTTTAACTCCTCGATATCCAAATGGGCGCTGCCGGAAACCCTCAGGGTGAGAGATGGGGGGTCCTCTCTGACTAATTTCTGTCAAAATGCCTCTGGCGATGCGTCGTTTCCCGCTCTGTCCTAACAAGCCATTGTTTGGGAAGTGGGAAGCCGACTGGAAGAATAAAGCATGCTTGTGTTCTGCTGCTTCTTACCAGATGGTGGCAGTGTTGTACATCGCTCTCCTGTGCCGTTGCCGAATGGAATGTGCAGAGGTGTCTAAGGATACGAGTGATTTGAAACACCTGATTAGAGTAAGACGCTCTGGTTCTGTCATAATAAACCTTACCCAGATATCCCTTAAAAGGAAATAAATAATTAAATTAAAGAAAACAAAATTCCTGAGGCAGGTTAGGTTAAGTACCAGTGAGTGTGTGTGAACGTACCCAGTAACTAACTGATGCCCTTTTCAGGGTAGCTCCTGCCTTGCGCCAACTGATGCCAGGAAAGGCCCTGAACTGGATTAAGCAGGTTAGATAATGGACCCTAATGCATTTATAATTTCTCAGTAGTTCTTCTAACATCCATGTCTGTGGTCCCCTCAGACCAGACACAGTAGATGGTGGGCACAGTCTAACACTCCCCCTCTGCCCTATCAACATGCCTCACCAAGCCTACTTTCCAGTGAGTCACTGGAGGTCCTTCTGCTTAATAAGCTTAAGCCTTTGTTGGAGAATAGGTCAATGAGAAACACCTCTGAGACGCAAAAGGGCTGTTTTAATAGTTAACCAGTTGAGAGTTTACACTGCCACTCCCTTCACTATCTACAGATAAGAGATCCATGTCCTTCTGGTTTCCCACAATGCTTCTCCTGTCGTACACCAAACACACCTCCTTACACTTCCGCATTTTCTAATAAGTCTCCTCTGTTTGGCTTTCATGTTGCCCAATGATTCTAAACTGCTCACAGCCCCTCAGTGCCCCCAGCTCCTCACTGTGCTGCTTCAGTAGGAGAATCCCTGAAGTTAAGAGGTGATTGCCTTGCAGTTTTTTCTGCGATCAAGAAGGTATGCTGGACATTGCGATAGACCGGCGCCCTGTCCAGAAATGAGTCCACTGACATCAAGATATCTCCAGCTCCTCTCTGTCTTTAAATGAATGCAGCCAGTTTGAAAATGCTGTGTTTTTTAAGAAGGTGGCCTCCTCAGTTCTACTAGGTTAATGCCTAACACTGTGTGTTAGATTAGCATGGTTGGGCTTTGTGACTGAACAGCCTCCCATCCAGCACTGGCATCTGCCTTACTGCTAATACTGTTAGACAATGCTGGAGTCTCTTGAAAGCCTGAACTGGAGGGTCAGAAAATGGATGGATAGACAACACAATAGTTTTTATCATTAATATATCAAATGTCATCCCCGTCTGCAAAAGCACAGCCCTTCGTTTATAGGAGTCAGCTGCTGCAAGAAAGCCCAGGAGGAGTATGGAAAATGGATGAACTGCTCCAGTAACTGAGATTTTGGGCTTGTTAGGCTTCATCTGGTGTGCCCACTGCGAAGAGCTCCCACATATCTAGCTATGCAGCCACCCCACCCAAGTTAAAATATACAGGATTAAGAAACTACCAGGCCAGCTTGTTTATGTGGAGCCTTTTGGTCTTTCTGGCAGCCAGTAAATGACCACGGGTTCCATGAATCTCCATAAGTGCCAATATTACTGCATCATATGATCCATATCTGTGGTGTTGATGATCCTCAAGATGACAAACTATTTAAAGTTGTGAGGTCACATAAGAAGAAAAATTGAATGGTAAGGTGTTGAGAGAGTACAATCCTAAAGCACTACATCAATGGGACCAAAGCAAGCTGAACATGTCCAGCATTACCAGTAGTACCAGTAAGGCCCAGTGTGTTTGCACTTTACCATGCAACTCTTTATGCTGGGAATATTTATAAAATAACCTCTTGTTCTATTGCCACCCTTGCCTATGGAGACTGGAGTTGACCGTATCAATACGGAAGAGCATTCTTAAACCTGCTTATTAATCCAATCCAGGGTAGTGGAAGGCCAGAGCATGAATCAGGTACAAGACTGAAACAAACGCTGGATGGCGCGCCAGTCTGTTATGTACCCACACTCGTGCAGCGCCAGTTAACCTAACATGGGCATCTGTGGAAAGGGGTGTTCAACGATTGGGTTAAATCTACTGAATTCAATAAAGCTTTGCATATTTTTACAAATAAGACCAGCTACAAAGCCCACAATTGTACTATTTTTCAGAATAGAAATTTGTCAGAGCACTAAAAGATTATGGATGCTTACTTTTTCTTCGTGGTGACGTTTCTCTCTAACAGATCAGTATGTAATAAAGACCCGCTTCCCTCCTCAGATTACTCTTGCCCCCTTGAAATCTGATTAATGTTAAAACAATGTAGGCCACAGTAAATGAGGGCTGCCAGCTACGCTAAACACGTGCAGAAGCCCACCCCATACATACGGGAAGAACTTTGCAGAAATAATCCCCATTAGTAGAGCTGACTCACGTTAGGCCTTTATATTAATTTGAAAAGTGACCTGTGCTGGTGATTAGATGGTCATTAGTCTGGTTTAGCTCAGAGAATTGTGCTGCATAGAGGGACATCAGATAAGCTGTAGACCACTCGCGATGACAAGCCTGAAATGAGTGCTGGAGAATGCTTTGAAATGAAACCCTACCATGTTGTGAAGAGACTTTGTGAAAAAGCAAATACATAAGATACTGGAGAAAACTGATGATGCTGTATTGTACCCAAACGAAACAGAAAAATCACAGAAGTGTGACAAAACATTGCACAGTGTGTCTGCTCTCATGTCAAAGAAAGACAGAAAGAAAGAAAGATAATACTGATGAACTATTTAGGATAATGGATCATAAAAACAAAAATTAAGAGAAAATCTGCAAAAACGATCATCCATGGCCCTTTAAAGAAAAGAATAAAATGCAGTATTTATTCAAGCCATTAAGAAAATGTGTAAAAAAGCCAAAGTACTGAAATTGAATTCCATTCAAAACACCTAACGTTCAGTGCAGTCACTCTTTCTCAAGTTCTGTCCCATCCCACCACCGTGTCATCTCTGTCTCTCTAGGCACATTATCTTCCAGGTACAATGTCGACGCTTTCCACCCCTCATCATATTCCCATCAGTGCCTCTTCACACCTGTACTTTGACCTCAGCAGTCACCTCGTATTTCTTGTCATTTCAGAACTGTCACCCGTGTCATTTTCCTGTATTCTCACAATGTCGCTCTGCACCCTTTGTATTCCTTCCGTGATCATCGCACTGTTCTCTCGATATTTCCTATCCTTTTTCATCACCCCATGTAAGTGATTTTGTGGGTTGGCTGGTCCCACTGGTTGCTGGCCCTTAAGAGGTCACTCAGTCTGCTGTCACCCTGAACCCTGGTCATTTCATTTGCTATATCTCTCCATCTTTTTTGCAGTGTTGTTTATTCACATTGTTGATTATTATCGGCAGAGAATGTGGTGTAGTAGTTAAGGCCTTGGTTATCAAAATCTAAGGGTGAACAAGTCACTTCATCTGCCTGTGCTAAAACTGGAAAAAAAAAAGAAAAGTAACCAATTGTGTCTCATTCCCTTACTCAGGGGTGTCGAACTCCAGGCCTGGAGGGCCGCAGTGGCTACAGGATTTCATTCTAACCCTTTTCCTAATCAGTGCCCAGTTTTCACTGCTAATTAATTCCTTTTCCCTTCATTTCAATAGCCCTGTTTTTAAGGAGTCAGTCCTCTGAATTGATTTGTTTCTTCATTAAATGGCAGCCAAACAGAAATGAGATGTGAAACGAGCCAACAGATGACCAGCTAAACTGGGATTTCAAACTCCAACCAATTTCACTCCAAACAGTCTCTTAATGAGAAGTTGATTCTTAATGTTAATTAAGCCCGTTATTTAATTCAATGGCTTGTTGCTGCTCTCATTCTGCCACAGCAGATATTTCCAAATTTGTTGATTTTTCTGTTTTTTCTATGAACACCATCAAAATGTTTTGGTGACCTGAGAGACCAACCTTACTGAGACCTTCACCTTTCTTTATTTTTGGATATTGTGTGATGGGCACAGGTGAGCTGGTCATATGGTGGCTTGTTTGTCTCATTATTGTTTGGCTACTAATTAAGGAAAAAGAGACAACTAAGGGGCCTGAGACAAGTTAATTAAAACTAAAGCAAAAGAAGTTAATTAGCAGTAAAAACGGCTCACTAATGAAGAAGATGGTTAAAATGAAAACATGCAGCCACTGTGGCCCTCGAGGACCGGAGTTCGACACCTGTGCCTTAGATCAGGGGTAGGCAACGTCGGTCCTGGAGTGCCACAGTATGTGCAGGTTTTTGTTCCAACCCAGTTCCTTAACGAGAACTCAATTATTGCTGATGAAGCACATATTGCTTAAGTGACATTTTAATGCTTCGTTTTAGTGGTCTCGCTTGTTAAGGTTCTCCAACCTTAATTGCTTATTTCAATCTTAAACTGCTGCATTCAGTGTTTTAATTGCTCCTTATTAGCAATAAGATGTAAAACAGGGGTAGGCAATGTCGGTCCTGGTGAGCCGCAGTGGCTACAGGTTTTCATTCAACCCAATTGCTTAATTAGAAACCAATCATTGCCAATCTCAGACCTTATTTAATTTTATGGCTTGTTAGTCTGTGCAATGTAAGGCTTTTATATCGTAGATTTTTTTCCTTTCCAAGGATATCATCCAAATGATTTGAAGCCTAAAACAGATCATTTTCAGTCTGTCACATTTTTCTATTAAGTGTTTTATTAAATCAAACCGTGCATGATGAACACACACAGATGTAATTGGAAAAAAGCTAGCTGGAGAACTGCTGGCTGCTTTGTCTTTTACATTTTATTGCTAATAAGGAGCAATTAAAACACTGAATGCAGCAGTTTAAGATTGAAATAAGCAATTAAGGTTGGAGAACCTTAACAAGCGAGACCACTAAAATGAAGCATTAAAATGTCACTTAAGCAATATGTGCTTCATCAGCAATAATTGAGTTCTCATTAAGGAACTGGGTTGGAACAAAAACCTGCACATACTGTGGCACTCCAGGACCGACGTTGCCTACCCCTGCCTTAGATGAAGGTGTCCATTGAATAATAATAAATCCCCCCCCCCACCCCCCCAGTATCTCCCATCCCTGGTCTCTCTCTCTCTCTCTCTCTCTTTTACATCACATTCTACTGTGTATTTCCAGCCATCTCCTTATTACAGTGAAATATAAACCACTTTATGATACTAATAAATAACTCAAGTAGAAAAGGTAGGTGCATACAAAAGATGGCATCAACAAAAAGAAAACATGAGATCCACATTTTATCAGTTCAATACAAATCACTTGAACCATCTCCTTATTACAGCGAGTCACCTACATATCCTTCTTTTCCACATCCCTGTCTTTCTTTCTTCTTGTAGCTCCATCTCTGATAATCTCCTTAACACACCATTTCCCCCTTTTTTATACAAGTCAAACCCACTGGGGTCTTCTCTCCATTATCTTCCACCATTATGTTTTCTACTTGATCCATTTCGATCATCCCACACATCGAACGTCTCTTCTTTCAGTTTCCCTTTTAGTTAGCTTTTCTGCACTATACAACACTGCTTCTCTAGCTACCTTCTTGTTTATTTGTCATTTTATCTTGGGCGCTGTCCTTTTGTCATAGAGCATTTCTTCATACAGTATATGTATTCGATGTCACTTTGTGTCCCTGCTCAGCTGACCTGTACTGTGGCCATTTGTCCGGGTCATTGCCACTGCCCACTTCTTCAGTTCTCTCAACCCCACACTTTCGCAGTGATGGTGACCCATAAGCCTACTCACAGATCAGTGAATTATACCCACTTCACTTCGCATTACACTTGTATAGTTTAACTGCGCGGCCCCAGTCTTTCTCCATTCCTGCGCTCCCACGACACTTCATGGCTGACCCCAAGAGTCCTCGGCTCACACGCAGGATTCCGTTAACGCTGGCTCGTCTGCCCTCGGTTGGGTACCACTGACGTGTCGGGAGGGTTGGAGGGAGTGACAGACGGAGGGAGGGAGGAAAAGAGAGAGAGAGAGAGAGAGAGCAAGAGAGCGGAGTAAACTGAATTGGTAACGAGCCGCCTTCTACGGTCTGTTCAGGTATCCGGGAGTCCCCTGAAGAATAAACCCGACTTCATTCAACGACTCACTGGCCCACTGACGGGACAGTTGACAGGAGCCTCGACACACTGGGAAGCCCGGGCAGCGAAAGTGGTCGCCCGCCGCTGTTCCCGAAGCATAGAAAGACACCAAAGAGAAACACCGTGGGAGAGAATTCGGACTTTTCTTTAAGTGGAAGAGGCGGTCCGCTTAAACTTTCTTTAAAAGCACTCGCGAAGCGCTTCAGACACAAGTGAAGAAGAGAAAAGGGCTGCGAGTGGAGCGGCGCGTCTCCAGAGCGGGATGCGTTTGCTCTGAAGTGGGAAGAGACGGCGAGCGCCTCCAGTGCGGCTCAGTCGCGGCAGGCTTGCTTTTCATGGATATGCTAGAGAGGGACCGCTAGAATGGAAGTGGTGGATGAAACCGAAGCTCTGCAGAGGTTCTTTGAAGGTAAGAGAACCGAACTGCAGGTGGAATGCGTCTTCGCGTTCTACTGTTAACGTCCATTGTTAGCTTGCGACTTTGTTTTGTGTTAATCTGCGTTTCCAGTAAAGCCCTAACTAAATTGAGTAGTGTTCTTTCAAAGTAAGAGTAGCGCAAACGAAAGCGAAGGTGTGCAACGAAATAGATCGAGATATTCGCAGTACGCAGTTGTTTAAAATTATACGAGCTTGCTTTATGCAAAAGTGAAAATACTCCATAGTGTATGCGTATGTACAACTGTGCGCAACGTAAGCCGTTGTTGGACCCAAATCACAGTCGTCTGTATCATAAAACGCCAGGGGATGTCAGAAGCCGCATATGTCAAGGCGGGCACGCGAGGAGCCCGAGCCGCTCCCGGCAGCATCCGACACAAGGCAGCGACCAACTCTGGAGGTCACGAGAGACCCTCACGGGACCCCCTTAGGTCAACTTTCAGATGGAGTGCTTTTACGCCGGTAAAAATTTAGATATGTCACTGGCGTTGAAAACGTTAGAGAAAGTCTTAAATCAGTAGGAAAATCTCAATATATCTGTGTAAATGAAGCGAATGTAAGCATGCATTTCATCCTGCTAGTTAGTGGATCATATTAAAAATACAATGCAGTACAGAACATGCTAATGTTTATATATTAAAGTACGACCACCTTAACGATATTCACTGTGTTAAGGGAATGAGATTAGTTTTGAGGTTTACAGACACATTTCGCGAATTTCAAAGTAAAGTGTTTAAAGTGCTCATTGCAATGTTTTCTTTAGTGAATCATTATTTTTTACTAATGAAAAATGATCTGTAGATACAGTATAGCTCAACGCGTTTATTAGTAAATCTGTGAGACTTGTATTGATCTTCCTGAGACGCATCCCATTGTTTGTTTTAAAGCCGCCATATAAAAAGATTCATTTTTGGGAACCCGTAGTTAAAATTGTTTTTCATGTAACACGTACGATTATTTCCGTTCGAGACTAAATTGACCTGGTGATTGTGCGTCTATCTGCGGGCATGAGAGTGCTTAGTGAGGGGAGCAGCGTCCCGGCCAGGGCTGGTTCTTGACAGGATATGATTCTGTAAATACTGAATGAGCGTTCAATATTTATATACACATACGTATATTTAGGTATGCATAAGTATGTTATATATTCAGTATATTGTACGTCTAGTATATTTGTATGTTCATTATATTTATGTAATACATACATCAGCTTATTTCCAATGCAAGTGGCTTGTTGGAGCACTGATACAAACTTAATCCATAATTTTAGAATCTTACCAACACTCACTCACTCACACACATGTGCAAATGGTGTGTATAAATACAGTATATAAATCTATCTGTTCATACACAGTATATTTGTTCATTTTCTAAAGATACTTATTCAGCTGAAGTTCCCGGGAATATCAGGAAACACACATTCACACACACGCATACACACACATATATATGTGTGTGTGTGTGTATATATATATATATATATATATATATATATATATATATATATATATATATATATATATATATAATATGTGTGTTTCTATATATGTTTACAGTATAGGTACTGTATTTATATATACAGTATATACACTGATCAGCCACAAAATTAAAACCACCTGCCTAATATTGTATAAGTAGGTCCCCATCGTGCTGCCAAAACAGTTTTGACCCGTTGAGGGGCATGGACTCCACAAGACCTCCACGGATCAGACATGTTTTTCTAACACATCTTACAAGATCCTAAATTGGATTGAGTTCTGGAGAGTTTGTAAGACAAGTCAACACCTTGAATTCCTCGTCATGCTCCTTAAACCATTCCTGAACAATTTTTACATTGTGGCAGGACACACGATTCTGCTGAATGAGACCACTGCCTTCATGGAAAACCATCGCCATGAAGAAGTATAAGTGGTCTGCAGTAATCTGTAGGTAGGTGGTATGTGTCAAAGTAACATCCACATGAATGCCAGGATTCACGGTAGAACATTGCCCAGAGACTCAGACTGCCTTTTTCAGCTTGTCTTCTTCCCATAATGCATCCTGCTGCCATCTCTTCCCCAGGTAAACAACACATGTACACCTGGCCATCCACATGATCTAAAAGAAAACGTGTTTCATTAGACCAGGCCTCCTTCTTCCACTGTTCCATGGCCCAGTTGTGATGCTCCTGTGCTCATTATAGGCACTTTTGGTGGTGGGCAAGGGGTTAGCATGGGCAGTCTGACCTTTCTGCTGCTTTGCAGCCCCATATGCAGCAAGCTGTGATGCACTGTGTGTTCCAACACTTTTCTCTTATTCAACAATTAGTCCTATAGTAGCTCTTCTATGAGATTGGACCAAATGAGCTAGCCAACACTCCCAACATGTATCAGTGAACCTTGGGCGACCATGATCCTGTTGCCAATTCACTGGTCTTCCTTCCTTTGACCTGTGGTAGGTACTCACCACTGCATTCTGGGAATACCCCAGAAGACCTGCTGTTTTGGAAATGCTCTGACGCAGTCATCACAATTTGGCCCTTATTAAAGTCACTCAGATCCTTACACTTGCTCATCTTTCATGCTTGAAACACATCACCTTCAAGAACTGACTCTTCACTTGCTTCCTAATATATCGCACCCCGTGACAGGTGCCATTGTAACGAAATAATCAATGCCATTCACTTCATTTGTCAGTGGTTTTAATGTTGTGACGGATCTGTGTATGTATTATATACTGTACAGTATATGTGTGTGTATGCATGTTTAAGAATGTATAAACGTTTCACTCATTTTTAGCATTTTTTTCCTTTCTTGTGACTTGCTAATTGGATCCTAAAGTGTTACCCACATTTTTTGCTATAAATGAAGGCATCAATACAAACATGGAAATAAAGTGAAGAAACCATCAGCCAAATGACAAAAGAGAACAAGACATAGGATAGATAACAGGTTAAGATCTATGATCTGCGAAAAAAAAGGGAAATGTAGCGATCTTTGAATGGAAATGAGTGGTTATGTCTCACAGTTTATCTGCTTAAAGATTTTAATAAAGAGCCCATTTAATTAGCTTGTTTTTATTTATTTAGTTTTGCTGTTACACATGCACTGGCCTGATTTTATATACCAGTGGTCACCAAGTTCAGTGCTTACCTTTTAGTGGTGTTACAAACGTAAATTGTAATTCATGTTTCATTGCCCTTATGTACCAGTGGAATGCCCTCTTCATTGATACCAGCACATGCCCAAACTCTCCCCGGCTGCTTACACCATAGGTGTGTAGACCAAGGCCCCACTTTCCACCTTCACATTATCATCTGTTTCCTGTTAATGTTGAGAAGACATTATGGGCCTGAGAGAAGACAAAGCATAGTGGAGTTCAGATGACCTCTCTGCTTAAGCCTCCAAATTTAGAGTGCTTTGTGGAATGTGGAGAATTCTGTCCCTTTGTTTCTTTCACAGGCTTTCCTGAAGCGCTTTCATTCTTTGCTTAGATATTATGTTATGTATTTCTAGTGACCCCAAAACTTGCAAAAAAAGACTCTGCTTAATCAATCGAAAACCAGTTTGCATGAGCTCTGTGGATTTACTTAATCTTAATTTCCTAAATTTGATGTTCTATTATGTATTGATTCATCACATAAGATGTCATTTTTAGTTTGTGTTCGATATTCTGTTGATGTAAATGTTAAGATTATGACAGTGTTTTAGGCCCAACTTTAAAACACCTGAGTGATCCATTGACCATTCTGAAGCGTCAATGTGTTTCCTACATGTCGGACCCCATCAGAGTCTTAGTGTTCATTATCAAGATCAGAACTTTTTGACTTTCCCTTCCAAGGCCCCCTCAGTGTTCTCTTGGTTGATTTCAAGCCCTCTCATTTTTAGTTGCTCCTAAGCTGTCAGTTTTCTGCTTCTCTCTGTGTCCTGCTTTTGCTTAAGCCTTTGGCTTTATTGTGTTTACCCATCTTTCCTCCTCAGTGTTGTCTTTATTCCCAAGTTTCTGTAGTGTTCTTAAATCCCTGTGTTCACATTGTTCTGAACATTAAGAAATGTTTTGTTGCTTGTCTTCCTTACTCTCTGCTTAAGAGAGAAAGAGAGAAGCCTCCTGTTTTGGTTTGTTTTCTTTTAAGCACTTTGGTGTTCAGTTTGTCTTCTTCAAGCCCTTCACTTTTTTCTTTGCTTCATTACAAGTGCTTGCTACATACACTACATGGTCTGGTTCAAATAAGTTAATGTGTGTTCGTGTGTTTGGCAAGAATGTCAGGTTTTTATAGTGAGGGTCTCACCCTAGACAAATCGTAGATTGTTGTTTTTATTACATTTCTTATTTTGTGATATAATGCAGGCTGCTTTAGAATGATTAGCAGTGTTATTGAACACCTCATCCATCCTACATGATCGTTTTTTGTTTCTGACAAATGGTATGAAACAGTTTTTATCCACAAGACATAAGAACTTGAGCTTAAAGTTGAATTTGGAACCACAGTGATGCAGTGGGTAGTTTTGCTGTTTCACACTTAGCTGCTGTGTGTCTGAAGTTTACACATTTTGCTCACTTTTGCATGGGTGTTCCTCTGTGAGTACACCACTTTTTTCTCATATATCCCCACAAACATGAAGGTTTAATTGGCAATTCCAAGTTGGCCCCTTGTGGGTGTATGCATGACTGTGATGAACTGACGCCATGTTCAGGGTGGTTTCATGCATGGTGTGGGCTCCAACTAAATGAATTAAACATGTCTGAGAATGTTATGTCATTAAACTTGATATTCAGGGTAATAGTGTGAAAGATATATACAGTATATACATATATATATATAGTAGTATTCGGCCGGGGTCCATGCCCAGTCAGGATGCCCCTGCACACTGTATCCGGGGGAGCAGCCCTGGACAGTGCAATACCTCCCCCTGGATGCTAGATGGCCGCCCCCCTGGGTTGGAGCGATGCCTCAGTTTCTCACAGGGCTCCATGGGAATTGGAGCTGGGTGCAGCCCTGTTGGGTCCCGCAGGCACCGCCAGAAGGTGCTGTATTTGAGACTCCTGAGCCCTTATGGGCAGTCTATTTGTCCCACCAGGAAGTGCAGCTGGAACTCGGTGATCAAGCACCTGGAGCACTTCCGGGTGAACCAAAAAAGGAGCCAGAAGCCACCACTCAGCGGCCAGAGTCGGGTGGAAGAGGACAAGGTTGCTTGGAAGAAGTGGTGGTACCAAGGAGGAAGAGAAAGTGCGGTGTATTAGAGGTGTGCTTGTGCTTGGGACTGTGTATTGCCTGTGGGTCACAGGGAAGACATGCGCCCACAGGGTAAGAAAATAAAAAGTATTTGTTTTATTTTACTCGTGCCTCCCGTGTCCAATCTGTGTCGGGTCAGGCGCTATATAGTCTCATCTTACAATATATATTTATACTAGGGGGCTTGCCCCCTGCTCACTTTGCTCGTCAACCCCCCTGGCCTGCGCTGTGCGCCAACCACATCGTGTCTCTGCCGCTCGTGCTGTGAAGAGGGGGGCTGAACGCGCCCCAGGGAGACGCGGTTTCTCCTCAGAAATCCCCTCTTAAACGGTGATACAATGGGAAACAAATACAGTTTTTTTTAACCTCCTCTTTGCTCAATTAGCTGCTGGCTTGCTGCTGCTGCCGTGCCGTGTGATCTGCATCTTGCATGGCGCTTCGAACATTTAAAAGCCTGTACAGCAGCTGTCCTACTCATTGTCTTTTATTTCCGGCCCCAGGCATGGTTAAATCTCTTGGCACAAAGTCTTGTCTCACAGGACGTGAGTTCTTGATACAGGTGAACCTTGGGTCACGAATGTCTCAGAACACGTACAAATCGTGTTACGACCAAAAAGTTCGCCAAACTTTTGCATCTGTTCACGACCACACATTCGGGTGACGAACAAGCCAGTTTCCCTTCTCGTTTGTACGCGCCAATGATTTCAGCACGTGTTCAGTCTCTCCCTGTGCATTCGCTGTGAACTCTTTGTGCAGTATTTCGTTTCCCTACTGGTACGTACGTGCTGGTGATTTACGCACGTGTTCAGTCTCTCACTGTACAGTACATTGTTCTCGGTCAGACGTGCATCGCGCAGAGGGACTTTACCTCAAAACTGTAATCTCCTCTCCACCCAGTTCCTCCTTACTTCCTTCATGCCAGAACTCGACTCATGCAAGGTTAGTTTTCTTGATTGTTTATGGTTAGTTTTTGTATAAATTACGGATTTTCAAATGTTCATTTTTTCCCCTGTGCTTAAAACTCATTAAAAAAAGTGTTTACAGCGAGTGGTTCGTAAGGCTGTAGCGTGAACTCCTGCAATGTTACTTTTTTTGGTTGTTTATGGTTAGTTTTTGTATAAATTACGGATTTTTCAAATATTCATTTTTTTCCCTGTGCTTAAAACTCATTAAAAAAAGTGTTTACAGAGAGTGGTTTGTAAGGCTGTAGCATGAGCTCTTGCAATGTTAGTTTTCTCTGTTCAAGGTTTTCTCAGTGTTATTCAATGTTTTTACATTTAGTTTACTATTACACTGTGCATTCTATGGTATGATTAACTATTTTTGTGCTTAAAAATGTTTAAAAAAATATATTTACATACAGCTTGTACAGTCTGGAACGGATTAATTGTATTTACATACAATCCTATGGGGGAAATTACTTCGGGTGACGACCAAATCGGGTTGCGACCAGAGTTTTGGAACGAATTACGGTCGTGACCCGAGGATCCACTGTACTTTAGTTTATAATTTAAAAACAGAATAAGAATCTGAAAATCTAACAGCATCACATTAAAGTTCGATAAATTCTGAAAAGAATGATACCAAACATATATATGTAGGTTTTAAAATAAGCCGATTTAAAGTGTGACAAAAAAGTAACATAAAATAGCTGCACAAAATCGTTGCACTATTAGGCTTAGGATTTTATATATATATATATATATATATATATATATATATAGAGTAGATGTGTGTGGCGGAAGTGCTGGCCTCCAGGGCTCCACAACTGTCCGGGCCCCCCTGGCGGAAGCCCTCCTGTGGTCCAGGGGAGGAATTGTCCCTCTCCCGGTCCTTCCAGGGGTCCCGGCCAGGCATAGGACCTGGCCGTCCACCACAATATACATATATATAGAGTTAAGAATATACCAATATCCACTAATCTTTATTTTATAAAGCACCCTTCACAGAGGACAACATTTCATGGTCACGTACAAAGCAAATTGGAGGTAGTGTTTCCAGTATAAAGCTATTTAGTATATTATAAATTAGAAGGAAATTAAATACCAAAATGATGCAGCTTCTCATTTTCATTTGAATGTGTATATGCCAATGTGAATAAGTAAGTGCATACTGCTTTGGAGTGTGTCATGAAGATTTAATTAATGGCTTTCAGTGTTGGTAGGTCCACATCCCTCAATTACTAATCACAGGGAATCCAGTGCTGTTGGATCAGGGAGAATCTTACTTGAGTGTAATCATTGTCTGTACTTGATCTTTGCTTAGCTTTTCTAATTATGTCTTCTTTTAACTATCATTATAGCAAGTGAAGGTTTAACTTCTGATGGTGTGAACCTCAACTTCTTTTCAGTTGGACCTCAACAATATTAGAGAAAGAAAGTTTTACATATGCACAAACAGAAGCATCTCTGATGACTTTTTCATTGTCCATTCTTTATTGTTTCCCAGAGTATCCAGAAAATGAAAAGAAGATTGTTAGAAGCAGGACCAAAAAAAAAAAGATTTCTCTGTTTCCTTCTGTACTGGCTGTACATTAACATTAAATCAACAAATTCCTTAAAAGTGATGTTCTTATCAAACAAGCAAAGAATAGAGTTTTATTCTTGAAACTCAATGTCACCCCTAAAAATTATTCTGTAACTAGAATCCAGATTCACGTTATAAATAGGATGCTAATAAACTAAGAGTGCATTACAGAACCTGAGTTTCATACACTGAATTTCTCAGTTAAATTCATGTGCTTATCTTCTGAGATCTCTTGATTAATTTTTGGATTCAAGAGGTTGTCATTTAAATAAGAATGTATGACATTACTTCAAAGACATTTTCAGTCATGATTATACTCTTTATAGTATTTAGCCATCACTTTATACTTGATGTTTGACTCTGTATGTTTCAAAGTGCTGATCAGTACAGAAAGGTTTTCATCACCTTTTAGTTATTATAGTTTCAGTCATGCAAGATTATTAATTTCTCTGAAAAAGTTTAATTGCAGAACTGATGTCAGTTTTAAAGTCAGTATTGCTTTGAGTTTTTTTTTTTTTTTTTTTACAAAATATTAGACATTCTTCAGTTTTTCATACTGAGTCCCCTCAGGTGCTTTACAATTCAAATTACAAGATTACAATTCAGGGTAAACAATAAACTGCCATCAGCACAGTTCATGAAAAAGGAGAAGGTTAAAAAGTCAGCGTCAAAGTCGTTATGACTGACTAGTGTGGATCATGGGTAAGTGTGCCACGATTTATTGCCATGATGGACTGATATCTCCTGGAGGATTTGTTCCCACCTTGTGTTAATGACTGCTGGACTTACTGGTTATCTTTTCAGGGCGGAGTGGTGGCTCTAAGGCTAAGGATCTGTGCTGGGAATCAGAAGGTTGCAGGTTTGAATCCTGCAAATGCCAGAGGTGATTCCACTCCATTGGGCCCTTGAGCAAGGCCCTTAATTTGAAATTGTTCCATCCTGGGTATGATGTTAACCTGCATCCAGCCCTGCAAGCAGGTCCTCCAACTTGAAGGGAATCTCGGGGGGTTGATGGCAGGATTGGCACTCCAGCCACCATAAAAAACCTCACACTGTTCTACTCCATCTGAACTAGGATGCTGCACTCAGGTCCTAATCTGGGATCCTGAGGTGGTTCGTCGTGCGGTGGGTGCGGCAACATGCTGCATCAGTACATGCTCCTAACCTATCCTTTTTCTTGAACCTTACGCTGGATAAACTGGGCTGAAAAAAATAAATGAAAAGACGGAATTTCTCATCGCTGCTCTGAATACTATTCAGTTGTTGGTTCAACAGTGATAAAATTTCACCTCACCCATGATTTGCTTTGTTTTTTTCAACATTAATTGAGAATATGTTCAACTGATACATTATTACACCAGTGTTTTGTGTTCTTGCTTTTCTAACTTATTTTTTATACTGGTGACAGTAATGAGGAGTGCTACTGCTTTCTGTGAAGAAGCATCTAGTTTTTGAGATGTTTTCTAACTTACTGTAACTTGTTCTTCTCTTTGATTAATGTTTGTAAAACATAAATGTAAGGATGTGCGGTATACTGGCATTGGAAAAATTAAAAAAAAATGCAAATGTTACTGGGCTAGCATTTCAGGATTTTCGGTACTGGAAGCTTTCTTCTCAAACCCCCAGCTTCCCTTGATACTCGTAATTGTTCTGGTACCAGTACACAAAACAAAACTACATGCTTCAATGCGATTGGGACTTAATGGGGTTGGAGGAGGTCCACCCATGGCTTTGATGTGATCTGGACATCACTGCACCCCTTCTAATTGCTTTGGCGCAATCAGGACTTCACTGCTATCAAGATGGTAGTGGTGCGTAGTGGGGTGCAGTGGCACGACACAGCAGGGAGGCTGGAGTAAGATGGGGTTTGGAGTATTCCATTATTTAATTTGGAATCGTTTTGGTCTTGGTACTGAGGTACAAAAGCTGATATGGATTCTGAAGTCAGAATTATAGTACCAATCCAACACTACATAGATGAATGAACTTAAGCTGTCTTATCCCTCTTTGAAAAGTCTATTCCTAGTTGGACAGTTAGAGTTTTACATTGTTTCAATTTAGATGCATCTTTGTCCTGAATATCTAGAGTTCTGAGACTACTTTTGTTTTCCTCTGAAATGTGCAGTATATAATTCATGTTGCCGGTTTGATTCCACAGCCAGAATGGAATTATGTTGCAGTTATATATGCCTACATATGAAGACATTGGACATTGCAGGCCATTAAAAATGTGACACTGGGAAAACAAATGTCATTTGTCCGAAACTTGCAAGGTGGATAGATTATGGTAGAGTGTGAAAATGATTACAAGCTCAGCAAATATACACATGAAATCTCAGCAAATATACACATGATGTATGTGAGTTTCATCCCCTGGACTTTCCAACAATGGGTATAAAAGTCACCTGCAAAGGAAACTTTACTGAGTGACAACTAGTAGTTGATGTACTCTAAAGGACCAAACATACCCCAGTGAAGACTAAGGGCTGGTTTATACTTCACGCTCAGAATGCTCATGTGCACCCATCATGGCTGCCACGTGTTCCCAGTGTTCTTTTGACGCATCTTCTGAGCACATTGTCAGAAATTAACGTGACATATGCGAGAGTTGCAGTACCTGCAAAAATATAGGTGGTGTGTGTGTTCAAGTTTTGGTACATGATGTCAGCATCATTGTTTACTATCAATGTGTGGTGGCAACCCGCAATGCAGCTCCAACAAGATGTTTGATGAATGTTTTGACGCAGTGAAGGAAATAATTAAACTTACCTGACATGCGAATGAATTCTTGGTGATTTTCTTCATTCATTTCTTGTGTAGGCAATACAAGTATCACATATTCCCCATCATAATGACACAATGCATTTAAAGGTCTCACATACCATCTTATGTTCTTCTGTATCACTGTTGCCATTTTTATTTTTGCACCTTCGCAACAGCATCAGAATGCAAAGAATTTTTATTCTTAACATCTTTTGTACCTCAACTCACAACACAGTAAAACAGGACGTTGGTTTCTCACCATGATGATTTCTTGCACTGCCACCTGATGGAATCCTCCAGATTTACGTAAAGTATGTGCACAAGCATAGTCAGTACACTTCTTGCGTAGCAACGGCATCCTCAAGCGTGCGCATTGCGTAGCGTTAAGTATATCCCTGGTTTAAGACAACCACATAGCTCACAGCTCACAGATTTTGAGTGAGGTAGAATTGTGGGGATGCAGCAAGGTGGATTATACTTCAGGGACATTGGTGCGTGTGTTGGACAGAATGTGAACATATTGACAAGAATATGGAGTCATTGGGTAGAGGAAGGAGAACCCAACACACAAATGAACAGGAAGGTGTACGTATTGTACAAATGACAGTGGTGTACCAAACAGCCACAAAACAGGCACTAGCCAAACAGGGTCTGTCACATGCCAATCAGTGTCTACACACACTGTTTGACCTTGCTTGCAGCAGTGGGGCCTTCATGCTGGCTGCCCATTGCTTCAGATAGCCTAGACATTTGACCACAGGTGTCTTCAACTGCAGTGGTGCCAAGAATGCCAACAGTGGCAGGATGATTGGCATCTTATTGTGTTTTTGGACACGTTCTGGTTCAATTTACTGTACCATTATGGAGCTATGTTTTAAGGCACTGCAGCGAAAGGCTGCTGGAGGCATTCATTTTGTAGTGCCATATGGGCCCAGCACCAGGTGTTATAGTATGCTGTTGGGTTCAACTTCCATTCTTGCCTCATATCCATTGCTGGTACCTTGACCAGCAATGCTACATCACAGAGGTGTTCAAGGAGGAGATGGAACCCTACCTGCAGAAGTTTCCCAGTGCCATATTCCAATAAGACAATGCTCAAGCACAGGAGGCACAAAACATGAGACAGCTAGTATACCAGAAACCAGCATGGTTGCTACAGATGAATTTAGGGCACGTATAGAGGCTGCATGGCATGCAGTTTCACAAACACACATCCAACACCTCTTCCTAACCATGTCAGACCGTGTACAAATGGTTATTTCCACCAATGGTGGATACACCAAATACTGATTATTGTACGTTCTAATCATGTAGGCCAATGTATCACTTTGATAGTTCATGTCTTTCTTGGTGTTGCAGTTCTACTTGTCTGCAGTGTACGTATGTGACCATAACTTAGTTCTTACTTGAATGCAGAATTGTTTTCAAAATTGGTATCACTTGACAACTACCATCTTTCCAAATACTCCCTTTTTCAATATCCAGGAATAAGGTAGTAAATTATTCAGTCAGGTATGGATCAGGCATGGCTCAACATGGCCTCTCTTCCACTATTGTTATGCAAAGGGAAGGTGTTTTTACGTACTTTCGAACTGAAAAGTTCCAGTATTCTATCTGGCAAATGCATCAAAAGATTGTTACTGTCGCCTTCAAGTGCTTAAAGTAAAAAAAAAACAAAAAACAAAAAACTACCACATTTAGTGGGCAGTATTGTAGAATCATACCTCATAATTACTAATGAAGAAGTAATCATTGATCATGTTCACCACTCTTAGCGCTAGACCTTTATGGCGTTCTTCCAAGAGTGGGTAGTTAGCAACAAATGCAAGCTACAAGATCCAGTCCTAGACAGGATATACTTGAGATTGGTGAGGTTGCCAGATAATCATGAAAAAAAGTTCACATATATTACAAGAGAACATGCAAACTTCACAGGGACAGTGTCCTAGCCTAGAATTTTAAGGCCACAGTGTTCATCACTTTAAATGCAATTTAAAATGTAATATAACATACAATAACTTAAGCTGACCCAATTAACCCAAATCAAGGTTGAAAGGGGCCAGAATTCTGCCCAAGAGTACTGGGTACAAAGGACAAACCAGCCTTAAAATTGTGCCAGTCCTTCACAGAACCTAGCTCAGAATTCACATCTGGGATTCAAGCACAATACAGTGATAACGCAAACTGTTATTACACCATGAGGTGCCTTTTGTTAATTATATTATTTTTGCTTTATTCTTTACAATAATGGCTATAAAAATAAGTTTATTCTTATCTGGTATGCATGCAGTATGGTTTTTTTGGTCAGCTTATGCCTATTAATTCATCCGTCGTCCATAATGAATTCTGAAAATGTTGCCCCTTTTCCATCCTATAGCATTATTAGATGATCCATATTAGTTTATATTTACAAAAACGTGCTGGTTTACGCTGTAACGTGTGCTGCCTGTCTAAATAAAAGACACACTGCCAAGGTCTAGTACGTTTTCTTGCACTGAAGGAATAGATGCCATTCCACATGCTGCCTAGCGAGTTTCTGGTCCATAAATATCCTCAGATAATGACCTCTAATTAGTATTACAGGTGGGCAAGCTGTGTGCCCTTTATGAAAAGCACCAGCAGATAACAGGAAAATCAGGCCTGTACTTCCACTCTGTATGTTAATGTTTAACCTTTTTCAAGCTTTGCTATTGCTTGGTGGTTGCAGTAGAGGATTCTGACCTCACGTAATGAGTTTCAAATGCAGATGCAAGAGGCTTTCTCTGTCTGGGTAATGAGTACAATAATGTTTGACCTTGTGTTTCTCTGAAAGAGACTGTGTAGCCTTGAAATTAACTGCGTGACCCTTAATCCTTAAGAGGTGGAACCATGCCTTAAGAGGTTCTAATTTGTGATTGAATAAAGATGCTTACTAAACAGTTAAATAAGCTGGATTGGTGGATACGAACACAAGGACTGTGATAAACAATGACTGCCCCAGTACCTCTTCCAAATGCCTGGCAAGATTTCATATTTTGTTCCTGGGTCTCACAATCCTTTTTGTATTGAACTGCTTCTAGAATTCTTTCTTCCTTCCCATTTTTCTGTTGAACTTAAAGAATTGTACTAGAACAACTTTATTGATGTCTTTCAGAATTTTAAACGTTTGGATTACACCTCCCACATGGCCTTACATGGCCTGAAAGCATTACACCTTAGCCTGTTAGAAAATGGTGTGCCTTTCCATCCAGTGATGCGCTTCTGTTTACTCCAGGGGTCACCAACTCCGGTCCTGGATGACCACTGTGGCTGCAAGTTTTCATTCTAACCCTTTTCTTAATGAGTGACCTGTTTTTACTGCTAATTAACTTCTTTTGAACTAATTTTAATTGAATTGCAATTGAAGACTCAGACCCCTTAATTGTTTCTTTTTCCATAATTAGCAGCCAAACAATAATGAGATACAAAATGAGCCAAAACAACTGGTGTCCATCATATAATATCTGAAAATAAAGAAAGGTGAAGGTCTCAGGAATGTCAATCTTCTCAGATCCCCAAAACATTTTACCAAAGCTCTTAGAAAGAGAAAAACAACAATTTTGGAAATGTCTGCTAATGTACCATGAGAGCAGCAACAAGCCACAGGATTAAAGAATGAGTTTAATTAACGACAAGAATTGGCACCTCATTAAGCAGCTGGTTGAATTGAAATTGGTTGGAGTTTGAAGCCCTCAGTTGGTCTTCTGTTGGCTTCCTCACTTCACATTTCACTTCTGTTTGGGTGCCATTTAAGGAAAGAAATGAAGCAATTCAGAAGAACAATGAAGAAATTCAGGGGAGCAAATTTTAAAAAAGCAGTTCAATTAAAATGAATTAACAAGAAGTTAATTAGCAGTACAAACAGGGCACTCATTAAAAAGGGTTAACATGAAAACCTGCAACCACGGTGGTCCTCCAGGACCAGACTTGGCGACCCCTGGTCTACTCCATGTGTGCTCCTGCCTTACTGGAGAAGAGGTGGAATTGACTGGTTGGCTTTACCATATTGTTGGTTGAGTCAATAAAAGCTTAAACAGTTATTAACATGATGCATTAAAAAGCTAAAATCAACTGTTTTCACAATAATGTCTTATTTTTATACTGCTTTTGATGATTACTGGATTTACGAGTAAAAATAGCGTAACACTCAGCTAATGATTGACTGAATGACTTAGTTAATTAAATGCTGAATTACCAAGTACCATTTAGAGACAACTTTCCTGATTTGTCTGCAGGGTTTCTGGATGTTCTTTGTAAGCCAAACATTGGCAATTGGAGCAGCCTGTAAATGAAGATTAAGTATGAATTTTTGAGTTTGTGTATTGCATAATTATATTAAGGTAATGAAGAGGAGAGTGCTTCTTCCTCATAGATCTGGCATCAAGGATTCAAATCTTATGTATAGATGTTGTCTGTTTGGAGTTTGCATGTGCTTTCTGTGTATGAGTCTCACTTTGGATTTGCACACATATTTCCAAAGATGCATGGGTTGAGCTATTTGGAGAATACAAATTATAGAGGACCCTACAGGGGACTGGCACCATTGCCAGGGCTGCCTCCTGCCGTGGGTCCAGTGTTGCTGGAATATGCTCTGGCTCACCAAGATACTAGCAGGTGTAAGTGTATGTAGGTGTGCTCTATGTATGTTTCCTAATGGTATACACACAAAATCAGATGGCAGACAACACTAGAAATATTACTTTTGAGTAGAGAGTCTAGATGACACCTGCAGTGAATGTTTTTGTAAACACCAAGTAGTTTGGACAATCCTATAATAGGTGGAATGAGTTTATGTGTGCAGTAGTTCAAGCAACTCTGAGGAAGCCTGTTGTGGATGGAGGGACTGGCCAGTGCAGTAGATAATTCAATTGTTTATTCCAAAACTCACATATGTCCCCCCTAAAAAAATACCATTTTATTAGGGGGTGGGCACTATTTTGTTCTTCACTCTAAATAATTGTTAACTCAGAGATATGGACTTCAAACTGTGTAGTTAATTGAACCCAGCAAGAGAATGTTAAAATTATGGAGAGCATTTAATTCTGTCATCCATATTGTCACCTGCAGTCATTCGAAGTTCCAATGTAAAGATAAGCACTGTGGCCCCATTCAAATCTATAGGTTTACTTCTTCTTATTTCTTTAGTTTTTTTGCAGCATTCACTATCTCTGTGTACTTATGGAGTTGTAAGTTTCTTAGTGCCTCCCATTCAATAGTTTCGAACAGACATCCCTTTATTGCTGAACATGGAGCCATCTTGGTCTATAGCAACCATAACTTAATCTACACTACTGAGCCAATAAAAGTTGCAGTTTAAATTTAAATAAGCAAATGATTAAGAGCAAATGACTGGATCATTATTGCAGTGATTAGTTTGTTTCAGCTGGTAATAATTCCAATGCAGTGTGTAGCTCTTTAAACAACCTTATGTGAATTGAAGACCTTTCCTGTGGTTGCAGAAAGATGTTGCTGCGTTTCAGAAGGGGCAAATTATGGGCCTACATTAAGTAAAGAAAACAGCTAAGGAGATTGGTGAAGTTCATGGAATTGGGTTAAGAACTGTCCAATGCATTAGTAAAACCTGGAAGGATAACGGCAAACTGTCAACCTCACGGAGGAAGTATGGGCGGAAAAAAAGCGAATGATTGTGACTGGACATCACTAAAATGCTTGGTGAAGTCAGATCGTACAAAATCGGCAGACAGAATTATGCAGCAATAAAGTGAAGTCAGCTGAGTACTTGAATCTACTGAATGACCAGGTTATCCCATCAATTCATTTTTTCTTCTCTCATGACTTAGGCATATTCCAGTGTGACTAAATGCCAAAATTAACTGGGCTCAAATTGTCAAAGAACACTTCAAGGAGCATGAAGAATCATTTTAACACATGAATTAGCCACCAGACCTTAACCCCATTGAGAGTCTTTTGGATGTAGCAGTGAAGAATTTGGTTCATAAGCTCATTGAAATGACACATTGCATGCCACAATCAGAGTTAAAGATGGTCCAATTAAATATTAAAGTGTGCAACTTTTTTTTTTCTTGGTTAGGCATTAAATTAAAATATAATAAACTGATCAGCAGTCAAATAATAATACTGCCACAATCAAGTAATAAACATTCAGCTACCATGCTGACTGATAAGGCAGAATTACGTGTGGCAATTTCACCATTGGAATGGAGAAAGAGTAAATGATAAGCAATTGAATTGGTTAAGCTAATCTGAAGTAAAAATAACTTTTACCTCCTTTTCATTTGCAAATGCACACTGATACTGCCCTTCATTCATTCAATTGTTTTAAAAATCCTTTCTTCTAAGGAGTTTGGACTGTAAACATTAAATAAAGATTGTAGATGCTTTTGATGTAGAGACTTCATGTTCAACCTCTAATACAGAGTGCTGATATTCATGTGTGGTCTAAGTATCTCAAAGAAAAAAACAGTCCACCCAGTGTCTTTCAATTTGCAATTGTTAGAGTCATGCCCATTGCATTTCAAAAAATTCTTTAAGATAATTGTAGTCGTCCTTGAATTCACAGATTAGGTTAACGAAGGTTACTCATCCTTACTGCTCCAGTACCACCATCATATTTTTGTCAGTTTGTTTAATCTGATGCAGAGTGTTCCTCATAGCCTTATAAATATATAGTGTCTGTGAAATGTATAGCATAGAATACATAACCTTGTGCAGGTAGTTAAATCAATGTTTGGTTGTATTTGATTTTATTGAAATTATTTATATACCTCAAATTCAGGTTCAAGTTTATTGTCATGTGTACAGATGACATAGTTTATATAAGACAATGAAATCCTTACTTGCAAATGTACTGTATACACACATTTATATACAATGGATACTGGCAAGTATTTATTTATATATCTTGTATTCTATTTATATATACATTATTTGTAATTTTAAAGTATTTGTTATTATGATTAGCTACTCAGCTACTTATAATCTGTGGATAGAAACTGTCTCTGAATCAACAGGTGAGAATGTGAATGGTCCTGAGCTGTTTGCCACAAGGAAGGAGTGAGCAAAGCAAAATGTTCAGGATAGTTGAGGTCTTTAATAAGTAACTGGATTGAAGAATGATTTGATTTGGTATGCATCATATTCATTTTTCTTAAAGTGCATATTAATCTTAATGTTTGGTAGCAAGTTTCCATCCATCCATTTTCTTAAGACATTGCATCTGTTACAGGGTTGCATGAAACTTCAGCCTATCCCGGCAGGTCTGAGCTAAATGAAGGAGTCAGCTTTAACACTTTCCAGTCAATTGCAGTGTACACTGATCAGCATTCATATTTGGACAAGTATTATCATTCAGCTTGACTGCACGTATTTGGATTATAATAGGAAACCCTCATGAAAATAGTTAGAATTTCCAAATTCCATACAGCATTTTGTAGTGGAGGAAAAGGAAATAGATGTGGTGACCTTAGTATTAACTCTCTCCTTAATGTTAAAAATGGAGATATACAAGTTTTGGAATTGGGTTCAGAGCATAGCGACAATAATGAAGAGGAAAGAGAGAGAGAGAGAGGCTCCCTTTTTGCACAGACAGAAAATAAAACAGCAAACATAGTACAGTGTTGATATGAAAAAGTTTATCCAGTAAAACAGACACTTGAAAGGCATGTAGACAAACATATTTTCAAGAAGTAACAGACCAAAATTTGGGCATGATTATCATTCCATCAAAAATTGAAACTCATAGAAAACAGAATATACAATTAACAACAGAAGTACTGGCTGGCGGAAGTCAGGAAGAATGCAGTTAAGCACAGAAAGTCATTTAGCAGATGAGAAATGCATTTAATCCACTAAATTGATTATAATGGTTCTGACAGTCAACTAAAACTTTGAAATGAAAAGTGATTTTGTGTGTAAACACCATCAAGGTGTCAAAATGTAAACTTGAGTAGCAGAAAATCAAATGATGAAGTGGTGCTGGCGATCGAGAACCAATCTGTTTTTTCAAGGTTTTATGGATAAAGCAATATTCATTATCCATGGCTGCATAAAAAACACACAGCAGATAATCTTCGCTCTTTGTGGAGTTAACATATTATCTGTTGTTTCTTCCCTGTATTTCCAATTGGCTATACATGAGAGTGAGTGCTATCCTATTTTTTATTTCCCCTGACTTTAATTTGTATTTGACTTAAAGGGAGTGTTGGTCCAAGTCAAACACAAGACTCTGTACCCAATTTGCTTTTGTATTTCAGTGGCATATCTGACCAATTTTGGTATTTTCTCATAAGCACCATTGTTTGGTAAATCTGTTCACTGCCCTTGCCCTTGTTATTGTTAACTTAAATTTTTGCTTACTACGCCTTACTTGTTTAATTAATTTCTTAGTGTTTATCAGCTTTTGCTAGTGAATACCTTTCAAAACATCATCACCATCCCATATGGTTCTCCAGTGTTCAGTCAAGCCCTTTGTATCCATGAATAGCATTACATCTAAAGAAACTTTATCCATTGATCTTTACAAAACTTGAAAATGCCTATATGCATCGCAGAAAGAGTCGAGCAGTAAAGATTCTTTCACTATGCTAGATCTTTTTTTTTGTCACTTGATGAGACAGTGTTTAGATGAAATAATTAAATCAGTAAGACAAGTATCCATGGCTAGAAAAGACTTCTGTTCATAGTTTCTTTGAGGAAGAAAACCAAAGAAAATTCCAATTAAGGTGATCAAAAACTAAAGAGTGCTAATCTTTCTTCATTTGTCATTTTCATGGTCTAAAAAGACACCTTTCTGGATGTAGGCAATTTCAAGGTTATTCCTGTTCTAATAGTAATTATAGGCATTTGTTCTGAGGAATAATGTTCAAGAATCTGCTGGTGTACTCATATGGCATATATCTAGAATAAAGCTCATTTATGAGCCTACTGTCCAATGTTCGATTTGTTCAGCTGGTTGAATGTAACAAAGTCGCTGAGATCTGCATCTGTATGCTGTATTTAGTGCTTTCAGCCAATCTATGAGACCATTGGGGTTGCCTTTTTCAGGTGCAGATTGGCCTTCTGTAGACTGGCTGCTCCCTGTAAGGGCTTCTGCCAGCATCTTGTGCAGAAGTGCTCTCTTGATGTGTGGAGAGATGCACATTCTATTATTTTGTTACCTTTTATATCTAAGCAGCATCCTAGAATGTGGTTAGAATTTGATTATTAAGTTTATGTTTACAATAGTTAGTGTTTACTGATTTTTTAATTTTTTTGACTTCTGATTTCCTTATCTAACCTTTGATTTACACTTTTGTCCTTTTAAGATGTATCCATTCATTCTTTTTATATTTAGAACATATAGATAAATGGAAATATAGAATTTTGTGAGCCCAACTGTTTTATTACAACATATTTATTATGAAAATGTTAATTTAATTAATGGTATCAAATTGTTACAAAATTAACTTGCTGTGGTTAAGTTCTTAAATTTGCTGAAATAGCCACAACTGAATTGTGTTCAGGGAAGAGTACAGTAGTTCTGGAAATATGAGGATATCACGCTTGGTGGAACTGACAGTATCAGTTAAGTTCTCTTTAGGACCTGAAAATATTTCTTTAGCACAGTGACCAGCCAGCGTATAGTTTGGCTTTTGGAATGTAGTTACAGATAACATAATACCCATCACGTAAATGAAGATGTGAATGAGTTTGCATAATTGGTTGGTCCATATTTTCTATACAACGCGACTTGCCTTGCTTTTAAAAAATAACTAAAGTACTTCTTCTGAATTAACTCTATGTAATACATTAATGTAATACAAGTAAACTGTGCTGTTTTTTAATATTCTTTACTGTAATGATTGGAAAGAATGGTTGTGTATTCTGCCATCATTTGGGCTGAAGAAATCTCCTGCTAAGTGCTAAATTGCTCTGAATCATTGCCTAATCTTACTGTTAGCATTCTGTGATCTTCATCCACAGCTTTGTCTAACACAGGGTCTCAGCCGCTTTGGACAGAAGGTTGGAATCAAATTTGGATAAGATGCCAGTCCATCAGAGAGCATGCTTACAACACACCCACACTCACTCATGTCATGCCAGTTTGGAGGTACCAATTAACACATGTTTAAGAGTGAGAGAGAGAGCGAGGCAGAGAAAAGATGAATACTTCCAGAAAGGATTCTCTGATGTAGAGGGATGCAGCGCTCCTGACCAATCAGTCATTCTGCTACCCTGTTTTGTCACCATCATACTTCCATCCATTCATTGTTTGACTCACTTACCCTCTTCAGGTTGATGAGAAGTCATTGTCTAGCTTGGCTTTTATCTAGGACTACTTGCTCCAATATTGGGTCACAAGGAATAATCTATTATCTTTGTATCAATGCAGGAATCTGTCTGTCGCAACACACCCATCTATATCCTTCTTAGTGATAAACCACCTTAATTTTCTTTTACTTCTTAGCTGGAGAAGAGTGAGATTTAGATAGTAATGCAAGTACTTAAGGACTGAAAGGAGTCAAAGAAAATATACATTTGTAAGTAGATTCAGAAAAACTAACATTAATTGCTTAGTCCCTGTCTTGAACTGGAAGGTTTTTCTATTTCTTTTTATTCAGCCGATAACCGTCAAATCTGTGTTGTGTTTCATTATCATCTTTTAAGGACTCATTTCTTGCATCCTAACCGTTTGATATGTCTGTAGTGATCACTGAACAACAAGGAAAACAGAAAATTAAGCTTGCCAATAAAGAGCTTACTGACATTTGGGTTAAACAATACTAAGTACACTAAAAACTCTGTATCTAGCACTATTACATTTTGGTTGAAGCTGGATCTGAGGAGTAGTTCTTCAGTGAATAGAGCTACTGCATCAATGCTACAGATTCCAGTCTGGGAGTGTTTACATATTCTCAACATGCCTGCATTGGTTTTCTCCAAGTGCTTCAATTTCTTGTCACATCCCAGTCTAGAGAGATGGTTCCAGCTTCCTATCTTTGTGCTACTTTGGTATTCTCTGGTCTACCAACTCTCTGTTTTGGAAGAAGAATGTTCAGAAAGTGAATGCATAATCCATTGAGAGTAAGATACAAGTGATTGTTTTTATTTTTAAAACCCAGCTGTAAAAATTTCTTTTTGTGTGTAATTCCAAGGTCTGTACCCAGAGGGACAATATTGTCATATTATTTATATTAGATAAATAATTAATGTTATTTTTTTATCATCATGTTGGTGACATCATCATGGTGCCATTTAGAGTTTACAACTTTTCATTACTGATAATGATTCTTGTTGCACATTACAGACAGCAGCACTGCATGTTATGTTCTTATTGCAGACTAGGGGGCTTCGCCCCCTGCTCGCTTCGCTCACCCACCAACGGGTTTGGTTTACTGGATATACAATTAAAAGAGATTGTTATTTTCATGGGAATTGTTACATATGCATTATTTTCACTTTTACTTTAAAACTTTTGTAAAAACAATACTTGGCCTTTATTTCCGGCCCCAGGCGTGGTTACATCTCTTTCTCACAGGACATATAATGCTGCTCGCATTGTGAAGGGGGTGAGGCTGAACGCACGCCAAGGAGATGCCGTCGGATCATCTGCTGGCTTTTTACTGCTGGTGAGCTGCGTGTTTTGCTTGTCGTTGTTTTAAGAGCTGGGAGCAAATTAAAGTGTCTCTTATGGGACTTCAGATTGTCTTCCGAGAAGATTACGTCTCGTCTCCCTCCCCAAGATTTTTTTTTGTAATAGAGAGATACTATTTAAGATTGGATTACAATAATGCTGGCATCCAAGTATCTCGATATGTAATAAAGAACTGTTCATTAACAGCTATTAGTTATTTAGGGGGGGATCTTTAGGCAGCTAGAGTTTCTTGCCTTCATTTTTCTGACCTGTGAGTTTTGTTTCATGTTTTGTGTTTTGCTGAAATAGTACTTTGACTTCCTGGCCCATTTATATGACTGTTTTTCTCCAGCCAGAGTCTTCATTTCTCAGTTTGCTCTACAATAATTGGTCCTTCAGGATGAGCTAGTCTGAGCTAGTCAGGTAGTCTGTGCACAGAGTGTTAGTTTGGTTTTAACGATTTTTTTGAACTCTAATTTTATACTATATTAGTTCATTGCTAAACAACTTGTGTTTTCTGAAGAGGATTAGTTATTTCTTTTTTCTTCTATTAATTTTGAAATATTCAGAATGAGCCATATAAAGAGTTTTCTTATATGTAGTAATGCGCAAGTGCACATTGTTTCATACTATAGTTGCTTTTCAACTCTGTTATGGTTTTGAAGTGTTCTAACTTAAGACTCCACAACGAACCAAAATATTTTATCTTTTTTGTTAACCACTGTTATTTTCCAAAAAGCTACCATATCTACAACTAAAAGCTCACTATGTGTTAAAGTATGTTGTTTTGTTGCATATATTACAGAATCATAATTTGCAGTTACTGATGAATTTTTGCTTCTGTAGTGATCTGCATTGTGACTGTTTTTTTATTATTATTTCAGTATATTTAAACTAAACCTCCCCCAAAACAGGAGAAATGGTCATATAAAATTTTGGTGAAAAAAATCAAACGAGTCGTATATTTGTTTGATTTGTTCATATATAGAGATTTCTTCAAATATTGATTTGCTGGAGCTAAATGTAATTTTATCATAGCTAGTACGCAATTCCATGTGGTGCTGGTAGAAGGCATGGTTTTAATTTGAAATGTTTATTCTTATGTCAACAAGACAAAGTTGCTTTCAGTTGTTGTCATAGTGATAAGATGAGTCTGTATGGTGAAGTGTCAGAGAGAAGTGTGCTTCTTATATATGAAATGGTTTCCTACTATACAATATAGCTTAACTTGACCTGTGTATATACTGTTATGAACTGGCTGGATGTACATTATAATGCAAGCACACAAACATATGGGGATTATAGCAAGGTTTTTGATAGTTATTTTTTATTTTGTTTCACTGTTGTACATTTCTGACAGGCATATGGAAACCTCCCAGAGAAAAAAGTTGAGCCTTTTATTTGTTTTTTTTGCCATATTTGCTTGGGTGCTATTCTTTTTTTTTTTTTTACTGTGCTGGAGTGTGAGACAAATATGATAAGAATCAGATTCTAACCAAAGCCCTCATTTAACCCTATACATCCAATTTGACCCATCCTTCAAACATAAAAAATATGTTTTGCTCCAAATAGTCCTGCAATTCCTAATATACTCTTAAACAGCATTTCATTTTCCATGCAGCACTTCTGACACGCCATTTTCACACAGTTTCTGGTAATTTGAAAATATCATAAATGCCATCAGTATGTTCTCCCATGATAGTTGAACTTAAACCATTGTTTCTAAACCTTGTTCTTGTCAACTATTCATTATTTCTACCTAAAAAACAGGCTTGCCTTTCACTGACTTGCATAATCCATTAAACTACCCACACATCACTCCATCAACCCACCAATTGTGTGACTTTGTAATCAAGCCAGCCATGAAGTAGGTTTTCCTTTCTTCCTCCCAAAACTAACTACCATTTCTATTAATTATGAATTTTCTCTTTTCCATTAATATTTTCATTATTTAGTAGTACAACATGAGCATTCAGACATTGATAGATACATTGATAGACAATCCAGTGACCACCAAGATGCAGGGACTTTGGCAGCTTGTAGCTCACCCTGGGGTAGACTATAAGGCAAATTATTTAACCCTACTCACTCTCTCAGCATTTAATGATATGCGTCATAGCCCACTGGAGGCTGAATGTTTTTGATGAATCAAAATACTGGGTGTCTCAAAAAATGTATGCACACTTTGAATGATTATAAATAAAATGTTTATTGAGATACATGTACATCTAAGTTTTATAATTCAAATTAAAGACGACAAATGTGCAATCAGTTATCATAAGTATTCAAACTACTTGCTGCTGTGGTCCAAGCACTGCTCAAAACCCAGACCAATAGATTTGCAAACATCAAAGATCTTTTCATTTGGTATTTGGGTGCATTTTCTTTCATTGACTCTTTTCAATTTATAGATTGTTGTGGTATTATGAGATAAATCTTATGTTTGACCTCATTAAAAGAAAACATCCATTGTCATGAGGTGTGGAGAATGTGAGGGCTACCTCTTCGCCCAATCCATTTGTTTGGAAGATTTTTGTCAGATTTTCATCAAGATAGGCCTTCACATCGTAATGTTAGTGGGGAGGTGCTCCATCCTTCTAGTGATTAAACTGGTCCTCATCCCCAAACTCCTCTCCATTGTATGGCATGTTGGATTTCTGCAGCAAGTTCAAATAAACGGCACCAGTTGCAGTGTTGTCTTAATAAACATTTTATTTATAATCGCTGAATGTGGGTATACATTTTTGGAATTCCCTGTAGGTACATTCTACACTGGTCAGATGCATATAGTTTGTTGTGTCGTGTAATAATAATAATAATTCATTACATTTATATAGCGCGCTATAACTCTGTCTTTAAGCAAAGCTGATGTTTTCACCCAAGTAAGCGGTTCATTTGTATTGCACTTTCGAAAAGAAATATTCAAATATTATATTGAAATAGAAAGCCTTTTTCTCAGTGTTTAGGATATAGAGTATAAATTTATATCTAGGCCAGTGTTTAATATAAGATACAGTCATTTTTGACTGAATGTGTGCTGGAAAATAAAGTTGTGTCATCTATACTGGTTAACGTATAGGTTTGCATTTTTAATAAGGCAGAGTGAAGTTGATTTTTTTATTAATCAAAATTATTTATTACAAAAGCCTCTCTCCAGATGAAAAGAGTTCAGTTGTCACTTGCTATGGTGTATGCTATGATGTAAAGTAATGAATGGCCTCTGTAAAATAAGTTAATTGTTACATTAATGGATCATAAACTGTATGGCTTTGAGTCAGACTTACTTGCAAATCTAAAGTTGTCCATTTACATTTTTTATTTCTTGTTACTAATGACTTTCTGCCTTAAATGAATGTTGTCACTATGCATGGTTAATAATAATTGTTTTGATATTCAGATTGACACCAATATTCGATAGCCTTTGTGAGAAGGGCATTTGGGTTGTTTATCAGCATTTTTTTATAAATTTGTGTCTATAGCTTGTATTTTTGTTTAATTACTTAGAGTTTACTTTATTTACTTAGTAATTAATGGTAAACACAAATATAGTAGAATATCATCTTACTGTCGATGAGGATCTTAGAGGTGAGGTAACGAGCTGCTGTATTTTACATTGAACTATCACAATAAAACCTCGCATTAAAGGATGAGTTACAAAAGACTGGTGTTTAGAGAAGAGGCAATGAATGCTGGAGCTCATAAATAAATATTTAAGGCTACTGTTTACAAAGACGAAATTACTGAACCATGCATGCGTAGTATGTACAGATGAAACAGAAAGGCCTGAATATATCCCCAAACCTGTTTGTAAATTGGTTGTACTCTCATTTCCCTGTCTACCATTCATTTGAGGTTGCTGATTTAGATGAATGAATATTCAGGATACCAAGTATAGAGTTCTGTTCTGTATTCTGTTCCTAAATGTTACCAATATTGTAACAATCCCAGTCATGAACCCTCCTCAGGAATTGCAGCACTTTTAACAGAAATTTGATTAAAACCAATCTCATTGACTATGAATTATTTTTATAATACGAAAACATCATATGTAACAAATAGTCTTCATTTATGTATAGATCCTTGTCATTTGCAAGAGTTGGATCAAAAAAGATGAAGGTTAAGAGCAATTCAGCATCATACAGTAACTTACAATTTGACTTAATTTTTTAACATTGAAAGTTGAATATTTTCTGTCATAACTAAAAATTTATTTTTACTAGTTTGAATCATTTGCATAAATGTTATTTGTTTAAAACATTCATAGCTTCCATTGCCAAGTTCTAGTATGTCTGGATTTGTCCCACCAATGCTTGTCCCAAACTGAAATGACAACAACAATCCCAACTCTTGGTTTTATATGAGGCGAATCCACATTTTGAATGCCTGCAGGTTTTTTGGCCTGACCCTGTTGGTCTTTTCTGAGCATCCAGATGTTATATGATCACTGGTGAGCATCACCCACAGGACTGTCTCCTGGAGCTGATTGTTGTATCCCTGTGTCAAGTGAGGCATGATCAGATATTAGAACCATCATGAGAATCTTTTTTTTGGGTTGCTATTTTTCTGCCACTTCTCATTATAATAGTTTGACATATACAGTAGTAGTGTCTTGTAGAAAGACTATGGGAATTTGTGACAGGCAACTGTATGCTCTTTGGCTGCTGTCTTTGTGGTTTAAGAGCTGTGTTCACGTATTTTTGTTAGGAAGAATATGTCTAAATTTAACATAACTAATCACCAGGAGGGTGTCCTGTCTTCTCTCCTGCTTATGAGTTTCATGGGCAGAACAGTAGAGTGCAGCCACGTCTTCCTTCACTGTTTATGGAATCTGTGATCTTGTGTGTGCACTGAAGCAGTCTGAAGTTCAGTCACCTGGAAAAGAATTGCTTCATCTCAGCAGGTTAGTGACATATACAAACAAATTTGTCCATATTACTAAGGAGTGGCAGAGAATAGAAATAATAAGCTCAAATCATAAATGAAATGTGAGTAGTCGGGGTTTTTGAACGAAAACAGGAAAAAGCAAGAGGTGTCTAAGTTGATCTTTTAACCAATTAATTTTTTTACTTAAGCACTAAAGAGAATCCCAGTCTTTCCTTTACTTATTGGTTTTATTCAACTAAGAAACAATGGCAGCTCTTGTCCTTCAGCATGATAGAGGTATCTGATGTCATCTATAGGCAAATGTGCAGATACCACTAGCAATGATGTTAGCATATTTAGAAACTCCAGTGGTGAACCTGCAAGTATGCTGTGTCAGCATCACAATGGTTAAGACTGGAAAATAAAAAAAAAGAAGAGCAAAAATGAATTTAACAAAAGATTAATATCAAGAAAGCATCATGGTGATACAGTGGTTAGCATTGCTGTTTCATGGATCTGATGTCCCATGTTCGAATCCTGCTTCTGGGAATTGTCTGTGTGGAATTGGAACCTTCTCAGAGTATCTATGTAAGTATCCCCCCAGACACTCTCCCACATCCAGAAAGATGCACCTGATAGGTTAATTGACAATTCCAAAGCCCTATGCGATACATTGTCCAGGAATGGATTTGCCTTATGCCAAATACTGAATAGGCTTCAGGCCCCCTGATATATTCAGTTATATTAAGAGTGTCTGAAAATGTTCTGTTTTGTTAAATTATGATAAAGAACATCAGATTCTACTATCCAAAATGACACAGAAACACTGCAGAACTTGACAGTTGTAGTGGAACCACTGTCTCAAGTAGAGGACTTCAAATAATTTAGTGATAGGCTTCAGACTGCAGGAACCAATTAAATGGAATAAGCAGGTTACAAAAATAAATGAATAAATTGAATAAAAAATTAGTTGGAATGCACACATACTTCTGCAGCTTCAGCCTGTTTGTTTATACAGAAGTAAGATATCTCTTGGTGTTGATTATACATCAATATATCGTGTGGGGCGGCCTGGCTGACAAGATATTTCCATAGACAAGAACGCCATCAGCTTAGCACAGGATTGGAGTTTGTTATGAGGAAAAAGAGTAAACCAAACAGGAAGTAGAGGAAAGGACTTCCATATGCCAGTGTTAAAAATGTGCGTCCCATTACGAAGTAGTAAGCACTGCATATGTTCTGATAGCTCCAGGAGAGTAAAATGCATGGGATATACCTTCTGCCCACTAGACCCTAGGGTGTTTGGTGTTCTTTTTGTTTGTTTTTACTTTGTGTTCTATCTGTCTTCATAACTCCCTTAAGGATTTATATTAAATAAGCTGCCATTTGCTTTTATCTCTTTGCCTCCTTTGTGTTGTTCTAGGTGAGGAGGGCAGCCACAAAGACTCCCTCCTATTTATAATATGTTTATGAAAGTACAGTATTGCAACATCAAGTTGCCAGCACATAGCAGTGTTGTCTTAGGCTGGTAAGGAATTGTCTGTTTCACACCTCCCCTTAGTCACTGAATGCTATGGTTACACCATATTCTGGTAAACAGTCCACTTGCTAGGGTTGGCCTTCAGCTACACATTTCTGAGAGATGGTCTCCACCCAGTCTGAACTGGAAGTATATATCTTCTTATTATGAAACCTGTTTGCTTAATAAGAAACTGCTTTCTGTTATTTTAATGAAGTACACACGTTTGTATCATATTTAGAGCTTAAATATTTATGTTTCACTTATGCCATGCTTTTCACCCTTGGTAATGTAGTATAATCAACTCATTACTGAAAACGCTGATAGTGTACACTTTGATCAGAAATGTGGCACCTGTGTTACAGTCTAATTTCCTGAGGTAGTCCTCCACTGTGACACTACTAAGAATGTCTAGTCTTTTTGGAAATCTGAGGGCAACATATTTGTTTTATTTTAAAAAAATGATAGGCTCTTGAATCATCCTGTTTGAATCAATTCCAAATTCAGATGAGGGAGGTGATGTTTTACTAACATGCAGGAATTCTATAAGAAAGCAACTAATGGATATGACCATCGTAGTGCATATGATATTATTTATCTTGATTTTCAGAAAGCATTTAGGCTTCAAACTAAAAGTGGTGGGAACTCAGGCTGTGGTGTGTAGATGGGTGCAGAATTGGCTAAAACACAGGAAGCAGAGCATTATTTTGCGATGAATCCTATCAGAATCGGCTGATATTAAGAGTGGGGTTCAACAGGGGTCAGTACTAGGGCCGCTGCTGTTTTTAATATATATATAAATTAATTGGATAGAAAAATAAATAATAAACTGTTTAATTTTGCAGATGAAACCAAACTAAATGGATTAGCAGATAATCTAGAATCTGTTACATCATGACTATGTGGCAGATGAATTTTAATGTCAGTAAATGTAAAGTATTACACATAGGAAGTAAAAATATTAGGCTTGAGTACACAGTTGGAGGTCTGATAATTGAAACTACACTGTTCGAGAAGGATTTAGGAGCCATAGTAGACTCGTCACTATCAGCATCCAGACAGTTTTCAGAAGCCATTAACAAAGCTAACAGAATGTTAGGTTATATAGCATGATGTGCACAGAGTCGTTCAGGGGCAACTGGGCAACAGTCAACTCGGCGAAAAGACAACTTGGTGAAAACACAAGTAGGCGACAGACAACTTGGCGAAAGACAATTCAGCGAAAGGACAACTTGGCGAAAAGACAACTCGGCGACATCGTTTACCAGTTAGGTCATAGTTAGGTTCAAAGAGATTTTTTAATGATATTTAAATGACAACGGGCGAAAAGACAACTCGGCGACATCCTTTACCAGATAGGTAATAGTTAGGTTCAAAGAGATTTTTTTAATGATATTTAAATGACAATGTAGGGCACCGGAAAATCCACAGAATCACCTGCTTTATGAGAGTCCCAATACGTTGAGAGTAAAGATATTCCTTAAGCCGTACTCGCAGGTCACCTTTTGTATTCTAAATATCGTTGTCATACAATTACAATCAATACAATTTATATAAAGAATTAGCATTTTTGGTTGCAGAAGATAATGTAAGATAGAGTTTGTTCCATCTGCAGAATAAATTTCGATCGTCAATTATATAAATTTATTTTCAACATTTTAAATCACGTTGTCATTTAAATATAATTAAAAAATCTCTTTGAACCTAACTATTACCTAACTGGTAAAGGATGTCGCTGAGTTGTATTTCGCCAAGTTGTTTCTTCGCTGAATTGTCTTTCGCCGAGTTGTCTTTTCGCCAGGTTGTCTTTCGCCGAGTTGTCTTTTCGCTGGGTTGTCTTTTGCTGAGTTGTTCTTTCGCCAAGTTGTCTTTTGCCAAGTTGTCTTTTCGCCGAGTTGAGCTGTCGCCCAGTTGCCACAGAACCTTGCAGAGTACAAGTCCAAGGAGGTTATGCTCAAGCTTTATAATGCATTGGTGAGCCCTTATCTGGAGTATGGCATGTAATTTTGGTCTCTTGGCTTCACAAACACCAGAGAAGAACAACTAGGCTTATTTCCTGCAGGGGATGAGTTATGACAAAAATATAAAGAGGTGAGCCTTTTCAGTTTAAGCAAAGGAGATTAAGAGGTGACATGATTGAAGTGTTCAAAATTATAAAAGGAATTAGTCCAGTGGATTGTGACTGTTACTTTAAAATTAGTTCAACTAGAACACAGGGACACAATTTGAAACTTGTTAAGGGTAAAATTCCAACAAACATTAGGAAGTTTTTTCTCACACAGAGAACCATAGACACTTAAGTTAATAAGTTACCAAATCGTGTGGTAGACAGTAGGGCTTTAGGGATATTCAAAACTAGATTTGATGTTATTTAGGAGGAATTAAGTGGATAAGACTGGTGAGCTTTTTTAGGCTGAATTGTCTCTTCTCATCTAAATTTTTCTAATATTCTGATGGGTTTAATTACTGGTGCTTTAGAGTGATTAGGGTCAGAATATGTTACCAATAGTGTACTGCTTTTAACAAGTACTTGATACTAAGAGAGGTGGCCTGGATGTGAAACAATTCTATAGACTTCTCCAACATTTAAATTCCAGCATTTGCATAATTTATTTATAGATTGCAGAGTCATTAATTGCAATGGCCACCAGCATAAGTAGAAAATTGGGAGATAGTTTCATGTGCAGTTGTTAAGATGTTATATATTTTTATATATTTCCAAAAAAGCCTTCTTATGCTATAATTAAATAAATTTCAAAAAGCCATTTTCAGCCTCAACATGATGGATATAGATTGCCTGTATTCATAATGGAGATGCTATTCACTCATGCTAGAAAAGCTGCCCCATGTTTTGTACCTGCATTGGAAGCCATGTAATGATTATTTTACAGGATAGTTATTTACATGTATAAAGAGTACAGTGAAATTTATACTTGCTTGTTCAACCAACATGTAGCATGTTTCCACTATAAGCAAGCCTTTTACTTAATCCTATTCTTTCTTTAAATTATATTAATAATTCATTAGTACACATTTTTTTAGCAGTCCATCAGGTCTTTCAAAAGACTTGTGTGATTCAACTCTGTTAAAAGATATTTCAACATTAACACAATCACAAATGAATATTCATAAATGTCCTACTTTTTTGTATCTTCTTATATATCACCTGTAGCTCGCAAACCGTTTGACCTATTGACCTGAAATTTGGTACACATATACTACGTAATGTCTACTATCTGCTTTCATGGTGATGATTGACCTCCAAGGTTATTCCTCTTTTTATTTTTATTTCATTTTATTGTAGAATCAACTCTTGGCAGCGGCCAGCAGGGCAGCTGTGTGGCACATGCGTACGGGCGCTGTTCTCATCCCTACCACCCTCGCCGTCACTTCCCCTACCTCTTCATATCTTAAATCATTCTTGAGGCAGATTGAAGACGCTTAAGTGAAAAATTAAGGAAAACGTACTAAGTAATTGCAACATAAACACTAACTTAATCAGTTTTAATGCGAAAAGATGCCAATGAAAGAAGAGAAGAAGCGGGCCACTAGTGTGGAGAAAAGAAGAGCTGCTCAGGAAGCAGCAAGCGCATCAACCTCTGAGCAAAGGAATGCTAAATGTACAGAGAAAGAGTATGAAAACTATGAATGCTCCAGTCAAGTGTATTCACTGCACGTTATTGTGCAGTGCGCTGTTACTGGTTGTATATAAGTAGTGTGTTACTGATAATGAAGTGGCTAAGTGTTTAAAGCAGGAGATTAAGGAGAAATTTTGCAGAATATGACAGCTGAGCATGCCTTATGACACCCAATTATTAATTAAAGATGCTCATCAGGGGAGGAGGAGGAAGACAAGTGCTAGAGGCTGAAAAACATACAAGAGAATTTAATATCAGAAAAAATGACAAACTTAGTTAAATAGGCAGAACAATTAATCTGTATAGTTACACTATGAAATACATTGTATAATAGTACTTCTATATTGTTTATTTAAAGGATGACTGACAACATGTCAGTAGATCAAGAAATCCACAATGTAACTTTCTTAAACCTGCATGGTGCAATTCAGGTTCATGGAGGAGCTGGAGCTTTTACCATCAGCACTGGGTGCATCTTAGGAAGGAGCACTAGTTCATCATAGGGCTCACTAATGTACAGGCAGTGTTCCAGCAATTATTTTTATAATATTTTTAATTATGACCAAATGAAGAACATTTTTAAAAAAGACAATTAAAATGGTATTATTACCAACAGCCTACTTGCTCTCACTTGAAACTGCTTTACTAATCTTGACATATAAAATTTAGCCCCACCTTATTGATCAATTTTCAGAATCAGTTAAGTGTTTTACTGTCTTTTACCAAATAATAACAGATATTAATTAGTATTTTATACAACATGCCTCTAGCTGTTTCCATATACCTGTTTTTCATCTCTAGTTCCTAACATCTGCATCTATTGCTATGCAGTTGTGCAATGGAGGAACAAGAGACATAAATTAAAGGAGAGCTTAATTGGGACTTTTCCTCAAACATTGTGTATTTTCATTTTACAAGAGCCTATCTAAAGCTCCCTTTATTAAATTGTTTAATGCTGTTTATTTTCTAGTTTTTGTGCTTCTTCTACCCTGATCTGCAGTTTCAAATTGGTGTGCTTTACTGAGCAACATGTCATACAGAATTCCCCCACTGTTTCTTGCCTGCTGGAGAGCTAATAGCAAGGAGTCATGATGTGCAACACCCCTGTTGATGCAGCAAGTCAGCACACACCTGATGGTGTGTTTATTGAAGAGAAACATGCAAACATAATGTCTCTGTTTCAGTGTGATTTATTTTCCCGTACCGTATTGCATATCATAATTTTATAAATATGAGTTTGAACGTGCCTGTGTGAATTGTGAATTTTGTTAAGGTTCATATACATTTTTGTGAACAGTTCCCACAAGGAACACTCATACTGTATTTACAAATTAGATAGTTAAGGTGCATAAAGCTATACATCAGTTATGTGATCACTGCTTACTAGTCTTGTCAGTCGAGTACATTTTTTAACGTTCTGTGTTTTATGCACAGCCCTCTCTCCTACTTCTGAGTGCCTGAATTCCTAGGGGGCTTTTCCCTGCTGTTTCCTCTGATAATCTTCTTTGTGTGCCTGGGTGGTGGAGAGCAGTACAAAGCAGAGAAAGAGCATGACTGCCAGGGTCCTGGTACCAGTAGAAGCTCATGACAGCCATGCTCCTAATCCCTACTAACCTCCTAAATCTCCTCAACTACCTAAACACACCTGACTGCAGTGGGTTGCAAAGACATGCAGTGCACCAAACCAAAAGCTTCATTTCATGATTCAGAAGCAGTGTTTGCTGAAAAACAGACATGAAAGAAAGAAATGTGGCTGCAGGACATCAAAATGTGATCATATGAGATAGGAAAACTGCATTTAGTTAGGGTGATTTTAGGGCAATCAGATCACCTCATTTCAGACCATGCTTTGGCTAAGAACAGGTAAAGTAAAATTTTATGTATTTGTTTGTTTGTCCACAAGACTGCAAGACTGTGCTTTTTGTCCATTGATTTTGGTTTAAGATTATGTAACCATTTACTGTTGTGTATGTTTGAAAGCGAATTGACCATTTAGGGATGATGAGCTATAAAAGATACAGGCTGAGTAGTAGGAGATCTTGTTAAATCAGGGTAGTGATAAATGATTATAGGGTGTGTCAGATTGTAGAGGGAATCTCAGTAGGTTACATTATTTAAGGAGGTAATGTGAAAGTGTGAGGATGGGTTTGTAAGACAGCAGTAGTTAAAAAGAGCAAGTGCAAGTAGTGCAAATTCCACAGGATCACCGTTTCAAAGAGATTTTTGTGTGAGATTTCAGTTTATGAACAGCTGAAGGACTGAAACTGTATGGGCAATCTCTGTAGAGCTGAGAGGAAAGGAGTTTGCACTTCCTCCTCATGTCCTCATAATTTGTCTCTGTTTACCCAATGTTTCTTCCCATTTCCCAAAGATGAAAATTTTAAGTTAACTGCCCACTCTAAATTGGAAGTATGAATGACTTTGCTATAAAATGAACTGAATTCCCGTTGCCAAGTGATTCCTGTCTTGCACACAATACTGGGAAAACAGGTTTGGCTTATCTTGACAACCCTGAATTAGAAGATGGATGAATGGTTGGATGGGATGGATGGATGGAGGAATCAATGAATGAAAAAGAGATTCACCATTTTCCACAGTTATTGAGGCTTCCACATTGAGGGTACTTCTGCATGATGCAGGATAAAAGCATTGATGGTAGAAGTGGCTTGTGTCTTGTCTTATACTTTTCAGCATGGAATATAAATGTTTAGCTATGCAGAAAATAGAATCTAATATTACAGCTTCATGAAATTTCTGATAAAGGTCTGAACGGCCATGTTTTCCACCTTTACCTGCAAGGTGCTTCTTGATGGCTGTTTAGATAACAAACTGATTATCTGTTTCAGTTACTGTATATAACACCGTTGCTGGCAAGAGTTTTACATGATGAAAATACCACATCTGCTATGTTATTTATTAAAAGGCTTTTTAAATTACTCGCAGAAGTGGGACAGCCACCATATATTTTACTGTATTTTTATAGTGCCCTTTCCAATGAAAGGTAATTCAAACACTATAAAATATAATACACAATTGTAAGAGATGTGGTAATGAAAAAACAGAGTAACAGTAAAAATGTTCATAAAGACTGCCTGCCAAAGACAGCAACAGTAAAGTCAACACCATAAATAGATTATTCATTTATTTTACTGAATAATTACAAGTGGTTCATTTTTATAGTGAGTAATGATAAAGGGTAACAAGTTCAGATTCAGCATGCCAAATGTTGGTAGTACTGGGATCATAAAAGAGAAAGTAAAACTTTTTTTTAATACTGTATTGTACATGCATGCTGTTCATCTTCTGAACATGCTTAATCCAGAGTTAGAGACTCAAAAACCTGCAGCAAATGAGAACCCAGGACAGTGTGCCAGTCCATTGCAGAGCACGCTCGTTTATACCTTTCCAATGTAAAAACAGTGATTACCTTAAAATGCTTGTGCTTGGAACATGGGAGGAAAATAAAGTACCTAGGGAAAAATACACAAAGAGATAGGTATTATATGCAAAGCTTGTGAACACTGACTAGGTGGAGACTATATGTTAGTCTTCTGAAGCTTGTTTAGGCAGCAGTACTAATAATTGTGCCACCATGTGCCTAATGTGTTGAAAGTATAATCCTCTTTAATAAAATCCCTGTGTGCGTCCAGGTGTTCGTGTGTGGGTGTCTTCTGGTGAAGTGCGCATGCGCGGGGCACGGTGCGATGCGCGATATTACTGTCAGAGAAAGTTACAGGCATTTTACGGAAATACAAACCAGTATTACTGCGAGAGGAAATTAAAGGTTCACAATACAGTGACTCATATTACAGCCACATACAAGCCAGTATTACTGTCAGTGGAGATTAAAGACATATTACTGACGTGCACACCTGTATTACCGCCAGAGAAAATTAAAGGTATATTACGGATGTATAAGCCTGCGGACGTACAAGACAGTATTACTGTCACAGAAAATTAAAGACACACAATACACGGCGGCAGCCCACGAAGAACCATCAGCTCAGCAAGTAAACATCAACAAAAGAAAGGCTGAAAGAAAGAAAAATACAACCAACAAAAAGAATGAGGTCAAAGTCCCTTGCCATTTAATATAGACTGTTCCTACTAATGTTTATGCACTACTGTTCTAGCGCCCATTATTGTAACAGGCTTAATGACTAGTAGGAAATAATAAATTTGTACAGAAACTAGTCAAATAGAGCAGCCAACCATAAATCAAAGATAGCACGCATGAGATGCAGAAAGAATGAAGTCTTGTCATTTCTTAGTTAAAAGATAAGTGTCCAAGGGAGCGTTCAGGTTTCAGATGTGTTGTCCTTTAGGCCTTACAGTACAGGACTCAAAGCAGTTCATTTTTCTTTCTCAGAGGCTCAAAAGGGATTTAGAGACCAAAAATTGAAATATTGAAGTTGTAAAATAACTGGCATTCAGGGAATAAAGTACAGTATATTGGCACAGAGATGAGCCTTAGATTAAAGTATTGAGCTCAGCAATGTTAAGTTGATTTCTTTTCAGAGAATTGTGGGTATTGTTTACAATGTGATAGTTGCTGTGGACTTTGCCCAGTTGCTGGGGAGTCTGGCTGCCTCAGAAATGATTAACTGGACCTATTTACATGCTTCAAGACTTCATAGTCTCTCCTTCACACGCACACACACATACACACTCACACACGTAGTTCATTCCTACTACTAAAGCCATATTCTGCTAAAGACACCTGTTGTTTTAGTTTTATCCAAACTTCAGTTTCTTATTTATTCATATACAGTAATAGCACAAAGTAGTTTGTTCTCTTTTAGACTGTGTTCTCTTGAATTGTCCTCCTTTCCTGTCATATATTATGCTGTATGCTAACTCCCTCAAACACTTGTTAAATGCTTGCTCCTCAATGATCTTCATCATTTCTTATATTGTAGGTCAAGTTTACCATACTGTGGTCCAGGAGGACTGCAATGGTGCAGGTTTGTGCTTCATCGATTTTGCTGCACTGAAGTTAATTCTTGCTTTGAAGTATACCCTTTGTTATATTTGACAGTTTGATTGTCTGTATCTGTAGATGCAGTACTACCAAACAAGAATATTTAACAGTATGTGTTTTTTTATTGTCATGTCTTTTCATACAGTTATTAATTTGTCTCACAGCCTCCTTTCTTTATTCTGCTCTATAATAGTTTAATAATTTTTATACATAGCAATTAATTTTTAACATATAGTTTCTATTTAAGTATAAAGAAGTTTATGCCCTTTCAGAATATTGTGAATAGAATATTTTGAACTGGGCTATTGCCCAGATATCTGATTTAAATCCTTGTGTATCTTAATGAGGAGTTAATTAAATAAGAAAAAAATGAGAACCAACCTTTAATTGAGATATTTAATTCAGGGAATGATTGCAACCCTCTAAGCCTAAAGTTTGACACCCTTGCTCTAGTTTGTTTAATTATCAACACACAAATGTCAATAGCATTTTCCATCCTCAACCACAACTTGTGCAAACAGGGACAACAATGGTCATTTGTCTATTGAGTTGACCTCCTCCCAGTTCAGATGGATATAGTATTTGAAAAAGTTGACTTATAGATGGAATGCCCTGAAAATAATAAACAGTAACCTCTAAGATAAGCAGCAACCCCATGTAGATCAGGCACTTTTTGATTAGGGTTTGTAGCAGAGGTCAGAGAGCCTAACTTTTGAAGTGGAATTCAATAGACTTCACACCATCTGACTAAACCCTACATTAAGATCTGCTTTTCTAACATCTTGTGTATTTTGTATTAATTATTCTTTGATGTGATTTATTAAAGGTGCAGTTTCCCCTAGGTATCATGGTGGCATACCAATGAGTGTCACTAAATCTTATCTCAAGGGATTTTTCTTCAGTGAGCCCTCTTGCTATTTTGGCTTTTTATGTTTTTCCTTGAACACTTGGGTTTTCTGTCTCACAGCTTAAAAATGGTTGTTTTTGTAAGTCAACTAATGTGTCTAAACTGACCAGTTTTAAGGGATTGTATCCTATTGTGGACTGGCAATCAATCCAGGGTTGAATCCAAATGTTGTGTCTAATTGTTTTGGGATCAGTTTGCTGTATTTCAACAGATTCACAGATAAATTAATTAATTCTCTCTCTTAATTTATACTCCAATCATTAATTGAAGTGGTTACATTTTAATTCACTGGTCCAGTCCAGTCCATTCACAGATACAAATATTGTACATAAATATACTGTATATCTAAATACAATACTGCAACAATAAGAACCCATAAGAGTAGTGGCACTGTCACAGGCTGGTAGATAATCTGCTATTTCTGCTATTTCACTTTGTTTCTGTGTAGATCAATTCTTTTTAAATACAGTATGAGTATAGTTATATTACAAAATACCTCTTTACCAATAATATACTTTGACTGAGGACTGCAAACCCTTTTTAGAAATAGACATGTCAATCATTGGTCTACACTTCCCTAAAGTCAATTCTTGTTGTCCACTGGGTTTATGCGCTTGATAAACCCCACAGAAACGTAAACTGAGGATACTAAAGGATTGATCCTATTTGGAAACTGTGGTTATGTGCTTAGGAACACTTGGCAAAACACTTTCATTAGCACTACACTTTGCTGCCATTGTTGAAATATAATACATTTATGAGAAAAATAGCATAAGAAAATGTGGAATATTTTCAGAACGTTTACTCTTGCTAGCACAACCGAAGCCGTAAGAAAAGACTGCTGGTGGAGCTTGATTGCTGTTAGGCGAGAGAAAATTAGAACATTAGAACAATCTAGATGAAAATACGCCATTGAGCTCAAGAAAGATCGCTAGTCCAATCCACTTAATTTTTCCACAATAACATCAAGTCTAATTTTGAAAGTCCCCAAAGTCCTTCTGTCTATCACATTACTTGGTAACTTATTCCATCTGTCTGTCATTCTCTGTGTAAAGTGTAACATCCAAATTTATGTTTTATTGTCACCAAGTTTCCAACTGTATACCTGTGTTCTTGTTGAACTCATTGTACTCACTGTACTAATTCCCTTCATAATTTTAAGCCTGTCAATCATGTCTCCTCTTAATCTTATTTTGCTTAAACTGAAACGTCTCACCTCTTTTAATCTTTCTTCATAATTCATCTGCTCTAGCCCTGGAATCTGCCTATTTCTCTGGACTTTTTCCAGTGCTGCTATGTCCTTTTTATAGGCTAGGGACCAAAACTACACACAGTACTCCAAGGGCCTCATGCATAACGCCGTGCGTAGAATTTGCACTATAACATGACGTAAGCACAAAAGCCGAAATGTACTTACGCACATTAAAATCCAGATGCAGGAATCTGTGCGTTCATCTACTTCTGCGTTCTTCCGCTACATAAATCCCGCTCAGCGTGGAAATAAACGCACGTGCACGCACCTGCTATCCTGCCCCAACTCCTCCCAGAATTACGCCTCTTTGAATATGCAAATCAATATAAATAGCCCTTAAGCCCAGTGTTCTGTGAAAAGGCAATGGCAAAAGAACGAGGAAAAATAGAAGAATTTCAGGGAATACCAAATGGAGGCAAAGAAAAAACGTACTATTTGTTGGTTTAAACAGTTATATAAGCAACAAAAGGAAGTTGATCGAGTGACATAGCGTGTCAGAGAAACTTGAAAGCTCAAGTTCACAAAGTCGCACGGTGCCCGAAACAAAAAAAGAAGTTGTCGTGAAAAGGTGACTCGTAGCCCACCATCTGAGAGTCATATGAAAGCTTATTAGGGTACAGTGAAAAAAAAGGCACACAGTGTGAAAAAAGCATGAAATGTCAACTTTAATCTCGAAATTTCCACTTTAATCACGTAGTTTATTTTGTCAACATTATAAACTTCATCTTAAAATCATTTAATTTACTAGTTTCTCAAATCCCATCGTAACTAAAGTAGCACATTAAATGCTTTGTTGTGTATTTGATCTTATATGTGCTTATGTGCCTGAATCACTACGTGCTCTTCCTCCGACAGGACACAGAATCCATTACGTTCATAATATTACAGCTCTCTGAATAATTAAAATACTGAGAAGTATACGTGATATTATTTTCATGATGATATGAGTTAAAGCATGTTATTAAACATGGGAACACGGTGGCGCAGCGATTGTTCATGTCTTACAGCAAGATGCTTGCTGCGCCATACGCGACCTTCAATGAAATGCTTTATTACAGAAGTACTGTCTTTTTCAAACGTACTAACCTCCAATTCCTGTCCTTACTTTTCTTTCTCCAAATACCCAATTGCCACACAATCAGCTCTGTAATAGACATTAAGCCATCTGTAAGCTTAGAACGCAGATTCTTCAAAGCGTTTAAGTAACATCGAAATATCTTCGTAATGTTTAATTATTCTATCCATCTATCCTTCTAGTGTCGCGCCAGCCACAGCATGAATGCAGCGCGAGGCAGGAAGAATCGGTGAACGAAGCTCAAGTTTTTCGCTAGCACTGCGGCACCATGTAGTTAAAGTTAAAGTTTTATCTGTATAATATAATCAACATATTTTGCTGCATTTCATCTTAAAAATGATACCGTCATCATATGTAAATACACGCTTTATAAAGTGGCTCAGGTTGTGCAATATTATAACTGCATCATAAGTACAATTACCTCACGATAACTTACAAGGCTGCAGTGAGAGTAACAACGCTAAAGCAGTTATGGTATTTAGAATAGTTTGACCATTTTGTGGACCATTATATTGTTACAGGTTAATTACAATCAGATGCATTAAATTTATGAACGATATGCGGTTAATTTCAGTGTGCTTGATAAAGCCGCCATCGTGGATGTGGATCTAAGAAAGGGTAACCACACAGGAACAAGTAGCACTGCTTTGACGCTGGGTGCCGCCAGTCTGCAAAACCGAGCAGAGAACTTGCGTACGACAGGGTATGAGGAACCGTGGAAAAGTGCGTGGCTTTACGCCAAGTATAGGTTTTATACATCGCGATTTGAACGTGGAAACGTTCTTACGCAACATTTCTGTGCATACGCACCGTTTATACATGAAGCCTCACCATGCATTGTAAAGCTTGAGCACAACCTCTTTTGACTTGTACTCTACACATCGTGCTATCACCAATCCCCCTAGCTTGGTATCATCTGTAACCTTAACCAGCTTGTTATGTATATTCCTATCCAAATCACTTATATATATTAAAAATAGCAGTAGCCCTAGCACTGGCCACTCTTAACACAACACCACTCTTAACATCACCTAGTTCTGATAGGGTTCCTCATAGGGTTTTTATAGGCTTGTCAGAATTTTTTTTCAACTGTACGTGGCCACAAATAGGCACAAGTAAACTGCAGGTTTCATGAAATGAGTTATACTTTTATAAAAGCAGATTTAGTGAATCCGCAGGAATGAAATCCACAGATAACAAGGATTTACTGTACTTACAGTCAAACTAAAACCTCATATGATGGTTTGAATTAGGTCTTGTGGGTGTTGTGAAGTAAGATGTCTTTCTTAGGTGTTGTGGGGTAAGATGTATACTGATTCAGTTAGTGTTATACCTGTTTAATATTATGTTTCATAATTGAATACATTGGTGTGTTTTGTGTTTATGAAATATAAAGAATATGAGCTGAAAAATCTGCAGTTTGCGTATACCTCATCATTGCACTCCGTCTTTCCTGCTAGGACTTCAACATAATCTATTCCACAGTGAATCTGTCTGTCTGTGAAAGTCATGTTTATATTAAGGGCTTAGCCCCCTTATGTCTGGTGCAGTTGAAGCGAATCACAGTCTGCTGCTTCTACTAGTTGTCCTGTCCTGCGGATATGTTAATTAGGATATTTGATGAAGGTTCCCTATGCTCACAGGGCCATTGCTCAGTGTAACAGAAAAGATATAAATCAAAGTGTGTGATTTGCTTTGCTTGTTCCTTTTGCACCAGAAGGTAGATGAAGTTTAGAAGAGGTGCCTCATATTATCCAGAAAGTTGTATTCATAACAAGGGTTTTTAAAATTTTTAATCTGACGACACAAATTAGTAAGTTGGGACCATACTGGGACCAAGAACAGGGTTATTATCCTAATGTCGGCGGAGCCATTCATACACAAGTAACAGTGGCCATATAATAAAGGTAAATTTTTAAATTTCCTTTAAAGTATATTTCTGACATGAACATTACTAAAAGCAAAAAAGGGAAAGAAATGTATTATTAAAACTATACTCTATCCATTTTCCAAAACTGCTTATTTAGAGCAGGGTTGTTGGACAGCATTGGATGCAAGGCAGAATTCCCCGGACTGGGCAGGTTGAAAACACATACAGTACATACACATACTGTACATACACAAACATATTATGAATAGTTCAGGCCTAACCTGCTTGTTGTAAAACTGGGAGGAAACTGGACCACCCAGGGGAAACCTGTTCACACACTGGGAGAACATGTAAACCGGGAGCACCCTGGGTCTGAACCTAAAACAACTAGTTTCAAACAGGACCATTCATATATATTCATATATATGTATATACATACTGTATACAATACATTCATAAGTGTGCATATTTGAATAGACAGACATTAGATCTTCATGCAGACAGTACCTACAGATAAAGAAAATATTCCTTTCATTTCTCCACATATATATAAAATAGGCAGCTAACAAAATGGAGAATCAAAGAGTTGTTTAACTCCTGCTTTATCAGCATTTCTTCATAATTTAAGCATTACAAACAGTCCACCTTGAAGTAACCAGACGAGTCAGATATGTTAGCGTTCATGGTTACAACCCAACAAGGAACTACTGCAATTCTAGAATCCAGTCAGACCCAGATAAAACAAATTCTCAACACATGAGAGCAGAGACATTGATAGAGAAGCAGTGTGGATGGCAGGTGGGACAGCTAACAATACCAAAAGGGTCACTGTTTAAACAACACATCAATATTTGCTTTCTTTCTTTAACCAATTTTATAAATATACCTGAGCAACCTTAGATACTTTAGCTAGCGACACATAAAATTGTCATGGTATATTCATTCTCATAATCTAAATTAATGAAAATTCAGATTTGATATATGGAAAAAGTGACAAATTCCTACATTGGTTACCACTTCAAATACATAAAATTAGAATCAGGTATTCCAAATTAGGTGCTAATGTTTGGATTCTTCTGATACAGGTGGAGCCTGTCTTATTTAAAGAGCAGATTTCTATGGCCTGGTGTTCTCTTTGCTATTGAAATGTGTAGTGTAATCATGCCAAGATCCAAAGACCTCTCCATGGCCCTCAGAAAAAAGGTTGCAAATGCCTGACAAGAGATTTAAAAAGCTTTCCAGATTATTTAAAATCAGTCATTTCACTGAAAGGAAAATCATCTACAAGTGGTAAAGATTTCAAACAACTGGTTATTTGTCTAGGACTGGCCAGTCCAGCAAATTCAGCCCAACAGCCGAATATTTGACATTAAAAGAAGTCTCCAAGAACTTAAAGAATTTAATTGCAGAATCTGCATGTAACTTTTGCAAAAGCTGGTTCCAAAGTGCATCCAAATGCATCTACAATCAGAAAGAGATTGCATAAATTTGACCTGCATGCAAGGTATGCCAAGAAAAGATACTTTGCTGTCCAGAAAGAACTTTAAAGCAAGACTACAGTTTGCATTGAACATGTAAACAAAGACCAGGCTTTCTGGAACAATGTGCTCATTTCAGATTAATCAAAGATGGAGTTTTTTTTGACACAGTAACAGCAGACATGTTTGGTGCAACCAAAGACAGAATTTCCTGAGAAAGAACCTCAAATGTGGTGGAAATGTTATGGTTTGGTGTTTATTTTACCTCCTCAGGGCCTGGGCGGCTTGCAGTCATTGAATCAACTATTAATTCTCTGTTATATCAAAGTGTGTTTGAGGAAAATATGAGGCCATTTGTCCAAAAATTGAAGTTGAAATGGATATTACAACACAATAAAGATAGAAAGCACATTAGCAAGTCCATGAAGGAATGGCTCAAAAATGAAGAAATGGAGCGTTATGTACTGGCCTAATCAAAGATCTGATTTGAATCCAATTGAAATGTTGTGGGAAATTTGAAATGGGATGTTGTAATGAGAGACAAAAAACAAGATGAAGGTTTGGAGATCCCGCCGCATATAGTGTTGCTTTGCAAAATAATACAGCTCAAAAAACGAGTAGTCATAAAGTAGTGAGACATAACAAAGACTGCAAATTAAGAGAAGCGCTCAGGATTTATAGTTGTGAGGCAGGAAGAAGTGAGTCTTCGGGCGGAAGTGAGGTCAATGGGGATGTTGCCAGAAGTGGGAGTCGATTTAGGCAGGTCTTTCTTCTGGAGGTCTACAGGAAAGGGAGAAAAGGTATTAGTACAATGAATCAACTCCAGACTCTTTGTTTTACTCCCACTTTACGCCCTTAGACTGCTTCCCATGCATGCGTGTGTGACAATGTACATGCAAGAAAACCAACAAACATCTTGCAACTGAAGAAATTTTGCATGCAGGAGTCATCACAAATTTCACTGAGTTGATGTCCGAGGCTGGTGGACAGTTATGCAGAATGTCTTCAAGAAGTCTATTCTGTTAAAGGGGGCAATACCAGCTTCTGAGGCCAAGGGCATACTTACTTTTTCTTCAGTAGATCATTACATCTATTGATGTTTTTGTTGAATAAATTATTGAAATAGAAAATTTCCTTGTGTTTTTACTCATCAAGTATATCACCTTTATATGTGAGCACTGTTAGCATGAAGATCTACTGCTTGCCTGTTCAGATATGTTGAAAAATTCAACAATTTCCATGTGATATATATAGTAAATAAAAACAAAGATAGGTAAATGAGGGTTGGGGGTCCTGAGGGAAGCCCTGTTTATTTGTGGTCTCCACGGAGAGAAAAAAAGACACAATGGTGCCGCAATTTTACTTGGTGTGTCACGGTGGCTTTAAAGAAGAAACATAAGCTTTTAGAGGCTCTGAGCTCTGCATTCCCTCTTAGCTGGTCCTTGAGTGAATGCCAACTCACAATTGAGATTGCAAATATGTTCTGCCCAGATCAGAAGGGGTGGGTTTTTAGCCAGCAAGGAAATGACGTTGGTGATCCTCTGGATTTTCCTCTAAGGAGACATACGGAATAAAAGTCACACTTAGTTTCTTCACCATATTTGTCCAGTACAACCCCATAAAATGTCTCATATGCCAATGTGTCTGACAATGTATATTTTTATGTATATGTATGTTTGATATGTTTTCAATATTTGATATTATTTGTAATTATTTATTACAATTGGCTTACAACCTGTGGATAGAAACTGTTCCTGAGTCTGTTGCAAGTGTCAACGTTCTAGTATAGTTTGCCAGAAAGAAAGTGTGAGAAAAGTGGCTGAGGTCTTAAATTATACTGTTTGTCTTTCTAAGCAGTGACTGTTGTATATGTCCTGAACAGAAGGTTGCTGGGTGCCGGTAATGTTCTGTGCCATCTTAATCAACTTCTGCAGTGCTTTATATTCTTGAGTCGATCAGGTGCCACACCAGGATGTTATGTAGTCAGGAAGGATGTACTCCACTCTGTACCTTTAGAGGTTCCTGAGAAAAGATGGGATAAATCTGAGCATTCATCAGATATTTGAGGAAGCAGAGGTGCTGGTAAGCCGTCTCATCAGCCGAATAGCTGAAATGAGTTTTACCTATTTGAGTTCATCAGTGATGGTCATTCCAAGAAATTGTAAACTGCTAGCATTCTTCACGGCATCAATTCTGAAATAGATCGAAGTGTGTTCTGTTTTGTCCTTCAAAATATCTATGACCAGCTCCTTGGTTTTACTTACAGTAAGAATAAAGCTGCTGTCCTGATACCACTGATTCAGCAGGTAAACCATTTTTCTGTAAGCCTTTTTATAATTATTGGTGGTAGTGTCATCTGCAAATTTAATGATGGATTTGTGAGCTGTGATTGGCCACAGAGTCATAGGTGAACAAGGAGTACAGAACAAGGCCATTGAGGGCCAACATAGAGGATGTGTTTGCCAATCAGATCATTGTTGTTTCGCAAGTCCAAAATCCAGTTGCGTTTAATGACTTGGGCCTACAGTAGTGTTATCCTAGAGGAAAAAAATATTACATGTAAGTATAGAGCATGCCTTACGAAAAAGTTTGACGCACTTTCTCACCCATATCCTGCACTCTAAGCATTACTGAGACTGGCTCACTTTGCTTTTATTCTTCTCAATTCCATGAGCACAGTATTGTAACCCATATCATCTGTGAAACAGGAGGGGTTGTTTAGTGATACAATTAAAATGAGTGTTGGGTGTTGGGGACTTACACCTATATTCTGTAAGTATATTGTTTACTTTTACAGTCAGCTCACACTATATGTTTCCATGTTATAATTATGCTATCTGTCGGCTTGGTTGATAAGCAGGCATGCCAACCATCAGACCACATGCATACTGCTAATTCTCTATCAAACCTGACTTATGATTAGAAGAATCTGTGTAGCAAATTACCAGTTCATGGCTTGAAAAACAAAGTTGTTCATAAAACAAAACTATTATGCTTTATAGATCTAGAGATGAGCAGATTTAATCATGTCTATAGTATTATGGTTTTAGAAGAAAACAAAGGCAAAGAATTTCCCAACATTTCCCTTTTTTCCCTCAAGCCACATTTTTATTAGTAGAATAAAACCTAAATCCCACGTGCAGAGAAATCCTTACTGTTAAAGAGGCCTAGGGTGGTCTGCAATATCTCACTCCCTATTTAAAGGGCCTTTCTTTTTCAGGTTGACAGCACTACTTGGGTTTTAAAATGAAAGAATTTCTAAACATTCATAAAAGGTGCACTGGAAAGCTTTTTGTGGCTTGTCAGCTTGGTAAGCAGTTACTGTAGTCCTGAAGGCCTCTGAGTTCTCTTCAGTAGACTGAGGTTTATTGTGAAATTGTGTTTCTAAGTGAGGCATTTTTTATAAATTTTAACAAATACCATGCTACTTTTTCAGTTTAAAATAGGATCTACAGGGCAAAAGTCCAAAAATTAAAACAAAGCCTTTAAACTTTCCACATATATTCATTTAGAAGCAGCAAAGGTTTGATTTTGAAAAACATGCCTTCTAGTTTCTGAGGTATGTTTATGACAACTAAGGAATTTGGGAGTGGTAAATTTTATCACAGGTGAAAAAGGACTTTGAAGAAAAAACAAAGTCAAAGAGGAAGGCAGGATCCTTATAATGGGAGATGGGAGAACACTTGCAAGTTATATAAAAATGGGCCAAAGATGTACCTAATTAAAAAGGTAAGGGTCGTGGTACTAAAGTCTTGTTGAAAATGCTCTATATAGTGTGTTCTGACACAACCTAAAGATCCTAAAGTAAGAATAGAGCACAGATGAGGACAGGGACAGACAAAAGGTTCACAAAATCATAAAAAGTCAAAAGTAGAGCTTATGAAAGGCCTAATAAAAAGAAACGAAAATTGAATTTGAAAGAGAGAAAGCAATCTAGTTTGTTTTCACCCTCATTAAACTACAAAAACAGTTAGTTTTGTTTCCTGAGAGAATCCAATACACTGATAAAGTCCTTGCTGCGGTCCACTTTTAAATCTAGAGTGTATAACAAAGTCACACATAATAAAGATGTCACAAGATTAGCAATGGATATCATCAGCATAAACAACATGGCTATTGCAATGCAAAACCAACTGAAAATAGAGGTGCCTACCAGAAACACAAACAATAGGGTAGCGTCTTATTGAAATTACATGTCATAACAATAAAATATATAGAGGGGTGCATAAACGTCACCATAAATCCACAAAAAGTGCAAAATTATGAAGCAGTGTTTCCAAAACTCTGATTACAACAGTATCATTCAGTGATGAGACTGAATACGTCTTCATTTTTATATTTGGACATGCTGCTTGTGTAAAATGACAACATATTTGACTAAATCCAGAGAAAAATCTTACCCAATGCATATAATCACTTTCAAGACAATTACAGAAAATGCAATATTCACAAAACTACATTTATTTTAAAATAACAGAATCCCACGTTTTATTTTTCAAAAAACAACATGGATACACTGTTTTACAATATGCATACAATATCAATATGTGGATCAATGTCAAAGTTTTTGTGAAATTTAGACTTTTGTTTTCATTTGGACTGGTGCCCAGTAGACTACATTTTAAACCTCAAATACAGACGTGGTATTTTCTTTTTAATTTATAAAAAAATACTAAGAACATAATTTCCCTTGGCCATTTAATGTATACCATGATAATGAAAAAATAACTTAAACCTGGAAAATCCTAAACTTCTAAAACAGCAATGAAAATGGCATAGTGTTATCATTGGGAAATAGGGAATAGGCCCTGCAATGATCTTACAATAAAGAAAGTGAATTCAGAGAAAAGAACATTATAAAAGGTACATTTAAACAAATAATTATATAACATAAAATATTTTTTAGGATTATAAGAAAAATGTGTATATTTCAAATTTGAAGAAAGTTCAAGTATAATTTAAATACCGTATGAGTTAATAGATGATATTGAATTGTAGTACAAACAACATTCTTTGAAGTTGTTCCTACATCTGATGTACCCAATAGATTTTGTAATTAGACAGTGGAGTGGTTGACCATGGTGCTTTTGGAGTTTGGGTACTTTTCTGTTTTATGTTCTAGTGGCATTTCCCCTGGTGCCACGTTTCCTCCATTATCCAGAAGTATGCTGGTTGAGTTAATTGGTAAATTTAAATGAGTCCATTTTGAGTAAACATGGATGCGTCTCCCGTGTGATACATTGACATACTGCTCAGGGTTCATTTCTTGCCTTGCACCCAGGGCTTCTGGGGTAGCTGCCAGGTTTAAGCAACCATGTTTTTTTTAATGTTCCTAAGACAAAACTGAGAGAGTTTGCAAATAAAGAAAACTACACTAATGTTTACATTAAATAATTCATAATATTTAATGCAGTTTCCTTTCATAATGCTAGGAAAGTTATTTAATTATAAGAAGTAATGCAATCTTTAAAACTGGAAACGTATAACATATTTTAAGAAATAGTGAAAACAGAATAAATAGAGCTATAGAATGTAATAACTAATATATTTAGCATTTGAGAATATGCTCAGAATTGTTTTTCCAGTTGGTATGCTAATTGTTAATTATTAATTAATGTAATTGATAAAGCTAATTAGTTACATGAAGACTCTGAGTAGCCAAGGGATATCTGAATTATGTGGTAGACTCATCAAGTGAGAATCATTTAAGCATCAACCTTGTTCAAGTGTCCCCTCTTTGTCAGTTTGCAAAAAGCATTTGTAGATGATGTTGTGATTTTTTGTGACCCTAGGTACTGCCGTTTTTCAGGAAGAGTAACTGTGAGACAATCAATCATATCTTCTTCTTAGACAATCATGTTTTCTTATTTATCCAAAATTTTGTCTGAAGTTTTCACTTTTCCATCAGAAGCTATATTCAGACTGCTACTCCCCAGGGATCGTGCCTTGTCATTTTAGCCATCTCTGCCTTTCCTGGCTGGACACAGGTATTACTATGGGTGTGGCAAGACAGAAGATACATTGACTTGCTCATGATGACATTCTAACCAACAGTGTCACAAGCTTTCCATGTTCGAACCCAGGTCTTGCGTTTTCAAACCTTCGTTTTTTCAGCGCCTGATGCTCTTCCAACAAGCAGGCAGTGTTTGTACAGAACAGAGGGCCTTTGCTTGTCGTCTGTCAATGTTTGTTTCAGCTTTGACCTTCCCAGAATGGAGTATTATATGCTGAAGTCACAACAAGTGCATTGACTTGGCCAGGGCACAAGCTGGACCTTGTCTGTCTATGAGTCAGATTGTCCTGAAACTGAGATAACAATTATGTCACTGTGGCTAAGTTTCACAGCTGGTTTGGGGGAGGGCAGCTCTTTGGAGGTACAGGTTATTTTCTGGAGAGTCAGTGGATTTAAAGAGACTGTGATCATTTAAATTTATATCATACTGAGTGAACCGCTTGCTAAGCTCTGTGAATCAGTCTGGCTGCATTATGGGCTTTGCACTAATCAGCCTGAACACCTGATTCATCTCCCTATGACAAACTGTATCCCTTATTTACCCACAGTACACCCCTACACAGTTGTGTTCTTGTTACAGTGTCCCCTCACATAGCATTTTCAAGTTAAAATACATATCCTATTTTTCTGCTTTTCACTACAACAGCCTCATTGCAACCTTCAATCTTTTCTCACTGATTCAGTGTAAAACCTTAATTTGTTTAGGTATTTCATGCCACTAGGGATTTCAGTGTGTTTGGTCAACGATACCGGGTTTCTGGAATTTGCACATGCTCCTTATTTTCTCATCCCAAAGACCTGAATGCTAAGTTGATTTGCTCCAGTTTCATCTGGTATTATAGACTGCCATTCTGTCCAAAACTTGTGCTCCAAATGCTGGCAGAATATATTGTAGCTTCCTGTAAGTCCATACCGATAAAATGGATCCTTAAAATGGGTGGATAGGCAGATAGAAAGCCAATAGATTTGCCAATTTCTGGCTCAATCTGAAATCACATTCATCTAAGCTTTATGTTGCTCAAATATCCCTGTCTTTTAATACATTTTATTTATGTGTAGACGCCTTTCTAAACACTCAAGGACACCGAACAATAGAGAAAACACACATTATAAACAAAACTAAAAAAAATAATGTCTTAAAAAAATGTCTTAAACCTCAGAACAAATTAATTTTTCATTTTGATCAATTCAGATTGGTCCATTTAATTTTGTGTTGATGAAACATGCATGACCTACATGTTTTAATTACTTAATGAAAAATAAGCCACTCAAGCCTGCAAAAAGTGTGCATACTGCTACTTGATTGTGGCAAACACATCTTAGGCAAAGTAACTAAGTTTGATCGAAGAACAGGTTAAAATGGGAGTTGTTTACATTCATACAGTACATACCCTTAAGAGCCAAAATCCATTTTTAGGAACACTTTAATGGCTATCTCTCAGCCTGTTACAGTACTGCTTTTAATTTATCACCCCTCTGCTCTCACTTCTCCATAGCATCCTCTGACTCAGTCATTTATATTGTGTTCTGGAGACAGGCTTTTTGTCTATACACTGCATTCAGGTTGTTGACTCACACTTCTGTATGCTCTGTTGAGTTAGTTTGCTCTCACTTCTTTACCCTGTAATCAGTTTATCAGCTCTCAGTTCTTTACTTTGTACAGTTTGTCAGCACTCACTTCTTTATGCTGTTGTCAGTTTACTGGCTCTTGGGTCTTTATATTGCATTAAGGATGCCCACTCTCGCTTCTCCTGCACACTGGCCTGAATTTGTTGGCCATTTCTTCTTTACACTTCATTCATTTTGTATATGCTCTGTTGAGCTTTGTTGTTCTTCACTTCTTCACACACTTTATAGGCTTGTGTTTCTTTACCCTGCATGATTTGTAAGCATTCTTTCCTCTATCCTGTTTTTAATTTATTTGGTCTAGGTTCTTGTCAGAGTTTTGAGGTTGTTAACACTCTTTTTTCATAGTATATTAGATATGTGGGTTCTCAGTTCCTTTCTCTGTAATCAGTTAATTGGCTCTCAGTTCTTTACCTTTAACTAGGGTCGTAAACTGTCACATATCCACGTTATATATTTAGTCAGTCAAATACATTATGTTAAGTGTGTGCTATCTCTACATTCTGTTCAGTTTGTTGACTCCCTGCACCATATTTAGTTTGTTGGCCCAAGCTCCTAGTTTATGTGTTGAGTTTGATGGCACTTTCAATAATAAATAATAATGAAAAATGAAAAGTGTTAGGGTTACCTCCAGGGACCAGAGTAAAGTTATTTACTTGTTCACTTCTTTGGTATAGTTTGCATGTTCTCCTTGTTTTCACCAGTGTTTATTTTGGATTATTAAACTTTTCTCCTACATCACCATGAAGTGCAATACAATGAACTGCACACCCCTCCGAATTTTTGCCTGCCTTACATCTACCCGAGTAGGTTCTCCTGAGGCACGCAATGTAAAAATTAATATTAAAAATCATATGGATGGGTTGAAATAATCATTATTTATGAGTGGCATGGCCTAGGCCAGTGTTTCTCAAACTTTCTGGTGTCACAAACCACTTTTTCACATGTAAGTGTCTTCCTTGGGGGTCCCCTTGGTAAATTGAGGTCTGATCTTTGGAGCGGCGACTCATTGTGAGATCCACTTCGTGACCCACAACCATTATAAGCAATAGCAACTTGCGACTCACTTTTGGTTCAGAAAGACTGGCCTAGTTGAAGCTGTGCTTTTCTGGAGTGGTAATTTCAGAAAACATAAAAAAAACTACTTAACAGAAGTGACTTTTAGAAAACTGTACAACATCCATGTATCCATCCCTTCAGTTACCTAAAAATATCAAAAGCACAGCAGGAACCATCTTAGACAATAGCATTCATTCTTTACAGTCCAATTCCTCTTGTACCAACAAAAATAATTCTTATTAAACGTTGAGTGTGTCATTATTTCCAAATAGAGGTAAATATATTCACACAAAATAACAGAAGCGAGTTATCTGCATAGACTATTTTCAAAAGAACTTAAAACAAGAATAAACACATAGTCAAGAAGTATTGCCTTGGCAATATTGAATTAGACAAATGGGATCCTCACCAGAAGAAACAGTAAACAGTTGGACCCAGGTAAGCACTGTCATATAGTACATACACAGATACACAGGAACAAAAACAGGATATCCACTTAACATGAATAGACAATGTTAAAGAGGGTCTAAGGAAAGTAAAAATGTATAATTCAGCCAGTTAAACAGCACCCATTCCTTGAGGCCTGTGGGAGACCAAAGCTCAAAAAGTTAAGGCTGTCGTATTTGTATTTATGGTCAACTTTCAGTGATGTATACACATAGAGATTCATAGCTCACCTTATGTTTTTGAGTGTGGACAGCGACACATTTGCCAGATCTCATCTTTGTCATGGTCTGCATTTACAGTGAAATGATTTAAGTGCTGCTAATAACCTTAAGCTTGGTTTGAGAAGGAAGAATGTAAAAGCTTGAGTGGTAAATGGAATAGAGGCTTGGCAAAACAGATTTCAGAAATAATTGATGTCTCCAAAGTATGTTGGAATGCCTGTTCTTGATGGAATTTTTTTTTGGGGGGTTGTTATCAGTATTCCCACCAGTAACCGCGTTGAAACCTGACCTGAGAGAGGTGTGTCAATTTGGCATCTGGACTGTATTAAAGCCCCCAACCTTCATGACATGGTACAGGGCATTATGGGAAACTAGGAGTGCCATATGGGGGCGAGGCAGGCGCCTTTGTTTATTATTAGAAAGTGCGTCATAGTCTTTATCTTGGGGGCTTCTCTCCAGCACAATGCTGGTAATCAGCTTGCTGGCAGAGAAGGCAAGGGAGGAGAGAACTAAGCTTTGGGTAATACTATGATTATGAATACTATGATAAATGACATTTATGTTGCAAGGAAGAAAGTCATATTTTTATAGAATGTGATTGAAAATTATAAAAATATATGTCCTTGAGGATCAGTACCTTTCAGCAGCAGTCATCTCAGTCTAATTTAAAAAGATCTAGATACAGAGTACCTGGTTGTAACACTGAGAAACACTGATGTTCTATGCAATCCTGGCCTAATGAACTATAAGACCTGGGAAAAAAAATGCAAACCAACAGAGACAAATACTAGGCTAATAGATTCTAGGCCAAGTACAATGACCATTATCAACACACATAAACTTTGGAACACTGAATGGGCAGAGAAAAGAGGCACAGTGATGAGCTCTTGTTATTCTTCTACGGCAAAAAGGAGGATACATTCAAAATGGTATTCTCAATGTGTGGCAATTGTGCCCCCTCAATGACTTATAAAAATGTTTATATCTGAAAAGCAGGCACCCTGACTGGTGGCCAAATTTTCTCTCTTTTACAATTCGAAAGGCAGTAGGTTATTGGGCACTTTGGGAAAAATGTGAACGTATTTTAACTTTTCAGTACCGCATGTGAAATAAAAGATTAGTAGTTGTTTATTTAAAGGTAAAATGCAGTTAAACCTATGCACTGTATTTATTGTAAATGCGATGTACAGGAAGCTCTTTAGCACTGAAATTGAATTGTATTCAAACTAGTTTAAAGTTTTCACATCAATGGTATAAGATTGTATATCTTGGACTCAAGCAATAAGACCTAAACTGGTCTTCTCAGTAAGAATTACTGTATCACTCCCAGGGTCAATGGTGAAGTTAAAAGACATAACTGTTTACATTATCAGCCAGATGGAGCCTTTAAACTAGTGAAATGAACCTGGAACCTTCTTTACCATTATAGCTTACTGAATCTGGTACTGCTACACTACCTGGGGGGGTGACAAAATATTGATCCAGATTTCTGTGTTTTAATGCTGATGTGGGTCTTTTAAAGCTTTCAAAGTTGTGAGCCAGGAAACTGCTAGAATATCTTTAGTTAAACTTATTCACTTGGATTAAGTCACTCACTAACAAAAAATCAGATTGATTTCGAATCAAATGTGAAATGGTGGAGTGTAGTCTAAGTGAGGGCTGACAACATTATTCTTTTTTCTGAGCTGGTTGTGAAGAGACCTGGGGCCTCATGTATAACGCCGTGCGTAGAACTCACACTATAACATGGCATAAGCACAAAAGCCGGAATGTGCGTACGCACAGAAAAATCCAGATGCAGGAATCTGTGCGCATGCAAACTTTCATGTTCTTCCACTACATAAATCCCGATCAGCGTGAAAAGTAACGCACGTGCACGCTTCTTCTGTCCCGCCCCAACTTCTCCCAGAATTACGCCTCTTTGAATATGCAAATCGATATAAATAGCCTTCTGTGAAAAGACAATGGGAAAAGCACGGGGGAAAATATAAGAATTTCAGCGAATACCAAGTGGAGGCAAAGGAAAAACGTACTATTTGTTGGTTTAAACAGTGGTATAATCAACAAAAGGAAGTTGATCGAGTGACGTAGTGTCAGAGAAACTCGAAAGCTCAAGTTCACAAAGTCGCACAGTGCCCGAAATAAAAAAGAAGTCACATATCAAAGTCGGTGTGAAAAGGCGACTCGTAGCCCACCGTCTGAGTGTCACATGAAAGCTTATTAGGGTACAGACAAAAAAAATAGGCACACAGTGGGAAAAAAGCATGAAATGTCAACTTTAATCTCGAAATTTCCACTTTAATCACGTAGTTTATTTTGTCATTAAAGTAGAACATCATAAACTTCATCTTAAAATCGTTTATTTTACAAGTTTCTCAAGTAGCACGTTAAATGCTTTGTTCTGTATTTGATCTTCTATGTGCTCTATGTGTGTGAATCACTACGTGCTTCCGTTCTTTCTCTTTCTACGACAGGACACAGAATCCATTGCATTCGTGATATTACAGCTCTCTGAATAATTAAAATACTGAGATGTATACGTGATATCTTTTTCATGATGATAGGAATGAAAGCATGTTATTAAACATGGGAACACGGTGGCGCAGTGATTGTTCATATCTCACGCAAGAGGCTTGCTGCGCCATGTGCGACCTTCGATGAAATAATTTATTACAGAAGTACTGTCTGTTTCAAACGTACTAACCTCCAATTCCTGTCCTTACTTTTCTTTCTCCAAATACCCAATTGCCACACAATCAGCTCTGTAATAGACGTTAAGCCATCTGTAAGCTTAGAACGCCGATTCTTCAAAACTTTTAAGGAACATTGAAATATCTTCGTAGTACATGTTTAATTATTCTATCCGTCTATCCTTCCAGTGTTGCGTCAGCACCAGCAATAATACAGCGCAAGGCAGGAGCTATCCGTGAACTAGCTAGCGCTGCGGCACCGTGTCCTCACATGTTTAATTATTAACAATACAGATTATTAAAGTAAAGTTAAAGTTTTATCTGTATACTATAAGCAACATATTTTGCTGCATTTCATCTTAAAAATGATATCATCATCATACGCGCTTTATAAAGTTGTGCGGGTTGTGCAATATTATAACTGTCAGTGGGGTAATTGTACTTATAAGTACAAACAGTTCTACAAGGAGCACTTGATGGACTGATTGAGTGCGTTTATAATTCTTGGGATGAAACTGTTTCTGAAATGAGAGGTCCGTACAGGAATGTCTTTGACGCATTTTGCCGTGGTTGAGGTAGTGTGTGCTTGAAACTGTATACTGATAATTCTCTTTCCGATCAGCTGCTGCTGTGATTCCCCACTCAGATACAGTGATATAAATACTCCGAGTGGTGCAGTGAGAGTAATATGGAAAAAGATGATCCGCTGTAGCAACCCTTAATGGGAGCAGCTGAAAGAAGAAGAAGATGCAGTGAGCGTAACAATGCTAAAGCAGTTATGGTATGTGTAATACTGTGGCTATTCCCTGGACCATTATATTGCTACAGGTTAATTACAATCAGATGCATTACACTAATAAACAATATGCAGTTAATTTCAGTGTATTTATAAAGCCGCGTCAGGAATGTGGGTCTAAGAAAGAAAGGGTGACCACACAGGAACAGTAGCACTGCTTTGACGCTGGGTGCCGCCAGTCTGCAAAACTGAGTGGAGAAATTGCGTATGCCAGGGTATGAGGTACCATGGAAATGTGCGTGGCTTTACGCCAAGTTTAGATAGATAGATAGATAGATAGATAGATAGATAGATAGATAGATAGATAGATAGATAGATAGATAGATACTTTATTAATCCCAATGGGAAATTCTCATTCTTCAGCAGCAGCATACTGATACAATAAATAATATTAAATTAAAGAATGATAATAATACAGGTGAAAAAAAAAACAGACAATAACTATGTATAATGTTAAATATTAACGTTTACCCCCCCGGGTGGAATTAAAGAGTCGCATAGTTTGGGGGAGGAACGATCTCCTCAATCTGTCTGTGGAGCAGGACAGTGACAGCAGTCTGTCGCTGAAGCTGCTCTTCTGTCTGGAGATGACATTATTTAGTGGATGCAGTGGATTCTCCATAATTGATAGGAGCCTGCTGAGCGCCCTTCGCTCTGCCACAGATGTTAAACTGTCCAGCTCCATGCCAACAATAGAGCCTGCCTTCCTCACCAGTTTGTCCAGGCGTGAGGCGTCTTTCCTCTTAATGCTGCCTCCCCAGCACACCACTGCGTAGAAGAGGGCGCTCGCCACAACTGTTTGATAGAACATCTGCAGCATCTTATTGCAGATGTTGAAGGAAGGCAGCCTTCTAAGGAAGTATAACCGGCTTTGTCCTTTCTTGCACAGCGCATCAGTATTGGCAGTCCAGTCTAATTTATCATCCAGCTGCACTCCCAGATATTTATAGGTCTGCACCATCTGCACACAGTCACCTTTGATGATCACTGGGTCTATGAGGGGTCTGGGCCTCCTAAAATCCACCACCAGCTCCTTGGTTTTGCTGGTGTTCAGTTGTAGGTGGTTTGAGTCGCACCATTTAACAAAGTCATTGATTAGGTCCCTATACTCCTCCTCCAGCCCATTCCTGATACAGCCCACGATAGCAGTGTCATCAGCGAACTTTTGCACATGGCAGGACTCCGAGTTGTATTGGAAGTCCGATGTATATAGGCTGAACAGGACCGGAGAAAGTACAGTCCCTTGTGGTGCTCCTGTGTTGCTGACCACAATGTCAGACGTGCAGTTCCCAAGACGCACATACTGAGGTCTGTCTTTAAGATAGTCCACGATCCATGCCACTAGGTATGAATCTAATCCCATCTCTGTCAGCTTGTCCCTAAGGAGCAGAGGCTGGATTGTGTTGAAGGCGCTAGAGAAGTCTAGAAACATAGGTTTTATACATCGCGATTTGAGCGTTGAAACGTTCGTATGCAACATTTCTGTGCATACACACCGTTTATACATGAGGCCCCTAGGGTGATGATTTATTTTTTTGTATTCATTTATATAAAGTGATGGAGTTGTTTGTCTTGAATATTGTTAGCCAGAAGAATGTAGAATATAGTAGGCACTGTTTAGAAAAACTGACTTGGATGTGAGTACAAAACTATGGAAGCCAAGAGAGGATCATTATTAATATTGTTATTTTTTTAAATTGTCTCCTCGAGATAAAAGACTAATTTTATCAAGATCTTGAGAAAAGGAATATTTGTTTTCTTGAGATAACGGAATAGTTTTATCACGATCTCGAGAAAACGAAACTTAACCTTTGCTCCTGGCATCAGGCTCACTTAGATTGTGATGCCTATACAGCTGAAACCTTTCTAACCATCTTCTTAAATGATGGACACTAACGTTTTTATTTTCTAAACTAAGGCATAAACATATTTCAACCTGCGTCAGCCCTTGATTGAACAAAAATGTGACATGCTGATCAATACAGTTCTGCTGTTCTGTCATTTCAAACAGAACGTGGCTTCAATAAGGTAAACATTAAGAGTTAGATACAATTATTTCATAATTTTGAGAAAACAAGATCTTTTGTTTTATCAAGATCTCTGTAAAACTATTCCATTATCTCGAGAAAACAATTTTAAAAATAACAATATTGCACGTCCTCTCTCGGCATCCGTACAAAACTGACTGCACACAAACACAAAAGAAACTTCTTAGTCATGTTTATGAAACCAAAAACCTGGTGATGCCATAGTTGCCACTGCTGTTTCACAGCTGTAGAGTCTTGCATTTCAGTTGCAGGCTACTGTGTTTATTTCCATGTTCTCCTCATGTCAGTGTGGATTTTCTGCAAGTGCACAAATGCTAAAGATATGCAACTTAAGTAACTGGTGACTCAGATTTGACCTGTATGATTGAATGTAATTGTGCATAAGTGTGATGGTTCCAGTTATTTTTTTTTACCAGATTTGCCTAGATAATGAACCAAATTTCTGTGTCCTTCACTGAACTGAATAGAAGGGTTAAAAAACTGATAGGTGGATCTTTATGAAAACAGTGCGCAACTTTAAATTTGAATAGACAATTGGCAATGGAATAATATACACTGTACCATTTGATCATGACAATGTTGTATGTTTAAATTAAAACAAAAACAAGATCTATGTACACTGGATATGACCAGGTGGGCTTATAAAGTGTCCTGTCAGTGCAGTTGTTTCTTTGACGATTGAAGAAAAGAAAGATAAGCATTATTGCAATTGTCAGAACCCAGGGTTATATTGAGCGTTTCATTTTGCAGCTTTGGCAGAGTGATGTTAGGTAGTATCAAAACAGTATTACTGTTATGTATAGTTTTTTGATCTAAAAGAAATCCTAGGTAAATCTATTGGTTGACCATAGTTATTTGACTACAACTCACCATTCACACCAGCAATAAATACAATAATACAATAAAAGCGTAATGATGAAGTGTAGCAGTCAACAAATCATTATGAGGCCCCGCCATATTAAGATCATTCCAGTAAGAGAGAGAGTAATCATAGATATTAAATGGCTTAAGAGATAGCAGTGAAAAATGGAAAATGGAGGAATCCAAAAGGTTCATGAAGAAGTATCTGGAAAACAGGCAACTGTCTAAGAAAAGCCAAAAGTAGCAAACATAACTGAGCGTTTAAACCAAAACACTGTATCAAAGACATAAGCACTGGATCCAGAGCAAAAACGTCCTCAGGCTAACCTGTTTTATTTTACCCTAACTGATAACAGAGATCTTTGTTTTTTATTTTAAGTTTAATGAGAGGATAACAAGCTACTGTAAGCTGCCATCTTACCTAGCTGGATCATTATGACAGAGCATTAATATGGCAACTATAACCAAGGTTACCGTACCAATCAATTGTGGAAACCATCACTGTCATAACAATAAAAGGAATAAGCTATGAGAGACACATTAAAAATTTCAAAAGTTAGAAAAAACAACCCAATGTTTGCCCAACCAAAGGTTCATAACAGACTGTGTGAAGGCTTGTGATTGGGTCCTCTATCTGGAAGACATTAAGGCAAGGTAATGAATTTCATCGTAGAAGGAAGCCCAGTGTTTCAGCTGTTGAGCCTGCATCTGGTGCACTGCAATGGGCAAAGTTTCTTTTTGTTTTCCAAATTAAAAATGACATTTTGTCATAGTTTACTTTTTGCTTTCCTAGACATTTTGGCAACTTGGATGGCTTTTCCATGTAATGAGTCATATACGGTGTTAATGATTTCCTAAAGCAGTGCAGTTTCAGACTATTTTGTTCTATCTGCTGTATGAATCTGTATGCTGTAAAAATAAGGTAAATACAGTATGTTTTTTGCCCCCACTAGAGGACAGTATTTAATTTAATTTAAAAAATAAATGAAAAATTGGGGGTACTTAAAATGTATATCTGACAAACATGGATATCTTTCAAGAAGAGAGTGTATTACTCATAGTTGTATTTCCTGTAAATAGTAACAGTATGATGAGACAAGCAGGGGCTGTTCACTTAGTCAGTTTTTTTTTAATAGGGAAAAACTAGAAATCACAGTCCAAAGTCATAAATTCTAATTCTTAAACAAGAACCGAGTACCTTTTTTTTTTTTTGAAATGAATCTTTTTTTATTTAAATAATGATTGAATGAATAATTACCACAAACGCTTATACTGTATATCACGGTATCTGAATTGTGATCAATTCATCCATGTAACAGCTGGATAGCAATTGGTCAATCATCCATAACCATAAAGTGTATCGCAACATGAATGATGTCATCAACTTAAATGCAATGATCATAAATAGTATAAATAAATTAAATTGCAAAAAATAAAATGTAAAAATATTGCAAAACCCCAATATGGTTCTAAATAACTAAATGGAAATTGTGGCAGTATGGATATAAGAAGGAGTAAGGGAAAAGAAACTAAACCTGTTTCAAGTCCACAATTGTCCACATCGCGATACCCTTGTTGTTTGTTGCTTGTAATTACATGAACAACATGGCTGTTTACTGTGTTTTCTGGATTTTGATAAATGATGTACTGTACATATCCAGTGTTTCTTTATCTGCTTCTGCAAAATGTTCTTTTAAGCCACTGTAGTAGCAACCCAAACCCAGATACATGCATACAGTATATCCATTTTTTACAGTATATTATAGAAAACACTTTTTTAGCTGAAGTGTTCAATTCAGGACAAGAAAAAATATTATAAAAATCAATCACCCTAATCTTTCATCCAGTAATTATGTAAATTTCTAGACAGTCAAACTATTAAGCCACTCATAAAGATTTTGTTTCAGTTGTATTAACCATCTACTTCTAACTATTTGTCTGTTGCTCTACATAATTTTCAAAGTAGACACTTAATTTTTTACTTGCATAAATATACTGGAACAGTTCATGTCCTGTCCAGGTCACTGTCTTTATGAAGTCTGCATGTTGTGATAAATTTTAAAGTTTTTGTCAGTGTTTCTCTGGGTAACAATCAACTCCATAAGGATCCAATTTGGGTGAATAGACTTGTGTACATGTGTGCCATGCCATAAATTGTTTGCAAATCCAAAATTCATTCCTGTCTTGCACCAAACGGATGATTGTGGAAAATGAGAACTACCAGGAGGCATAGTCATAGCATTTCAAGTCAATCTATAGGTTTACTGGAAAAAGGGATCTGTGACAGTTATGTGGTTATCAATATAGTTCATAGTAGAAATAATAGTAGTTGTCAACATCTTAAAATTCTCTCAATTGGATGTATTCTTTTGAACTGAGAAAGCAAAGCCCTGGCTACTGTGTGCCGAAACCTCCTTTTATGGTGTAAGAAAAGAAAGTGAGGGTGCAGTGAATCTTTGCCCATTCTGTGTTATATTATTAGAGTTAACGTTACATGAAAAGGACAGAATTAACCTAACATAAGACATAAATGGGATTCTTAGACAAAGAGATTTAAATTTATGCAAAATAATTTTTAGTAAACCCTTTTAGTTTATTACAATAAAATAGATAATTAAAATATTTTACATCTAAATGTCAACAACTCTGATTTAGCAATTTATCATAGAATTGTCCACAATGGCAGGGAGACAGTGTTTATTCAGGCGGGAGGAACTTCTCCTGCTTGGCATTTCTTCATCTCTGTCCTTCACAATACTACTCTTTGCCAAACTAGTCATTCTTTTCAACTATACTTTCTTACTATCAAATTAAAGAAATAGCACTGTAAATATGGCTGCTATAGCCCAGTCTATTCTGGTTATGTACTGTATGTTACAAATGGGTAGAACAACTACATTATCATTTACTATTGTAAAAAGAATTAGAACTGCAGTCAGTGATGGTTGAATGGCTTGGATTAAGAGACAGCAAGGATAAGTGGTTATTTTTTGCAAAGCAATTAGTGCATGCAGAGAACTGTAGATGCATGGAATAACTTTACATTTTTATGGTTAATTCGGGTTCTTTGGAGATACTATATTCAAATGTCAATGATATTTTGCAAATTTTTGTTGAATAAAGATTGACAAGATATATTGTTCCAGACACCCTAATCTTGTCAAAACTTTTCCTTATGTTATCGTTTCATGTAATGGTGTTACATTATATGATATGGTATTAGAAAGTGGTGGCATCTAGAGGTCAAGGGCTAGTTTTTTAGGAAGTCATTCCAGAGTTGATAAGGCAGCAGTGTTGTAGGTTAGAATTTTGAAATCACAGGTCAAATTCAAGTAGGCAGAGAAATTCTTATTAACAGCTAATCTTGTCTGTCTTTAGGTTTCTCAATTTGGCAACAGAGTCCCCTGTGCAGAACCCCCAAATTCAGTGCTTAAAATGCTATGAGGAGATTTTTGGTTAAAGTGTAAACTTGTGACTCAAATTGTATTTTGTCTGAACTATTGCCCTAGCAAAACTTTTGTCCTGTATAAGTTAGTTCTTTTTACTTTGTGTAGGTTTTTTTCCTAAATGTTACATTTCATTACTACTCTATAGTGAATTGTTCTGTTTTACGATGTTTGTAGTTAGAATGGGGACTTAGTACCTGTGATGCACCAGAACTTTCACATACATCAGAGTTGTACTGGGCCGACAAGCAGTGAGGTAGCAGTTGGGGCTGAATCTAAGTGCTTTGACGCATAAGGTCAGCTCTGTGTCTCTGACCCACTCTGCTCACACTGAAAATGAACTTGACCCTGGACAAAGGAACAGACTGGAGGTAAGAAAAAAATCCCTCGGCATGTCAAGGAGTAGATAACTGGGAGCTGGATTTCATGGCTCAACAGTTGCACAAGCTCTTGACAAAGAGGCCTGTTCTCAATAATTCCAGTTATTTCTGCCAGGCTTTGGGTGGGGGAATAGTACAAGAGGTGGGGGTGGGTTTCAGTAGAGAGAGAAAGATATAGAGAGAGAGCAGCTTTCTAACACAAACAGTGGGATTCCTCACATTCCTGTGTGGTCAGGGTGAGGCAATAGTCCAAGCCGTGTGAAGTGAGAGTGCTGCACCTTCAAACACCTGGATTGGTTGATTCCAATTGAGCCTTCCAGGTGAAGAATAGTAACTTTTTGTAACTGAAGGGTTCTTATTCAAGCTTTCATTGAAACATTCTCTGTCAGCTACTTGCAGATGGACTGTGCTGCTTATTGTAGTTTTCAGGAAGTTGAACTGGTGGACTTTTCGGAACCTGTTTGCTGCTAAGCATTCATTTTAGTGGATATAGTTGGTCTTGGGAGTTTCAGGATGCTCTTGTTTTATTTCTGAACAGTACCTGATAGCCCCAGAGGCCAAATTTACAAATTAGCTGTATGCTGTCCCATCTGTGCTCTTGGGAATCAACTTCATGGTTTTGCTAAGGTAAGCAATTCCACGCTAGGACAAGAGGGGGTGCTGTTGCTTATATCTTCTCTTTTGCCTGTAGACTTCACCTGGAAGCCCTGCCCCTTCCAGTCACAATGCTATAAAATAGAGAGGCCAAAAGGATGGAGGCGTGTGTTTGTGTCCTGAACATGAGGATAGAGTTCCCTATCAAATTCAGATTTCTGCTCAAGGAGAGCATTGTTATTAGGCAACAGCAGCAGTCTTGTATATTGTGCCATTGTGCAGCTGTTATTTTTTTGCTTAAATATTAAAGGGAATTTCACCCAGTTGGTGCACAAAAACTTCAACCACATGGTAATGTCTTATCACAGGTCACAATGCTCAAATGTATGTACTGTACATATATCTGAATTTCCCCATGGGATTAGTAAAATGTATCTAATCTAATCTAAACTAAATTGATCATCAGTATATAAATGTGATTAAGAAGTGCAATCAAATCCAACAGTAAATAGTAAATAAAAAATGATGTTGCCATTTTGTATTATTGTTTTGTTTCCATTTAAAAGTAGATCAGTTTTTGTTTTGTATAACCTTAAAATTTTTGAAATTGACACAAATTCATTTGTTTTCATATACTACCATGCAATGTAAGTGTACACACATTTCCGAAAAGGTGGGAAAAGTTTTCTGTTTACTTTTTGATTTTCTTTGGTTTTATTTTTCACATTTTTAGCTTTTTCTATGTATAGTGACAACATTTCTTTAAGTGTACATTTGGGGTTGGATGGTAGTTACTGTATATTTTCATTGTAATCCTTCTTGTCAAATAAAAACAATAGCTGATCTATATATCACTGACCAAGAAACCAAAGGAAATAATTACTTTAAGCGGGTATTAAATCGTGTTATTGCTCTGTAGCCTCATTATGGAGAGATATGATTAAAGTCGCTAGTGTATGTGACTGTAAATTCAGGAAAGCAATGATAACTGCACATAATTGAGCTGAACAAACAACAAAGCAGCACTCAATATAATAAAGACTGACTGACTGATTAGTATACATTAGCCCAGCTGTTGTATTTTTTTCACTGCACTTGTGAATGACAATAGTATAAAAACAGCTCTTTAGAATGTTGGTACTTGAACTATTTAAAAATAAAATTTAAATAACATGATATAAACACCATATTGGTAACTGATATTTGAAAAAAAAGTGCACTGTTTTTGTGTGTTCTATTTTTATTTATTTATTTATTTTTACAAATTGTATATATCCTCCTTCATTGTTATTTTCTTTCATCACCACACATATTGCCTGTTTTATGTTAATTGCACACATTTATTATGTGAATATCACACTCATTTCATTTCACCATTACTACAATTCTGTTCATATTTATGTTGATGCTTGTAAAGTAGTTCCCTGTGTTCTTGTGTGAGGTGACTTATCATGAAATCCAATATTTTACAAGGGGTATACTTGCAAACTCAAAGTGTGCAAAATTTCTCCTGATTCTCTGTGCATGCTCTGTTTTCCTTTCCAGTCCCAAAGATTTGCTTCACACTCTTTGCCCTTGTTATACTTTATTTAAACATTCTGATTCATTGATAATCAGGTTTAAATTTTCTCACTGTGACTGAGTGTGTGACTAATGTATCACATGTAATGCCTTTCTGTGCTCGCAGTCCGAATTGGTTAACATGTGTGATAGTGGTATTTGAGCCAGAGCAGGATGACAAAAGGGTTTGGAATTTGAGAAGTACGCTAGGTGAGAAATGAGTTATCTGGTCAATCAGGGACCCATCATCATAACATTCCATAGAAATTCAGCACTCAGAATTGTAGACACAATAAAAATTATGCATCTCAAGTTTGTAGGCTTTTAAGAAACAATGTTGTTGATTACACTGTTTTTTAATGATTGGTATTACATACAAAGTGAGGGTAGCATTTTAAGACATCATTTTTTGGGGAAATGTCCTTCTGAAAATAGTACAAAATTTTAAAAAGTTTTTGACACTGCCCCTAATTAAAATGAAGAAATAAATGAAAACGTGAAAACACCATTTTTTCATTTTATCAGCTTTCATCCATATATATATATATATATATATATATATATAATGCAAAGAGTACGCAACACATGTTTCGCCCTTCTCTTTGCATTATTTGACAGTAAACTACGTAACATTCTATGATCTGCTTCTCGCAACTGAGAGGGCATGGCGGATGTTTGCTGACTTGACCTGGGAGGTAACCACCCATACAATCAGATCGTGATTCAGACTACGAATACTATGAATATATATATATATATATATATATATATATATATATATATATATATATATATATATATATATATATATATATATATATATATATACACTGTATACTGCATATGCCTGTATTTTAACCTCTGTACATGTCTGAGTATATAGACATATTTGACTGTTTTTTACACCCTGCTAATCTGCCTGTGCGCCTTTGAGACTGAGCATTAAAATTCCCACTAAACCTATTATCAGGGCTCCCTACACAATCCTAGACTTCTATCAGGGACATGTGACATTCAGAGAAACAGTAAGCACCTCATAAAGTGATCACTCCAATGCTTGTCTGCCTCCTTTACCCCTTTAAACTTTCTCAGGGACCTTTGACCAGCTTATCCAGAGTATCAAATCCCAAACAGCTGACTCCTGTGCAAAGCAGGCTGGAAACCTGACGAGATGAACTTCTCTCTAAAGGTAGCATGATGAACATGCAAGATGGAAAGGATTAAAAATGAATGGTATTTATCTTCACTAGGATAGCTTAGCTTATCAGACATGGAGACCCTCCACCTGGCTGTCAAGACACCTACAAGACTACTAAAACATATATTCATTAAAGTTTTTAGAGGTCTTTGTTATAAATAAGAAGAAAATTCCTGGTGTCTTCCTTACTTGTATTGCTAGAACTAAAACATGTAGGAAGCAAAACTCAACTGCGACATACCCAGAGGATATAAATTCCACCTTTTTGCACCTGGCTAGTGCATTGATTCACAATCTACATTTTTTTAGATTCTGGTCATAAAACCAAATATTTCCTAATTTACTATGAAAATTTTGTAAAATTTTATTTCCAGCCAATTATTGTTTCCTGGGTTTTTCATTATAACCACATGCTAGATTTCATGAAAGAAATTTTTCTCAGTGTCTTCTGCTCTTTTGTCCAGGCCCTCCCAGGTTTTTGGATGCTGCACTTTACTTCAATTTTCAGATTCTTTGAACCTTGATATTTTACCCTTTCCTTTGTAGCTTATCACATACTTTCACTCTTTCATTATGCTTTAAAACAATCATTCTTTACTCAATCATTCCAGAGGTTTGAAGCTGAATTATTATACTGCTTTAATTTTCCTGTTGTTTAATAAAAAACATATTATGGAGGCCGGTCTCAATGCTAATGTATGACCAGACAGTCACTTTTCAGGGCAGTGGAATGCATAGACGACACATCCGACAATTAATATGAAGCTGGTGCACAAGATCCTTTTCTGTGCAGATCATGTCAATCGCTCTTTGTGTTTAAGCAGCTGGAGAGACCTGTTATTGTATATTGTTTCTGCTGTTAGCCCACCAGAAGGGTTCCCATTGTGAGCCCAGCTAGGGGCTTCACAGGCTAGGGATTGTTTGACAGCAAGGATGATTTGGACCATATCATTAGTACTCCTGTTTGACAGTGGTCTCATATGACTTCCTCCTGCAGTTTCATTAAATAGGGGTGTCCCAGGAATAAAAAATATATATTTTGTTTGTTACGGACCAGGACAAGAGACCCCTACATATACACTATTATTGCTAACAACAGAAGGATGATCTAGAATCATGCATTTATGAACAAAAAAGTAGCAGTGTGTTAATCAAGCAAGAACCATGGTGGAAATAAAGCACCAGATTATCATATATGAACCAATCAGAGTCATGGTGGCAAAAGTGAAAGCAGATGAGCTTATAAAGGAGTGACAATTCAAATCGATAGGCATATGACGTTCAGGGCTACACAGGTAGGTTTAGAAGTCATTAATCAAATAAATGACTGACCGTGGAGACCAAAATGCAGTTCAGGCTATGGATTCAAGGTTGCTTGTGGCGTGAAGTACATTTTATTTTGAGGTGCTGTAAGTCATCACTGGAATTTTTAGGAAACTGGTCAAGGTGCTATAAAATCCCAACATCCTTTTGTATACTGTGTATGGAGTCTAAAGCTGCATTCAGAAATATTCTCTCTCTATACTGTTTAAACAAGTTGGCTGTGTCAGTGTGATCAGCCTAAGAGGTTAACAGTTGAGAAGATGTCTAAATGTTTTTGCAAATATGTAATTGGGTATGTGTTGTATTGCTTGATTATGTATTTTGTGCAGTTGTCATTTTATGTTGGCATGATTTTCAGAAAACTGGAACTAAAAGAAAGGTTGATGTGCAGTTGACCTTTTAAAAAAGATATCTTGGTTTACATGTTGGGTGACACTGAACTCTCCCACACATCGTAACTGAGAATGTAGTTGTAAACATTCTCAGGGGAGCTGGAGAGACCCTTGCCCAAACACATCTCATTCACACTCACTCGCACACATACTTTAACTCTGACTTTATTGGTATGTCCCATTGTACCACTGCAGAGTGTGTGTGTGTGCAAGCTCTTCATTCAGACATTGAGATTAGTGACACCAGTCTATAGTTTGAAGTAGAGTGTTTTTGGAAGTGATTCAAATATCCATACAGGCACACACACTATTGCCTGAACATTTCTAGCCTCCTGGTTATAAGGCCCAAGAAGAGTGGCTTCAATTGTGGCAGTAACAGGGTTAATGCTGGGCAGTGATTTTCATCCTGGATTGTATCCAGTGGATTCCAGCCGTGTAGCTCCCTGGCCACAGGTTGTTATGATTACCAAACCTTTTGCTGAATCTTCATTGGCTTTCAGAGTGAAGCTTGGCTTTAAGTAATGGATGATGTGCCAGAAGCCAAGTCCACTCTGTAAACTTCAACCCCCACCCCCCCCACCCCTCACCCACACACCCCTCCTCTTTCCTTCAGTTCAACACCCAGGAAGGACAGCATGACAAATTAATCTGTTTCACTTCACAACAGGATTCAGCACTCTCACTATGGTATGGTCAGTTAAGCCTCTACCACAGTCAGTTCTCAGCATTAGTTGGGTGAGAGCATCAATATACAATCAGAAAATACTGGCCATCTAATTGCTGGAAGACAAATTCAGAAGAAGGGTGGTGTGTACTCTTATGCAAATAGTTTGTCTTTCTGTGCAGGTCACGACATCAACGGGGCTCTGGAGCCAGCAAACATCGACACGAGCATTCTGGAAGAATACATCAGCAAAGAAGATTCGCCAGATATGTAAGTGTTTGCAGACGAAAAGGCAAAGCAGGCAAATGAAATAAACATGCACAATGTAAGCAAATTCATACACAGCTCTTCATATCGAACCTCACAGAGAAAGAGAGAGAGAGAGAAATACACACACACACACTCAGACTGTTCCTTTCCAACCCCCTCTACTCAGGTGATACCCCCACCCTTTTCAGCCCTCCCACATGCACTCTCAGTGAGACACCCAAGACTCTCTGTCTGTCACCCAGCCCTCTTGCATACACTGAGAGTGAGACACCCTGCTCCATGCTGACCTCATTCCTCCCACTTCTGCTTCATTTAAAGTGGTGTATTTTGGATTTATATGACAATCTGAGCTATCTGAAGAATTTTATTGAAGTTTACTCATTTATCTCTATGTTTGAAAGGAAGAGGAACTTAAAAACAGAATTTATCTTAAAACAAAAGTTCCTCAATAATCCCTTACTGTCCCAATGCCATGCCAGCCCTTTTGTGCTCATTAGCTTTACTCGAAGTCATGAAGAAGGAATTCCCTCCCACACTCCGCATACAGGGGCTTCCAATAAAGTCAGCATGAACTCCAAGTGCATAGAGCGTGAAACCTCTCTATAGTACCTAGGAATAACTTTTAGTGAAGCCACTTAGTATGGTCTTTAGGGATTTTGAATAAGAAGCAAAAACAGAATGAAATCCTCCAGAAAAACGTAATGCAGCTTCTGGAGATTTCCATTGAAAAAAGAAATACATTCTTTGACCATGTCAGCATCAGTGCCATTCCTTCATTTAACCTGCACTTTTTGTTTTACAGTTGCTTCCCTGAGATCACACCCCCAGGCTACCCTCACACCCAGCAGGGTGTACCTCCTCTACACCCTAACGCCTGTCTGTCTGCCTTCCCACCCCACCTTGGCCAGCTTAACAAGGTGTACTCCTGTATGGTGGCTGGTCCTCCTGTCAAGAGTGAGCGCAAGGGACCCTACGCACCCGGGTGAGTACTTACAATGTGGAGGCAGAGATAGTCAAGGAATGATTATGGATATTTAGTGAAGTTGAGGATAAGAATGATACTGAGAAAATCTTAGAAGTTCTGGACCCAACTGCAGTAGTTGAGCCCTGAGTCTTTACAGAGGTTTACACACCCAACAAACCAAACCCTTCTCAAAGCACTGGTCATAAAATCCACAAGAGGAAGCAAGCCAAAATAAAAGTTACTTGTCTCGAATTTTCAAAAGCATCAATAAAACTAAAAGGAATCAAATTTGATATTGAGTACACTATGTCTCACAGGATTACAGTTAATTAAAATATCATCAAATCATAAAACTTGTAACAAGAAATGGCAAAAGACATGATAAAGGTTTGGGGCAGCCTCCTGTATATTGTATCCTGGCTGCTAAAATTGAGATAGTTGAACAGAGATTTTCACAAGACTGAGTCCAAAACAGAATTGATCAAAGACAGTAACGATGGCGGCTTTAAGGACCCGGTCAGGAAGTGACGTCATCTTTAGGGCCGGAACCGGAAGTGATGTTGCTGTGGCCGGAAGTGCCATCATCTCTGGGTCTGGAAGTGGTGTTGTCAGGACCGGACGTGACATTGTCTCTGGGGCCAGACCCGGAAGTGATGTCATCGAGGGTGCCGGGAACTGGTGGGATTTCCCGGGAACGGTCTGCAAGTACCTGAGAAAGACAGTCAGCACACTCCATCACCCCCTGGTCGGAGGTGGTATTACAATTACTCAGGCCCTTTAGCTGCCTCCAACTCGCACATGTGTGACAAATTAAAAAGTGAACTGGCATTATATATATATATATACCAAGAGGTAAGTCCTATCCAAAATCAGACTTAAAGAACATAGCCTGACCTTGAAAAACAGCTTGTAAAGGAGATCTTGGACACTCTAAATTTAAATATTCACATTAGAAATTCTGTTTTCTCCTTTCATTGCCCAAGTATCCAGAGATTCAGGCAAGTAATATACCTTCCTAGGTGTTCTAGGACAAGTATGATACCTTCCCAGAGAATCAGGAACAAGTGGCATACCTAGCCTTATTTACGCATCTTATTAAATAAATGACAGAAATATTATTACATTTGACTATAATTCAAATTTCAAGTATTGTCACAAATTCCCCCATGTGTGCATTGGCTTTTCCAAGTAGGTCTGTTTCCCATCATATTCCAAAGTTATGTATTTCAGACAGATTGGTACAGTATATTTGGAACATAACCAGAATAGTAATATAGTAGTAGGGCAGATGTGTAGATAGCATTTCTATAGCCTAGATGCAGTACACTTGAAGAGGGAAAATGTTCACTTTTATAAACCTAATGGGTAGCAATTGGGCTTATCTCTATTTTAGTACCAATTATGAACAGTCTTATTAAAAAAAATCTATGTATTTACAACCCCGCTTAACAATGTGCTTCTTTTTATATTCATGAGTGAACATAATGCATCTATAAAAAGAAAATGTTAATATCCCCGTGTTTGCATGGGTTTTTTCTAGGTGCTCCCCTGTTCTTCCTCAATTCAAAGACATTCATGTCAGGTGAATTGGCTTTGCTAAACTGGCCATAGTGTGTGTGTGTGTGTGTGTATGTGCATATGTTTGTCCCACATCCCTGTCATGGATAAGCGGGTTAGGAAGATTGTTGGAGGGATAGATAATGTTGTAGTGTCAGAAGTGTCTAAACTAAACTAAAGTAGGCATTCCTGAACTTGGAGTGCCACACATTCTTCATCCATGCAGAACTGCTTATATAATCAGATGACTTGCCTCTTGCGATCTCTGAAATTGCCAAGAGCGTGGGTTTTATTTGCTTATGCGATTCATAAAAGCATTCACTGTTTTTATGTTTTTACAGAACTATTCTTTTACTGTCTATTCATTCATCACATTTTTGGTTCATTTTTGCCCACTGTTTTGTCAAGATATTAATTTCTTAATCTTTCTACCTTTTCCAGTAGCCAACCAGCATTGAGGTACAAATAACCATCTAACTTTGGAGCATTTGCACCTGTAATTCGTTGTTGCGAAGCAGCAGTTTTATTAAACAGTGTAGGAAGAAATGACAGAAAAAGGTTAAAGATTTATGATTTTTCCAAATGTCAGAAAAGTAATATACACATTAGTGTAAATTTAAGAAGAGACAGAAGAAAGCAGGAATGAGTAATCACATTAAATTCCATGCCCCATTAACATCGACAATCAACTCCTGACTGCTAAGATAGTTGGAATCAAAAGCTGCAACAAATGTGGTACTCTAGAACCTAAGTTTAATCATGTGTGTTTTGTAATACTTAACACACATAACTGCCATAGCTCCTATTATTCCTTAAGCTACAGCAGGTGGCTGAATGTATGCTTGGGGACTGGAAACTTGCATAAGCCACGCAAGGTAAGCTTACAGGCTCACACCCCCTCTGTTGCACTACTTCATTTCCCCCTCTCTCTGTTCTTGACTCTGCTCTATTCGTTCTCTGTTTGCTAAAGGAAAATTAAACATAGCGAGCTAAGGAGTACAAGCTTGATGCCATCAAACCTGGCTATTTAAAGGATGGGGGTTGGGGGGCAAACAGTATTTACCTCTGGTCTGCCCACAGAAGGATTTTGTGCATGTCACAATTATATCAACATTACCGGCAGAAAATCAGCTATCATTGTGTGCAAAACTGGCATATCTTCAGACAGTTTAAGTTAACCCCAATACTAACTGCTCTTTCAGTTTCTGTCTTTTCGTTTGTGAATTTTCACATTCATGAAAGATTTCAGTTTATGAGGTTATCTGTGCCACTTCTTTTATTTACTCATTCAATAAATATTAAGGGATCACAGTGGACAGAGCCTATCCAGATAGAGACTCGAGATATTACACAGTGCAGTAATAACACCCCCACACATTTACTGTATGTACAGGTCCAGTCTGGATTTGACGATCAGTATATACTACACATTTTTGGGAAAACTTAAGTACCTGAAGGAACCTCAAGTGAACTTAGATAGAATGTGCTGTTTCAAATTCAAATTTACAAACAGAATTATTAGTATGACAGTAGATTTTGTTTTGCCAATGCACTTACTGTATAATAACAGCATGTATAATAAGGAAAAGAGATCTTTTTAGCCACAGTTAACAAACCATCTCTATGTTTTTATTTTTCAGCACTTTACCAGAATCTCCCCCTGATTCCAGTTCAGAACCATACTCCCCCCAGCAAGTGAATGGTGAGTTCCTTAGTGGCGTCCGCTGATTTTTTTTTATTTGCCATTTTCATAAAGCACCACGTGTGCTTTCAGGAAGAGGTGGGTCTGTTGTGTAGGGGCACTATCTTTCTGTAAACATGCCAGCTCCTACACCTTTTTTCGCATTGAATTCAGTTCCCTACAGCAAGAGGAATGGCTACAGGTACAGATCGAGAAGTTGAGGGTGAAGAAAAATATAGAAAAAAAACATCCACATGAAAAAAAAATATATTAATGTAATGCTCATTTTCACACATGGCTGATGAAAGCTCTGGAACCTTGTGTATATTATAAAAGTTGGGTAAGTGTGCGTTCTTTACTTAGAAAAAAGAAGAGAGAACCAATTTGTCTATAAATAACAATGAAGAAAGATTTTAAATTCCAGAAATAAGCATAGGAGGTTTACATACATATTGTATTTGCATTTGTTGTGGTCAACAGCACCTGTAGTTGCAAGTAGAAAGAGAAGCACCTTCTCCATGCTGTTATTATGATCAATGTTTGGAGAATAATCACACAAGCAACATTTTCTCTCAAGTTATAATGTCTCTTCTACAGATTAACTCCTAAGGACAATGTGATTTATCAAACTCTCTTGACCAGGTTTACTCTTATGCTTGGTAGATTTACCCAGTAGTGACTGCCATTTGGTTTTTAGTGTTCATCATATAAGTCTTGGGGATGCAGGCCTCCTCCTGTGAAGGTCTAAACAGATGTTAAGTCTTCAAAAACTTTCTCAGTTTGAAGTCTAACCATACTGGTCTTTAGCAACAGTCTTTTGCTCTCTAATCTTTTAATTTCTACAAACATTTCTTTACATGTGTTCATAAGCAAATTTAGAAAGTTAGTGAATGAAAGAATACTGTGAAACATATCTAAATGCCGATAAACCGTTTTTCAAGTAAATTCCTGGAGAATAGATGGCAGAAAAAGCAAAAGATGCAGACATATGGAAAGAATTCCAGGTAGAGATTTTTTGCATCATCAGTGAGAGGCAGCAGGGTGTGGACTATGACTGTCATCTAAGTAAATCAATAATTAAAGTTACATATTTAAATATGTGTTTGTTCAAATTCATCTGAATATGAGTGATAAATTTCAGGGCTATATGCCACAGGTAGCAAGATGAATGTTTGCTTGTTTAACACATTTTGGTTCTTAATAACAGTGACAGTTTCATGATAAATGACCACTGGAAAAAACATACTTGTGTTGCTCCACAGCCCCCCTTTTAAAGGGCATTACTTCTTTGGCTTTTTATATTTTGCTCATGGAATTTCATTGTTGCTGATCCACCAGCAAACTGTGGCTGTCCCAGTACAGGAAGATTTGGATGATTAAACTGAGTAAAGAAAACATCTAAACATCAGACATCTGAAAAAATATTATAATTTTAGTTTTCCTGTCTTATACATTTCTATAATTATCAAAACATTACAACTTAGGAGTGAAGATTTATGTGTTTAAAAAAAAAAAACAAAAACAAAAAAAAACTCTTGTCTCTTTCCTCCAAGTGGTAAAATTAGCTATAAGGCTTTACCAAGAAAACATTTGTTAGAGCCTTTGTTTTGCTCACTGCATTCTGATTTTCGTCTGATGTTCTGGTTTAGTTTCTAGAGATAGCTAAAAAATGTTTTTTATAATGATTTTTTAAGCATGCTTCTTGTTAGGTCATTCTGACTTATTTTTGTCTTTCTGGTTTAGACCCTTGCCTGTTTTCTGATAAATCTTGTCTCAATTTTCATTTCCTGGTCATATTTTTGTACTGCTTTGCTGTATCCACTGCTCAGCCACATTTAAGATTATAGTTGATTGTTACCATGTTATTATTTAATGTTGTTACAAGCTTCTTTGCCCATTTTGAACAACTACTATTGTTGTTAATGTTGTTCATTTTTGTTATTTTTATGATGTCATTGTCATACCACCTTGTCTTTGGTTTTGGTGTCATGCATTGTTTTTCTTAGGTGTCTTCATTTTGTTTATTAGAAGTTGCTAGTCTAGATGGCATTGCATGACTTTATCACACTGTCTTTAAAAAAAAAAACATAGTGGTCCACTCGCATTGCTCACTGAACTTTGCACCAATACAATAGAAAGATACAGCGATGTCAATGACTGAATGCAGAATCTAAGAATTATTTTTTTCTGTATCCTTCTATGAATTTTGACTTTGAATTTACCTAACATTTTGGTTTGGTGTTCCTTGTTCCATGCATTGCCCCATCCCTGCCTTTAGAGAACTTGTTCAATACAATATAATTTCTCAGTTGCATTATTTATTTAAGACTATTTGATCTTGTCATTTCTTCAGAATGAATGTAAAATTGATATAGTGTTAAACTGACTATTAGAGAAAACAAGGAGAGGACAAAAGCTGTCAGCATGTATTTTCAGTGACAGATGCCAACATGTGTGTAGTGGTATCCTAGTAAAGGCATCTCCAGCACTAACCTAACAGAACCATGCAGGTTCACTGCTTTTTACAAATGTATAAACGTTAGGCATGTGTGTTAACTATTAATGAATTAATAATGAATTACTGAAGATGGAGTATGAAGATGTCTGGTGAATATTTACACAGCAGTTATAATGATGAAAGACAGTCGTGTATGGGTTATGGATTAAGTCAGAGCATTACTATCTGGAGTAAAACATTCAGAATAATACAGGGTATGCAATAATATGCGCGGAGACGAGGCACAGTATACAAGATCTAAAAAAAGGATATTCCACATTAAAAGGCTGATTGCTTAACGATGCATTTTTTTATTTTAGGGATTGGTTCACAATAGTAATTCACCTGGTGTTCAGCATACCTAGTCTTAATTTTAATACCTGCCAATTAACCTGCAACTGGTATCATGTCTGAAACCCAGGGCTGGGTATTAGGTCTCTGGGAAGAAAAAAATGGTGGTAATCATAGATGTATGGATCATTTTCTATCATTTCTATTTGGATGGAAATGCATTTTTTGCTTTTTGCAATGGATCTTGAATGCATTAGAACGACAGGAATGTTTTTGGCTTCTTTGGGTTAAACTGAATATGACAATGCCAGTGCCTCAGATAAGTTATTTCTTGGTTTTGTGAGATTCACTATACTTTTTCATAATCTCACTAATTACAAATGAAAGTTTTAAAATTTCTTATGGGTTTGTCTTTAGCACTTTCTCAGTCTCATTATGATTTTTTTGTGGCATAAATTCATATTCTGATGGTTAATCTGGCTTCTACACTTTGTGTTCGGCTATTAAGAATTATTTTATAACATATTGGTTGCGATATTGCTTCTTCTGGGAGCACCATCATTTTGTGTCTTCATTGTCAAGGCGCAAAAGCAGTTGCTACGGAGAGTGGTCCCCAGAGACTGCACAGTTTTTGCAGATAACTAAATAAAACCCTTCATACATGTGTACAGTAGTCCTGTTTTGATTTCCAGGTTCCTGATTTTTTAATTTCTGTCTCTCTCTTTAATTCTTGGCGTAACATTTTTGATCAGACAAAAGATTATGAATTCTCGATTGAATAACGTACAACTTTGATGGAAATTTATGATAATAACAGCGGCCAATAGTGATAACGTTAAAATATAAAATACTACGTTTTCATGTTTTAATCACAATAGACCGCAGGTACACAGATGGGTATACTTCATTTTATGACTTTGTACCAGTTACCTGGTACCCTGCATTTTTTAGGAACTGGTAGTTTACTATTTTTAATTGGTTAATTAATGAGTGCCATTTCATATACATAAATGCTAAATACAGAGTTAAAAAATGGCTAATTGTATTGTCTTTGAAATTATGCTACTTTTGCACTTATCTTCATGCAGTTAATATATTTGGAAAGGTAACAGTTATGATCACACAGTGACTTTATTTATGGCATGTACTTGTTCCACACTCTTTTTTTCAGAAGAACTAAAGGAATTCAATTTCCATATGCAGCAATTGTTCATTTAAAAAAAATAAAACATATTCAGTAAAAAAGAAAAAAACTGGAAAAATTGAAAATTACTACTGTCTAAATTATGATTTTAGATAATTAATGAAGAGCTAGAGATGGTGATTGTAATTCTCAAGAAGAGCGTTCTCAGACTATAGCGTAGTCAATATCACTAGAGAGAGTGAGCAGACCCCACATTTAGTAATTCAGAGTAAATGACTAAGGTGCTAAGGTGTTTAAGATGTGTTTTCAAGGAACAGGCAAGCAGAAGTAATGATGATTACTTGCAAGGTAATGTTGAATAGGTTTTACCAGGTATAAAACTTTAGACAAGACATAACCTGTGTGCATATATTATGTCATGATTACTAAATGCAGTATTGGAGAGTCCCTGGGATTTCCTGAAAAGCAAATCATTTGCTCTCATACATTTATCTGAACCATACGTCCAATCCCTTATTTAAAAATGCCATCATTCCAGTAACTGCTTTGTAATCAGTTATAGTTGGTTCACAGACTCCATGTGTGAAGTACGTCATCCTGTTATAAATATGCAACGATGTGCTGCATAAAAGTGGGCTGGTGAAGTTAATAAGTGCAGCAGTGACAGAAATGCATAAACATTTAATCCTAATGGCCATAAAATAAAGTAAATTAATGTGGAGTTTTGATAGAAGCTGAACAAATACATACAGCAGATGGTAAATGTCATTCAAACCTGACTGACAAGGATCATGTTGTTGAGCAGTAGACAAAAAATATTTTAAGACATAAATTATACACATCTGCGGTGGGTTGGCACCCTGCCCGGGATTGGTTCCTGCCTTGTGCCCTCTGTTGGCTGGGATTGGCTCCAGCAGACCCCCGTGACCCTGTGTTCGGATTCAGCGGCTTGGAAAATGGATGGATGGAAATTATACACATAATGATAATGATTAGCTGTAATACTGAAAAAGTGGTGTCAAAAATATCTGACATTTTAGATCTCAGTCGTTAAAACTGATCATAAAAATGCAGCAACAAATACAGAGGCAATGAATGTTCACTCATAATTATGATGACATGTAAGAAGGAAAATCTGAGATTGTAGAATCAGCAATTATCAAGAAGAAATCATGAAAGTATGAGTTTTTTTTTTCTGAATAAGGGTTTCACATACCCTGAAGTTGCATTGACAATACAGATGTAGAGTGTGGCAGTATGAGTGACTAAAACATATGAAATGGCTTCATCTAGTGGTGACTTTTTATTGATGATGAATTTTTGAGAAGAGTGTCCTGCTGATTGAGGATCAGCCTGTGTTAAGAGATTTGACTTTAAGGAGTTAAAGGGCTTTCCTACAAAAAAATTACTTCTTTACCTCTCAGTAACTGCTAACTGTAAACAGCTGGCAGAGATTAAAAGCCTTGGTTTACTTGGTCTGGACAGTATTCATAAACACTAAGGCTTTTGTCAGTTCTCCACACATACTGAACAATTTGAACTGAAAGAGTAAGTTGATCTGTTTGTGAAGCACGACTATTAAGCATGATCTGCTTTTCTTTGCTCTGCTGAAACATGATTGCTGATAAGTTTTTCCTTCAAACTTCAAAATCTATGCAAACCTCTAACTGCCAGATTTGATTAACTTCATCAACAAGTGATATCATTGTTTCTAACTTTTCCTTGGTTCCCCTGTCCAGCTGGCTCCTTTCACCCCTGCCTTCTTATAGTGGTTTGTCACCCCTGGAATTGCAGGCCCATCACTCCATGATAAAGCAGCCCCACAGTGGAGTTCACTCCTCCCGTCACCTGCTTTGCATCAGCCAGAAAGTCCAAACTCTAAAACGTCCTCCACTTGTCAGATTGGAATCTGCTTATCTGATTGGCTATGAGCCAAGCCTGACTGGAACAATAGCAGGTACTCTCAGATTAGTTTCTAACATGCAAATAATTCTGAAATCACAAGGCCAAGAGCTGCTTGAGTTAAACCTGCTTTGGTATGAAGTCTGCTTAGTGGGACCACTGCATTTTAATGCCTTTGGATCAGATCAGATTGGATTTGAGAAATCACAGGCCAGGCCTATTTTTCTATCCCCTAGTTGAGAGTAGGTCATGCAGAAAGGGTCATGCAGGGTCATACCCTATGCAGAAAGAACATCCTAAAAATGTGTCGTTGGTCATCTGGACTCGGAGTATAGTGGATTCAGAAATTATTTAGACCATTCCCTTTCTACACATTTTATTGTGTTGTGAATTTAATTTTAAATTGATAAATTTGCCAGTTTTGCCCATCAGTCTACATTTAATCACCCTAATTGCAAAATTGCAAAGTTGGAAAATGTTTGCATAGATGTTTACTGATTTATTAAAAATCAAAACCTGAAATCTCTTATTTATGTAAGTAATCAAACCCTTAATTTGGTACTTTGTAGAAGACTTTTTGGTATCAATTACAGCTTTGTGTCCTCATGGTTAAGTCTCTACAAGCTTTACATACTTGGATTTGAGCAATTTATGGCATTCTTCCTGGTAGATCCTCTTAAGCGCCATTAGATTGGAAGGGGCCGTGTCTGTAAACTGCCATTTTCAGGTCTCCACAGATGGTCTATGGCAATGTTTCTTAAACGTTTTGGGACTGCAGAGACCTATACAAAAATAATTGATCTTCAAAAATTACAAATTGTCAGTTCTATGAAAAATATTTTAATCAAGAAAATATTTATAAATTCATTCATATACAGCATATATTTATCCAAAATGATGTAATATTATAAACTTAATATTTGTGCTTGTGGTGGGCTGGCGCCTTGCCCGGGGTTTGTTTCCTGCCTTGCGCCCTGTGTTGGCTGGGATTGGCTCCAGCAGACCCCCCGTGACCCTGTAGTTAGGATATAGCAGGTTGGATAATGGATGGATGTTTGTGCTGCCATTGTATGACACAAATTATAAATATTTGGTGTAAGGCTTGTTAAGGATAGCTTAATATACAGTAGGTGTCGTATTTAGCCTACTTTGATAATTTGTTTTTGTTGCAGTGACAGTCAAAAATCTACCTTCATATAAGCATGTAGAAGTAAACTGGAGTACAAACCTAAATGCTGTTTCACTTCAAAATTTGCCTTCACTTTGGTTTTTTATCTAGAATTTATCAAAAAAGTAAAGGCTTTGGTTGGTTACAATTGTAATCTTCATTTTCATTTCTGTCTGATTCAATTTGTCAAGTATGTTAGGCTAGGCTTGATGTTAGGCCACTGGATTTGTAGACTTGCACATTTACAGAGCATCCACATATGTTTTCCCCCATTCTCAAAATTATTCATGTTATATTATCTGGCATCTCTAATTTGGCCTAGTATTTTATGAGAGTGTGCAATGCAGTGGCATGGCATCCCATCCAGAGTTAGTTTATATGTCCAGTCCTGCTGTAATAGGTTTTAGATGAGAGCACACTATTCCTAACAGTGAGTGTGTTTACATGAACACACAAAACCAGGATAAAGTGAGTAACTCAGTTAAGGCAGAAGCCTGGTTTCTTAAAAACTCCTATTTACATGCACAAGTCCACTTATGGAGTTGTCCTTTGGCAGTATGCTCTGATATCATAAAAATGATTAAAAAAAAAAATGCCTCAAATATCAACGGCCACCGTAAATCTAAAAATAAGCATGAAGCTTGTGTTTCCCAAGCAGTATGGGAAACGTTGCTCTTAAAAGAAACTTAGTTACATTACTCAATAGTTACAAAAAAAAGTAACTAAATGTGTTATGTATTTACTTAATATAAAATGTAATGCGTTACAAATAGTGTGTTAATTTTGCGTTACCTTCTCCTTTTGTCTGAAAAATTGCACATTTGTTATTAAATCTGAAGCCCATATATGAATCTTCATGAAATTGGCTAGAAAAACACCCAGACATGGTCATTTTCTGTGTATGATAAATACATTTAGTCCTTCATGTGCTGTGAAAAATAATATCCATACTATTTTTACATCCTTGAACTGAGTTCCTGAGAATTTACAGTATGGACGCTAGTCACTGTGCTACCAGATCACACTGAACATTTCTGTATCAAGTAGCTGGACAAAAATTAAACTTAAGTTTCTGTTACCAGATTGCAATCACCACACTCTTTTCTGCTTGGTTGTGTGATTGAGTCCTGCAAAGGACCAATGTACAGTTATGCACGCAGTGTTGTTGGGATAGTAATAATGCAAGTATTTTTACTTCAGTAAAATAAGTATTGCTTTAGATTACTTGTTACTTTAAAAAATAATCGGAGTACGTAATGCACTTTACTTTTAATACGTTATCCCCAACACTTCTCCCAAGATTGTGCTGCTGAGCTTTGCACTGTACATTCAGGTAATCAATGAAAAACAGAGGCAGATTATTTCAACCAGAAGATGATAATCTGATCAGATATATCTTTGTGGATACTTCCAAATTTTCTACGTGTGGCTGCTGAATGTGTGTACAAAGCAAAGACATGCACACGCTAAAGAATCCTTGTGTGTAACCTGGTTAAGGGTTTACATGGCCAGATAACTAGGTTACTTGTAGAGAAATATATGTGTGTTCCCCTGGTTTCTCAGAGACCAATTTCCCGGATACTCTAACTGGAATAATGGTAAAGAAGGCAATTTTTTAATCCGGGTTTCTCTTAGTTAAGTGGGTTATTGAAGCACATGTAAATGCACTCAGTGAGGAGTGGAACCAAGCTGGCCTTTTAATCAGGCATCATTTTGAGAGATACTAAGGGCTCAGAAGTGAACAGGCAGTAGATCTCGCTATAGTGAGTTCTAGTCTAGTATTCCTTTTACCAAATAAAGCCTCTCCCTAACCTGTGAAATGACTCCTGGGCACAGCTCATGTAACTCAGATAGGGATTTTATAGCCACCTCTTGAATGAGCATATTAAGATAGAGTTAGGAGAAGAGTTGTGTCAAAAGAGTGAAACAGATAAAAGTTGTATTGTTGTAACTTCAGTGTTTTTTTGGAAAGATTGGAGATTTTGAAATTTAGTTTACTTTAAAAGAGAATTATACATGACAGTTTTTTGCCTTTAAAATCATGCAAAGACACAAAGAGTATCACTGTGAGATGCAGGTTTTGTGCTTATTTGACAGTGGGTGATTGTGGTACTTGCTCTCAGGCAGCCGGCAGTGTTCAATCATTGCACACTATACAAATCTCCATTTGTGAAATAATTTGGCATGCTCTAAATATGCAGATAACCATGTCAAAAATACTTTCTCTGTATCTCTTTGGCAGTGTTTAAAAGAAGTACCTCCATCAGTGCAATAAAACTCCTCTTTATTTTTCCGTTTATGATGCACACCAAGTAGAACACAATTTTTCCAGGAATTTATGCACAGTTGGCATACAGAAAATGTTAGCACTTGTTGAGCATCACCAAGCGAAGACAGAACTTTGAACATTGTGCTTTATAGTCCAACTCCTTAGCCACTAAGTCATGCTCTCTATGTAACAAAAATCTCTGCCATGAGCTTTGTTATAGGCAAGATAACTACAGACATGGAGCCATGTGAATGTACTGGACTTTTGTCAGTTCAAACAATATTGGTAAGCTAGATTGTGCTTTACCTTGTGTAGGATAGTTGGGCTTAGTAGTGTACAAAATTCTGTTTTGGAACTAGTGAGCCCACAAAGAAAGAAAAGATAATTATGTCTGCAAATGCCGAGTGACCAAAAACACAAATTTTTCATACAAAGACTAGACTGAAGTGTGCAGGAAGGTTGCATGTCAGCTTAAAAGAGTCAAGAATATCTGTCTATAATTTTCTTTTAGGACTGATTAATAATCAAGAGAAAGCCAGGGCAGTCAATTTAAAACTTTCAACAATAAAATAATCAGTGGATTCCATATGCTGATAATACAGGTACAGAAATCATTTGTGCCATGCCTGACAAACATAAGTTCCAGAAATCAACCTGCAATTTTTAGAAGGCCTTGGCTTTGTTGACATGCCTGCAAGAAGTATACCACATGGAAGCTGATTTTTGACCCTTGTAGAAAGATGTGGTCTTGATGGCATTTTTTTCAGGCAATGCCATTGTGTTAAAGTGTTCTAAGTCAATGACCTCTAAGTCATGACATTGTAAATATGGCGGATAATCCTATGTCCTGTATCTGTACTTAAAATGTTGTTGTTTGCTGCTCAATTAGAAATTTTAGAAAATGAAATTATTTATAAAAGCAATATTCAGGTTATCAAAATTTTAATTTGTAATTATCATCTTAATAGGTCACATTTATGATGCGACTAAATATAATTGGTGATGCCAATTTGTTATGACAAATTATTTGATTTTGTTTTAATTTTCATGTTTATTTTTTGCACAAAACAAATCGTGGGTCATATTTGAACTGCAGACAGCTGCAATCATAAGTCTGCAGTACACGTCAAGATTATCCTTCAGTTGGATAAAAAAAACTGCAAAACTTTACCATGAGTTAATTTTTCTTCTAAGCAGGGCTAGTATTAGATGCATTATGGTTTCAGTCTATTTTTGACTTCGAGTTTTGATTTTTGGTTTGCCCCTTTGCTTTGGTCGATCATGGTATTTTTGATCTCCTAGTTTGGACTTTTGTCTGGTGGTCATTTGTCACTCCAGATTTACTAAGGCTGCCCATTTTATTGCATTGAAGCTTAAAGCTTTGACTGAGGTTTTTGTGAAGCATTATTTTTGTTTCCATGATTAACCCAGGTTCATTCTCTCTGATTGTAAACCTGAGTTAATTTCTTAGTTCTGGAGGGGTTTTTGTAAGAGAGTTGAGATAGATTTGAAAATAACTTTGTGCAATAAGTTATTTGAAAGACTAAACCAAATATTTTTTGTTGTGCACAGTTAACAATTTTCAGTCTGATTGGGTCAATGTTTTGTCTATGGCTGAATTTTTAACTCTTCTCTAAAAATGTCACCATTCGAGTGCCCTCTAAGTCCTATGTGGACAAGCAGAGGCACATCCATTCCATATTTCAGATTGGACATGAGGTGTGGCTTGCAAGCCATAACATCTGTCTAGGTTTACCATCTTAACAGTTGAGTCCAAGATTCATTAAATCGTATGCCATTCTCCTGAGAGTGACTCTGGTTACGAGAACATACTCCTATTTTCATGTGTCTCAACTCAAGCCAATCCACACATGTAGATTCTGTTCTTTTTCTAAACTTCCTCCTACTGTTATTGAAAGACATCAGGAATTTGAGGTCAATAGGATTTTGGACTCAATGAACCATACTTCCTGAGTGTAATATCTGTTTGAGTGATGTGGTTATGGTCCTGAAAATTGTTTGTGGGTCCTCACCCATAATGTTAACACCACATGTCAGTTTCTTTTTAAACCTTATAGCCATGACCAGGGTGTAAACCTATTTTGGAGGGTTTTGTCATAGTAAACATTATTTTTTGTAATTATTATTTCATTTGGGAACAATGTGAAGTTATTTTAATTTTCCTGTTTATTATTTATGCAATGCAAAGTTGCAGGTCACATGACTCCGGCCATCGCACCTGTTACATCACCGATACTTTGGTATAAATATGGTGAGATTTTCTTTCAGTTGGATAAAAAAACAAAAAAAAATTCTAGTGTGAGATTGTGCTTTATAAACAACGATTGTGCTTTATAGATATGAAGATATATAGTATTATACTATAATGTAACTATAATAAACAACACACATCAGGTGTGGCCATGCAGTTTGTCAATAAAAACTACAGTTAAGTAATTTTATGGCATAAGGATAAAACTGTCCCTGAATCTAGCGGTGTGAATGCCATTGGTCCTCTACTCTCCACAAGAACAGAAGAGGGTAAGAAATGACTGTGCAGGAAGGCTAAAATATTTACTAATACTGTTTGCCTTTCTAAGCCAAGGTTTTGTTATCTATGACCTGAAAAGATGGGAACCCTGTTCTAGTAATATTCTGAACTTATTATTTCTATATCATCATTACCATCAAATAAATGGTTATTATATGTATGTTTATATATTCATGTTTTATGCTAGCCCAGAGCTAAGTCTGAGGGTGGGTGGTATGCATTCAGTTTTTGATCTTCTGATTATTTCTTAGAGGTGTATCTAATCTGCCTTGCATATTAGTGTGTCAGTCAATCACTTGCCATCCCATTCAACCTTTGTTCCTGCCTAGCTCGTGCACAGACTCTAGCTTTCCACACCATTGCAATGGAAAAGACAGGTCCAGAAAATAAATGAACATACCTAAACAGACTGGTGGATTCATCTGCCAGTTTAGAGAGGTTTAGTGCTATAAATGGTCCATATGTTTTTGATAGACTATCTTTAAAATAAAATTTTCTATTAATTGATTTCAAGAACTATATTTCACTGAAATCTGCTGTTATCTCTAGATCTATAACATTTGAACACTGCTATCACTAACTGTTTTGGTTATTGCTTTCCTATATACGCTTGAAGAATATCGCCACTTGTTGGTCATATGTTGTAACCATATTTAAGAATGTCACTTATTCCATTGCTCTTATGAAAAGTACAGGATGTATATCGCACTCTGTAATATAACATTTTTCTCTACAGAACCCCACATGCTTCGGACCATGACTCCCGAAAACTTGTGCCATGTGACACCACCTTCAAGAATGGAACACCAGCAACCTTCTGGTCCTGCCCATATGCAGGGTCCTCCTCCACATCCTCACTATCCTAGCATGCCCCGGGACATGTATATGAAGACAGAGCCATTGATGTCACAGTATTCACTTGGACCCGGAATGGTATCCAGCGATATTCAGCACAGCCAGCAAAGCCAGATGTTGCACCAGCTGTTACAGCATCACCAAGTTGGAGCAGAGTAAGTGAAAATTGGAAAAATAAAAAAGTTCATGAAAGCAGAATACTATTAAAATGTACACACTTAATGTAAAGTAAGAAAAGGAAGTTTGACTTTGACTTATTTTTTAATTACTAAGACATGGTTGTCAATATAAATCATTACGAGAGAATACGAACATGTACAGTAAATAATGTGAGTTATAGAAACCAAATGAATCTTTATCCCTCTCTACTTGGTATAACCAAGTAATTTACTTGCCACAAAATATTTTCCTAACTACTGCATGTATTCTACCAGCCCATAAGAAGATACATTTTTGGCTCTTCAGTAAAATAATTAGTTTCTTGCTGTGTCTAGTATGGAATATTAGCTCCACAATTAGAGGAGGTTCAGTGCTGGGAAATGTACTGTGGAAAGGTAATTCTGCTTAAAGAACAAACACAGAACCACAGCAAGAACAAATGACCACCACAACAACTAATATCAGTCACTATACAAATGATAATGTTATGTTTTGTTTGTATTAAAGAATTATTCATCATGTAGCATCAGATTATGTCAGGACATACTCATTGAATATCAGCAGTGTGAATGCTGCTTGGTTAGGATGCACTCCCCCTCTTGCTCACTTTATTGGTTCAGTGTGCTGGCTGTTACATTGTTCCAGTGCTGTGAAAATGTGCAGAAGAGTTTGGAGGGTGTACTGTAAGGTTATAAAGTTTTGGAGGACTGCAATTCAAAAGTCATATGTTAAACAGATTACTCTAGCCGGTCTGAAGTGTACTGGTGGTGGTGTTTTATGTAACTTTAAGTTAATATTGTTTTGGTACAATAAAGCAATCAAAGGTTAACTAAGAATCTCTAGAAGCAAAGAACTTTCTCAGAGTTTCTCCTGGTAGAGCTCAAGAAATGCCTGTCACAGATGTTTAATGAAAAGGAAAAACAAGCACTGTAACAAAATAACAACAACAAATATAAATAATATATATATCTCTCTATTATAAAAAAAAAAACTTGCAATGAGACGAGACTTTTTCCTGGGGGCGAGGCGTGATCTTTTGAAGAGAAATCTTTTGAAGAGAGAAGAGAGACAGAGACACTTTCACTTCCCGAGAGATGGACAAGTCATGTCATAGTTACAACCTTCAGAAGCAAGTCCCGTGATACACATGCAGTGCAAGTTGAAGATAATGGAAATAGGAAAATTCGAAAGTCTCCAAAAATGAGAGTAAAGATCGCATTAGCGCAAACAATCTGAAAATAATACTCGGGGAAATAACGGAACTGCGAAAAGAGATTGAATATTCAGGTGCTGTACAGTCTTGCAAGCGTTCGCAGCTCCGCACAAAATGCAGATCATGCGGCACGCAGAAGCAACAAGCCAACAGCTTCTCGAGCAAAGAGGAGGTGAAAAAATCACCTGTTACTTGCTTCCCAATGTATCACCATTTAAGAGGGTTTACAGAGGAGCAGCCTCGTCTCCTTAGGGTGCCGCTCAGTCACCCTCTTCACAACGGCGCCTACTGCTGTCGGAGGGGAAGGGTAGGCGAGCGAAATGCTGATCACGTGTCAGGGCAGCAGCATGCCAGCAGCTGCTCAAGCAAAGCAGAGTTAAAGAAAATGTATTTGTTTCCCATTGTATCACCGTTTAAGAGGGGATTTGGAGTGGTGGCCGCTGGCAGGGGGGAAAGGGGTTGGTGAGCGAAGCGAGCTGGGGGCAAAGCCCCCTATTTGTAAATAAAATAATATTTCATAAGCAAGTAAGTAGGCTCTTTATATGAGTTAAAAGCTTAATAAATACCACACCACAGTGGCACAATGTATTTTGATTTTTGTTCACTGCTACTAGAGTAATAATATGCTGTTTTTTTCTCTTTTGGGAAGTTTAATTTGTTTAGCAAGGTAAAAATGCTTTTTAGGTTTGGAAACATTTTCTTCAATTAAAACTTTGGCTCATCCAGAACTGAGATCATTTAGTGTGTTTTTCTCTGTCTATATCAGTTCTCTACCCAGTCATGTTCTATGATTTTTACATGTTCTTCACACCTCTGCATGGGTTTCATCTGAGGTACTCCAGATTTTCTCACACATCCCAATGATAGAGTAACTGCCAATACTAAATTTCTCATTACATATATGACTGTGGGTGTGTGGTCAAAGTGGAGCTTTTAACAGATTGGTGCTGCATCCAGGTTTAGCTGCTAACTTGCACTCAGTTCCTGTTGGGGTAAGCTCTGTCCACCTGCAACACTGAATACATAGACATTTGCACACTAGGACAATTTAAAACCACCATTTAACTGTATACCAAGAACACTTATTTTTTGAGTTTAAGAGGATAGCCAAAGTATCTGAGAAAAACTCATGTACACATGAGAACAATGTGCAATCTCCAGCATCATTAACCACTACAGCACTTTACATATGACTATATTTAAAGCCAATTCAGAGATATGATACAGAAATACACATAATCAGGAAAATACTACTTTGTTTATATGTGACAGATCTCTATTTCCTACATAACTCATTATTTCTTGCTTTGCTTAATGTTGACCAAACTGAATAGAACAGCTTCAAGGGGATTTGCAGTGTCATTAAAATGTGCAGTACTGATGCAGACATTCACTGTTTGTCTGGCTTAATTTTTGTTTTCCTTGTTTGATGCATTTTGACATAATTCTGTCAATATAGTTTGTGTTTTTCAGTAACCAGCCTCTTACACATACTCAATCAAGATATGATGCATGCATTTAAAGTTATCCACCCCATAGCAAAATATGTGAATGGAAAACATAGAGTTTGAGTTCTAGGAGGAAATCCCCATTTAATGCTGCTTTATGGGAGGTGTTCAAAGAGACAGTTGTTGACTCCCAAAACATACACTCTGAAAAGAAAACAAGTCTTCTTCTCCTTCAAAAAAGGACGAAATGCAGATGATGGATCAGTAGGTGAAACTGGCCAAGGATTACAAACCTTTACCCAGATCAATAGCATTAGTGCTAAGAATGAGGGAGACAAATATATGACCTCACTTCTTCATCTCTTCAACCCTCTAACCCTCTGTCATGATCTGTTTTGACCCACATCTTTGACACTATATAAAGGTCAGACATTGGGTGGTGTACAGTAAATACAGTATATTTTTATTTATGGACAGATGTGTTTTAATATGAAAACAATGCTGGGTGTTCAGGCTCAGTATTTAATTTTATATAATGTATATAAAAATAAGATTTGTAAAACTCACCTAACATTTACTTACAACAATGTGTATTTAATTTGCACAAATACTGTTTGTATTTCTTATTTTTGTAGCAGTCACCATTATTTTATATTTTGTATTCCATTCTGATTCTTTTGCAGTCTTACTCTTGTTGTGTCACATGTTTTGGAAAATATTTCAGTTTATACAATCGACAACTCTTAATACATCTTGTGACCTTTAATTCATGCAAGTATGAAATGATTAAATGCAAAAAGCTCAATATTGATTTTTGTATATCAAAACCTTAGAATAGCTGAACAGTATTGGCAAGGGCAGGCAATTCAGCCCAACAAGCATGCCAGCTCTGTTTCACCTAGAATCTCCAAAATGTCTTAGTTGAGGTTTGACGGTCCTTAGAGTCCTACTCTCTACCATATTATTTGATAATTTATTCCATGTTTGTATAGTTCTTTGTATGAAGAAAACTTTCTTTGCGCAAATATCTGCGCTTAACAAGTTTTTTGGTGAAACGTTTATTTTAAAGTAACAGGAAGCATCCTCTAAACTTATTTCCTTTATAATTTTAAACATTTAGATCATGTCACACCTTAGTCTTCATTTTGCTAAACTTAAAAGATTCAGCTCCTTCAATCTTTCCTGATAACTCAAATCTGTCTGTCCTGGAATCAGCCTATTTGTATTTTTGCATCATAGAGACCAAACTTAGGTGCAGTGTTGTCTGAATTCTGTTCTGATTATTCCAAAATACTAGAGAATCTACCCACCTCATTGTTGCTTTAAAATAATCTCACTAAACAAAAAATTTGTCACCCCTACATAAATCTTACCGTATAGTTCATAACACCTCTGTGAGACTAAAGAACAGCCTCAGTTCTATCTAGCATGAATACCACCAGTTCATGTAGGTGATGTGAGTGTTTATCCACTCTTCCAGTGCCAAATTCCAGAGTTTGTCCAGATTGGTTATATGTTTCCACTGGCATTTCACTCATTGCTCCAAACAGTTCCACATATGCAACAATGCTTCAGAACGTTCTTTGCGCCAATCACACATAACAACAACTGTCATCTTGGAAGATTGGCATAACCATTCTGTGTTCACTCTGGAGAGAAAGCACAAAAGGCAACACATGGTTGTCCAGAAGCCCAATGTAGCACTTCTGGTTCAAGTCATTATCCCACTCAAAGGACCCATTTCCTCATAATTTAAGCACCCCCTGAACATTAGAGAGTAGCTTCTCACTTGAACAGCATCTTAAACACAGTCCTCATGGAAGGCTTTATGAGTGTATGAAGTACCTGTTGCTTCACATGATTGCAGCAGAAGCAAAAATGCAACTCACCAGATCAGATAACATGTTTTCTTGTTGACATTCCAGTGTTTATGGCTCTGTGCCCACTGTAACCAAGCATATTTAAGGACAGCTTTTTCTGCGGTACTCTGCGCCAGATATCCATGGCATGCAGTTCCTTTTTGAGTGTTTGTTTGGAAATGGCTTGCTGTGGTCCTGCATTGACTGTCTGTATGGTTTGCTTTGACAATGTGTGACACATGGTGACGGTCCCTATCTGTGAGCACTGTCTTTTAACCTCAGTTCTGGTGAAGATTTACAGTTGACTGTTACGTATGCCACTGCTGGAACACCTGTTGTTCAGTAGGCTTTGATATACCTACAAGCTGGCAGCTTCCTTTACACTATGCCCTTTGGCTCAAATGTAGTGAACACTTTTTGCTAATAATTTATGTCTGTTTTGCATCACATTTTTCACATAGAGAACCAAACACATGTGGCAAATCACTACTCCTTATATTCTCTATGAAATGTTTTGCACATGACACAGCTATTTGTAGGATGATATTCATACTGTGGTTCCCTCTGTTGGTGTCGGAAGTACGTATCACCTCTTATACTGTCAGTGACAATTCTTTTTCAAGTGAACTAACTATGATGAAAGCTCTTCTGCTTGTGAGGCTAGTGCAGTTAATATTTTGGTAATTAAAAACTCCAGTGACTCTAATATCCCCTTGTAAATTTGCCTTTTAATGTTATTCATAAAAATGAATATTGAAACTATGGTGTGCATTAGGCGGTCTTTAACACACACCTAATATAAGGCCAGATTCCTCACTAAGACAATAGTCCACCATCTAACTGAAGAAGACTTACATTGAAATCATGCTTTACATAAATGGCAACTCCCCCACCTTTTTGGTTTTGCCTGTCTTTCCTAAATGAAATATTTATGGAAAATTGTTCTGGCCAAAATTAAATTCAGTCCAAAGTGTTAACTACATTGAAATGTAATACATTTGTACATGGGGCATTTTATTTTGGCATGGATTTATCATGTCAAAATTAAAAACATTTCAACCAAATGATTGATTGCTTTTCAATAAGGCAATCATGTCATGTGTCAGTTTGAAATGCAATGCAAAAGCATATTACATTTTAATTCATGTCCATAGATTGCGTGTCATAACTAAAGCAAAGCAAATACATTGCATTTTGCTTAGCAGCAGCTCCATGTGTATTGCATTTCAATTCGAGATGACCAAGCTTCGGTCGTGCCAAAACTAAATGTAACTAAATGACCAATCAGCATCAAGAGGTGGGGCAAGGGATGTATATGTTATACTCATCCCCATTTCTATTATTTAGCCAGATTTCTGTTATTGTTATTATATCATAATTACAGTATGATCGGATGCAAATAAATCTGACTAACATATTTTAGCTTTAATACTTCTAGCATTAAGGCAGTCATTTTTAAATGTATTTTCTACTTTTCTTTGAAGTTTGAAAGCCAACTTTTAAAGTTATCTAGTATGTTTGTATTTACACTACTGCCTGTCCCTTCATGCCAAATTTAAATCCTGTCCTGTCATAAACTCCCTTTGTGGTTTAAACAATCCTCAATTCAGTCCTACTCACATAACAACGCAATATATTAGTGCCCTCTTGTTCTAACGTAACCCATCACAGCAAAATAGGTTTCATCTGTTGCAGAAGGAGTTCCAATGTCCCATAAATCTGCTGCCCTCTATCCTATGCTAAGATTTGATCCACATTTATTACGAATAAGGTTCAAGGATTAATAGTTCTACTCAAGGAACTATTAACTGTACCTTCTGGTCCTCATGCATGTTCTCAGTGAAAAAATTTATATCACAGTTTTGAAATGCACAGAATTTCTATAAATATTGATTCATGTAAATATTTTTGAGATTTAATATTAATTGGGTTTCAGGTCATTCTGTTTGTTTTTGTTGTGCTTGTCACTATGGTAACTATAATTTAATCAATTTTAGTCTCCTTCATAAAAAGTTTGGATTAATCATGATTTTTTTGTTTTCTCATTTTTGTTTTTATCTGTATAGACACTGTATATTAAAGTATATTCTGTGTTACTTCTTTATTTAAAGTAAACATTCAGTTAAGTTGTATTTCTTTACTTTAGTTTCCATTGTTTAAACCAAGTACATTTTTTCTAAAGAAAGTTCTGTTTGTCATGGTGTGATTTAATTTTATTTCTGCACCTCAGCTCTAAAATATGGTATTTTCCTATGTGTAGCGGGATTCCAGTCCACCAGGCAAAGAAAAGGAAACATTCAGACTCGCCTCCCAGTACTCTCAATGCTCAGATGCTCAATGGTATGATCAAGCAGGAACCAGGTACTTAGTTTGCTCTCAGATACCTCACTTGTACATTTAAATATTGTTCATTATTTTTTAATATGTTATGCACATTGTACCTCAACCATGCAGTAAAATGCAGTATTTTCATTCCTTACCGTAGAGATGTATAATGTTGTATAAGTGTAATATTGTCAATATGGATGTTTTGGCAGAAATGCAGCTTGAATTAGAAAGTTAATTTTCACCCTATTAGAAAGTAACCTGAGATATCTCAGTTGCCTTATCAGGAAAATGTCAACTCAAGATGACCTACCCTGTAAAGTGTGTTCAGATACCCAGGTTAGGGAGCAGTATCCATAAGTCTCACTGAACCTAGTCCCCATGAACAAATAAAAAATAATTCTACATTATAATAATGTCAACATATACGCTAGTTAGACAGGTTTTGTCATTTTCTTGGATATTTAAAGTAGGTAGACTTCCTATCCTGAATACCGCATTTAATAAAATCATAATACATTATATCCAAGCAGGAAAGCACATGTTCATTATTTCATGTGATCATTCAGGTAGATGTTTCCCAGAATCACAGATAGGTGTTTACTTAATGGCTACAACCTCTGCACATAACTGATGAAAAAGATGTATCAAATGCAGTAAACCTGCTAAAACCCACAGTAATAAAAGCCTGTGTAAATAATTGGCTTTTGCATTTAATAAAATACTTTGCTTAAATTGGTAGACCTTCTCGGCACCAGATATAAAATGTTATTCACTCAAGACTCAGGATATCTTTTTGTTCAATGTACATTGCAAGAGTTTCTTGAAACTTTTTGAATCAAACATCAATGTTTTGCTCAGGACATGGTTCTCCACTTAGATATCCTTTTTGAGGCTAGCTGGAATGGAGTGTCAGCATCTGCTTTTCATAGTGCAGCATTTTAGCGAATGTGTAATTTTCTACTAGCTCCTCATACAGTATTACAGCGTTGTCCGCCATCTTAAACCGCACAGTCTTCACAGACTTTACAGTCTTCCTCTACAAACTGTTTGTTTTTAACCTTTTCATAAACCAATGTAATTCTTTACTTAAAATGTTTAAAAAGATTTAAAGCACATTTTCAGTTGTAGACTACCATCTACAATAACTTATTTTTTTTAAAGAGGTTTTTCAATTAACTTAATGTTTCTCGTGAGATAGTGTCTTTTCAATGGATCCAGAATGCACATTAAGGATGCATATTTTATGGGTGTGTACACAGTGCTCACCATCTGTTTTGGGACTGAGAAGTCAAAAGTGTTATTATTGAGATTTACAAGCAATTCAAACTTGAGGTGAAAATATGAAAATAAGGCAAATATGCAGAATGTAAAGTTTTATTTGTTAGTGTGTCTGTGCCTCAGTGCTTTTATGTTTAAAAATAATACAACTCATTTTGAATATAAGTATTGTGACAAACAAATTATCCATCTATCCATTTTCCAACCCGCTGAATCCGAATACAGGGTCACGGGGGTCTGCTGGAGCCAATCCCAGCCAACACAGGGCACAAGGCAGGAACCAATCTCAGGCAGGGTGCAAACCCACCGCAGGACACACACAAACACACCCACACACTAGGGCCAATTTAGAATCGCCAATCCACCTAACCTGCATGTCTTTGGACTGTGGGAGGAAACCGGAGTGCCCGGAGGAAACCCACACAGACACGGGTAGAACATGCAAATTCCACGCAGGGAGGACCCGGGAAGCGAACCCAGGTTCTCCTAACTGCGAGGCAGCAGCGCCACCGTGCCACCTTCAAACAAATTATGGTTTTATAAAATGTTGTCTTTGGGTGCAGATCCAGACTCATAGGTTGTTCTTTTGAGATTCATTCCCCAGACTCTGCTGCAGCAAATTTCTCTCTGTTTGTTGTAGGGTATTTCTGAAATTGTGCCTTGCGATTACACACACATTGTAAGATAGCTTATACATGTCATTTTTGAACACAAAGCAACACCATTATTCAGCCATTTTTAAAGAAAACCAGCTGTGTGCACTACCTTAGCACTTGTAGTCTGCTGCAATAACCTTTCACCCCCCCATGGGGAATGGTTTAATCCAAATCAGACCAAATCACACTAAACTGTTCTTACCACATGGTTGGTTTTGTTTGATTTACTACTTTATTTATTTGAGAACTCACGTGAGTATCCTGCCTTCGAGAAAAACAGTACCAGGGATATGCAATAGAATTTTTATTTCCAGATCCCTTTTGTTGTCATAAGCATGTGTCGGAAACATGGAAGGCATGTTTTCTTTAATTTAAACTCAGAGCGGATGTATTTAGTTAACTTTTAGGATCTTCTTTTCCTGTGGTGCTTAATACTCCATTGACATCATTGTAAAGTGCCCATGTAGGCAAGGTGTTTTTTTAAACTTATAGAAAACACGGGACTTTAGGACACCATTTTGCATGGGAAATGCATCTATTACATGTATTTGAAGAGAAAACTTTGACTTGAAAATGAATGAACTTACCTTTTAAAAGATAATTGACCCAGTTTTACAAGAGGCTATACATGCCCAAATCAGTTAAAGTGGTATCATATTCTTTGGATTGTCTAAATTTTCAATTTTTCTCCAAATTTCCCCTTGCGATCACTTTGACTTATCTTTGATTCATCTGTGCATTAACACTCAAGTCCTCAATTTGTTCAACTCAACAATTCTTAGGAGATTCTAACTATACCTTTGAATTTCTAGCACTGATGACAAGTTTTCTTCCTTGAAAGGTTGCCTTACAAATTCTTCTGTTTTTAGTCTTCTGCAAACAATAGACTTTCTGCAATGTGGAGGTTGTGATTTCAGCAACAGGTGCTTTACAGTTTACCTTCATTGTGTATATCATTTTTCCTTCATCATTTGTTTATTTTTTTCTAATGGGATGATTGTTCTTTGCTGACTGTTAAATACACCAGCTCTCTTTCTTTTTAAGGATATTGCAAGATGCTAATAATTTTGAAGTGCCAACCTATATGGACACTTCTCTAGACTTCATGCTGGTTTAGCCCTCCTGATTCAAAGCAGACCCCTAAGGGAATTACAAATGCCAAATCCAACATCACATATTGACAATTCTTTGATGTGGCAGTACAACAAGAAGCAAATAGTTGTAGGAAACACCTTGGAGGCAGTTGCCCCAGTAGTTTTGTTCACATTTGAAATATTAAAGGGTATTTGTGAAAAATATGCTGCATACATTATGACTTTCTGTTTTTTTCTTTAGATTCATTTTTTTTCCTCACAGCTTATGTACATAGCAAAAGTAATTGTAACTTCACTTTCCCAATATTACTGGGGGCATCACATGTAAATTTTATTTGCAAACAAAATAGATGCACAACATTTTATTTTGGATGTAAGACTGAAAAGCCAAAATGTTGTCTCTCTAACTGTCCTGTTTTTTCCATGCCGAAATTTCCTTTTCCCTATTTTTTCATATTCCGCATGGAGAAACACTTTACTTACAAAGCAAATAAATTAGCATTTTCAACCCCCCTTAATTTAATTCAGGATGGTTAAGCACTGAAACCTTTCCCTGCAGTGCTGGGTGCAAGGCAGGAATCTGTCTTGTCCCACTTACAGTACATCCTCATCCATATGTGCACTCACACAGAACCCATTTTGAAATGATACTAAGAAGAAAACTTATGCAGACACTGGGAGAATGTGCAAACTCCACATGGATGCTGTCCAGCGTGGGAAGTGATTAAGTGAATAATTTGAATTGATTAGTGCATCTTTACTTAGCAGGACTGGTGCAGGAGAGTGACGGTTCCTACCTTGATCCAAACTACCAGTGTATCAAGTGGCAGGCACATCTACAAAACAAGTGGTGCGCCCTTTATGATGCCAACTGCAAAGAACTGTAAGTAAACATAGCCATGAACTTACTGTTACATAACCACATTCTGAAAGACTGACATTCATCTGTTCTGTTATTATTGTTTGGTCTCAAGACTTTGCTTGACAATTTTGTTACAACTAAGTACTGTGTTTTAAAAATCTTTTCCATTTTTGTTTTATCCTGGTCATCAACTTGAAAGCAATGTATATGTAGGTAAAAGATTACATACTATGTTCTGAGAAAGTCTCTGAGAAACAGGCCAAGAAGATGTGAGAAATAAGAGGAGACCATTGCCTCAGCTGAATCACATTCACAATTTATTACAAAAGCTGGAAAGGATGAAGCTGGTTTCTATTAAGTGAAATGATTGTTGTGCACCTGTTATAAGTTGATCATGTTGTACCTTAAAATACACAACTTTGTAAAATAGTGGACTTAGCAATTTTTTGAAACTGATTGTATAAATATTACTTAGTTAGGCAATGCAGTAAAATCATGGCTAGTAAGTCGACATTATCCAAGTATAAAATTGTAAAGTTGACTGCTGAATTTGATAAGCAACTTTCACCTCTGTGGACATAGGTTGTCTGTGTGATTTCTGGGAGGATGCTGAACTTCTATTTGTTTAAGAGCGATAAGCTCTGGCTCCTCCATTATATATATACATTTTATAATGAAATTGTGTGGACCTGAACAGACCTCAAAGTGTGAACCTTACAAGGGATGATTAGAGCTCTTACATCTGGAAACTGTTTTCTTAAAAAGACCAGGAAGGTGAAAATAAAATTCCATGCAAACTATGAAAAATAATATTTTTTTTTCTCTTAGTTGTATTTATAACTTAAAATATTTTGCAGAACACAGACTATCACGTAAAAATTTGTGGGACTAATAGGCAACACAACTAAGCAAAGGTAAAACAAATGACCAGCTACATGGGCCTTCCTGGTGTTACAAGTGCATTTGTGAACATAAGGATTATAAATATTATTTTTTCTCAGGTATGTGTATAATTATGTTAATATTTGCTGTTATATTCATTACTAGGGAGTGAATTTCCCATTGGGATTAATAAAGTAACCTTGATAGTTCATTATGAATATACACAGGTGTAAATGGAAATAAGTTAAATTGAGAACTACTGGTTTCTTTGTTATTTACAAATTTAATGAGAAATTAAAACCAGTTAACACAGTTGCTTAAGACTAAAAAAACAATTACAGTGGGAATCTTAACAAATGAGACAACAAAAACAAATCCATTCAATAATCCATCCATCCATCCACCTGGGTATCTCCATCTATCTATCTATCTATCTATCTATCTATCTATCTATCTATCTATCTATCTATCTATCTATCTATCTATCTATCTATCTATCTATCTATCTATCTATCTATCTATCTATCTATCTAGGGGGCTCTGCTCCTGCTCACTTAGCTCGCCAAACCCCAGGCAGGCGCTATGCGCTAGCCACTTTGCGGCTCTGCCGCTTGCATATGGGGGAAGCGGATGTACAATTTAAACAGATTGTTATTTTCATGGGAATTGTTACATATGCATAATAGACCTAACTATTTTACCATTACAGCGAGTAATTAACCATAGTAAAAAATAGTAAAACGTAATAAATTGAAAGAAAATTATGTTTCATATTGCGTTAGAGGTATTCGTTGCATTATACATTTTTGTTCTGTTTGGTTTTGAAATTAATACGCAAATGCTTTTTAAACTTACACCTTTACTGTAAAACTTCAGTAAAAACAATATTTAGAATTAACATTTCATCAATATTGCATTGAATTTTTGATTCTGTGTTTGGAGTTACATCGTGACAACGCAACGTATAAACTGCCTGTGACTGAATATCGTTTCTTTCTCTCTAATAAATAAACCGACTTTTTCGAATGTTTGTCCCTGTGATTTGTTAATTGTCGTAGCAAAAGATATTCTAACAGGAAAATGTAAACATTTTAATACGAATGGCATATCAAGATCTCCTTTGGTGTCTCATGTTATCTGCGGAAGATGTACTACATTACTTTTCTTGTCGCCTGTTGGAATTTTACATGTCAGAATTGTTCGACCAATTTTGAATACAACTAATCTTGTCCTATTGCATAGCCCATCACTCATACATAAATTACACAAAAACATTACGATACATCCTTTTTTCAACAGTAATTCAGCTGGTGGAAGACCGGACGATGTTAACGGTTGTAGATATTTTACGGGATATTGTAAGTTGACGTTTTCATCTTCCGCAACATCACCAGCTACTGTTTCAGCATAGTCTACTTATACAGTACTCATTTAACCAATTTGCCAATTTGATCGTAAAAATTTATAAGAGCTGAGAGCACAGGAACAATGTCTGACAAAAGCATTCATACGAGTGAGAGGACCATGGACGTGGGCTGTTAACCTGAAATGGTTGAGAGGAGGGTGGGACTTGAAAAAATATCTTGGCAATAGTCTTTCCTCATCTTAAGATTTTCTTTTATAATAGAGAGATGTTTTTGTGGTTATTGTTTTCTATTTGGGCAAAACCATTTTGTGAGATTCCTATGGGTGCTTCCATGTTGTTTATGGTAGCGATAGGTGTTTCTGTTCATATAGTCATAGTGAATGAAATCATCACAATACGGCTTAAAAGAAAGTTGAGACAGGTTCAACAACAAAACAAACTCATTTATTTTTATACTTGATTTTTACTTTCTGTTTAGAGCAAAGGCAGTTGAATTTCTTGTGTACTAATGTCTGCCTGGTCACTGACTGTTCTTTTTAATCACATCTGAAGAAACCCTTCATTTGCCCTGCTTAATTAACTTTTAAGAATAAAAGTCCCTGTGACATGCTGTAACTTTTCCATCACAGTCATAACACCTGGTTTGTTTTTTCACCCCTATTTGTTTTATTCTATGTAACAGGTCATATGCCCTCTGCCCTTTCCTGCAAAGTTTCTTCTTGCATACCTCATGAATCTTAAAGATACTTCTGGCCTCTCTTCCTCCTACCAGACAAGCCGTTGTCCAGGTCCCCTCCAGCTTCTTCTGTCCAGTGGTCCAGTGGACCTTTTAAGCCCTTGCTTGCCACTACTTACTGAAGTATCTCAGAGAAATTTTCTAAGGTCAGGGCTAACCTTTGAATCTCCTAGAACTTGCTCCTATAGCTCTATCTAGTGGCCACAGGTCCCCATGCAGTCCAGAATCAGACAATCCAATGAATAGCATAATGAGTCTCCATGCTGCGATTAATCTGCTATTGAAACTCTTGGCATTCCCCATTGTCCTTTCACTACATACTGTAACTATTTCCAGGCAACTCTGAATGCCATTTCATATCTAGGCAGCATAGTGCCCCATGTTACTGACAAGGTCAATGCTGTTGCTTATGGCCAGAATCCCATTCTGGGTTCTGTCCTCTAAAAATCATTGATCATGTACTATGATGCTATATTATGCCTCATTGTTTTCTGTTGCAGTGTACCTATAGGCTTTGTTTAATGATGATCATCCTTAAAGTGGGGAATTTACAACAAAAAAATGAACAACAAGTAGCACAGTTCTCACTAGTACTGTCATATCTATGGAAGTGAGTTGTTTACTTTGTGCGAAGACAAAAAATTCTTTCTGCAGCTATAAAAGATTAAATACTTATTTTAAATTGTGTTGTTAAAATGTAATTTATACAGTATGTTATTTCTACTCACGCACTGTGCTGGACTACATATATGTTTGTGCTTGACAGATTCCATCTCCCCACAGCCTCAGTTGTGCAGGTGCTGAAAATTGATTATTTGCCATTCTTGCACATGCAAGGTAGAGGCTAATAAAGGCAGGTGGCTCACTCACTTCTATAACATCTGTGGTAATGTTTGTATTTCTGTAGACTAAGGGGCATGAGCAAGTTTCCAGCTTGTTCAGTAACAATTCTGAAAGCAATTTGATGCATAAGTAGGTTCAGTACAGAAATATGGGCTACTTATTTTCTTTAGCACCAATAACACAACCACAGGAGGAGTTATAGATTCCGGATTCCTGCACAATGTAACAATTTCCTAGCCTGGTCGTCTTTATAATGTCTATATTATACAATTCACAAAGGGAAGAAGAAGTTTTAGGAAATTATCCTAAGGGGCAATTCTATTTTTTCCATTGGATGTGATAGCACAGCTTTGTAGATTGTGCAAAGAATACAACATCCACATTAATACCAAGAAAATGTGTTAAATCGTCTTGGCATTCTGAACCCCAGATTAGCATTTTGCAGAGATACTATGAAAGTCTTTTTTTTTTTCTAACCAGAAAAGGAAGGGGCAGCCATGTGTGGATTCCTGAGCAGTTAGCAATGAGGAGGAGTATAGTTTCGACTGAGTTTTAACAGTTGTGGAGGGGGACAAAATTTAGTTTCTACTAGAAGAGTTCAAGGCAAGGAAGAGAAACAATTGCAAGTACATTAAAATAAATAGTGAAACAAAGGATAAATGAGAGGGTATGAGCTAGGAAAAAGAAGTAGATGTCTTTATGCTTTTGTCAGTGTAGATTTAAAAGATCAATTAGGTTGTTCTGTTCAAGCTGAAAAGAAGCAGAAAACATGACTTTTGATTTACCTTTTCCAAGCTGAAAATATGTTCTTTGATTTACATGGATAAAGGAGGTTTAGAGGTTAAAGGTAAGAAAAATTTGGCTGTAATCACAAACCAATAAATACTAAAATGCTGCTGTTGGGTTATTATACAGATTGTGTTTTCTGTATAGCCTGATGAAAAAATTCCAAGACACTGCAATCTTCCAGGTTAATTTAATTAGAGCTACTCCAAAGAGCAATGCATATATCAGCTTCAGATCTTCATGCAGTAAGCAGCCTGCAGAGGGGAGAGGGATGTTTTATTTTTTAAGTGTGACCCTAAGGAGACCATCATTAATCTGTCTGATAGGTGCTCAAGATAAATTACCTCTCATGTCTGATTCCCAGGAAGACAAATAGCTCTTGCGACCATTTAAGCCCTTAACTTTCAAAACGTAGTACACAGTAAGGCCAACCAAAGCTTTCATAGGGTCATGTCAGTGGTCGTCTACTTATATGCCATAGAATGTGGTTCTCATATACGCACATGCAATTGTAGTCACATAGAAGTAAATGCAAGTTTGTTTAACAAATGCAGACCTGTAGTATATTTGTCTTAGAAGCTTAATACAGTAAGAGCCAACAGGCTCGCCAGCTTATGAGTGTAATTGCAGCAAAGATTTATTTGTGTGGACAGCAATGATAAAAAATGTGTTGTTTTACATTTCTGCTGTGTGCATAAATCCTGTAAAAGTATTTTAGGAGATAGGAAGGAATTATAGTTTTCAGGTGGCGCATTTTTCACTATTCCCGGAATGCAACATTTTTAAAAGTAATTGACTGGCCTGGACTGGTTTTAAAGGTTAATATTTTAGACTGCTTAGTTGTAAATTAAATTAACAAATTATCATATGAAGCTATCCATCCATCCATTACCCAACCCGCTATATCCTAACTACAGGGTCACGGGGGTCTGCTGGAGCCAGTCCCAGCCAACACAGGGCGCAAGGCAGGAAACAAACCCCGGGCAGGGTGCCAGCCCACCACAGCATATGAAGCTAAATATATGTTTTTTTAATTGTCTGGTAATCATATTCACACTAATTGATTTTGCATAGATTCCCCATTTGTACTTGGGTAGACCATATTCAATGTTTCATTTTGTCATTTTGTCCCCTTAGAGAACTTTATTAATAACTATGCCTGCAGTCTATTAGGGAAGTACCTCCAAGAGGAATTTTTAGGAATCTATTGTGACCACTAGAAGGTATTGCAGCACCAAAAAACCCAAAAACAATCTCACAGACACAAGTCCTGGGATCAAATACAAGGTTTATCAACAATGATACCATACAAGGGCTTCTCACACATTATATAAATGCAAGTATTTTCTTTTCTCTGTCTCACTCTTTCTCTTCTTTTACTCCCAGATGAGTGTTGTCCTATGCCGCCAGACTCCAACTTCCTTTGTTGTGGCAGAGCTGCTCATTTTTTCTATGACTCAGGAGTAATTCTGGTACTAGGACCTAGTCTTTTGGGAGCCCTTCTGGATCAAACAACAGCCCCACAACGTAGGATTCTCAAATCTCTGCAGCACCAACTAGCAATGCCCACTGCACCCAACACGACTGTCCCATGGGACTACAGCTCCTAGCATGCTGTGCGGGTGTCCTTATGGGAATCTTAACACTGGGATGCTGCCATCTAGGGTATTGGAAGAGTAAATAATCCAAACAGATTAATCCCCCCCCCCCCCCCCCTGTTTTATCACTAGATTGGCCTCCCCAGCTAGGTAAGAAACCTGAACCTGTCCCTGATGCTAGCATATCCAGTTGTCTGGCTAAGGCAGGGAACATTCTGTCTGCCTGTCTGTCTGTCTATCTATCAATATGTTATTGGAACTATATGTAATCTTCTCACTATCAGTTTTATTTTGGTTTAGCAATCAGTTACAAGGATATAAGCCTCTGTCTGCAATCTCTTTTTGAAAATACATTTCTTCCAATGGATACCTTACAGTAAGTGTGTGGTGTTGTTTTTTCAGATTCTCCACTCTGATTACTTGCATATTGCTTAGCAAATATTCTGTAGATTGGTTCTTTCAGTCTTCGGTCACTTTATATCTTCTGTATTTGCTGTCATTTCTCTCATTTATTCAAATGTCTCTTGTATGCCATATTTATTTACTTGTTGATAGTTCACACGGGCGGCACGGTGGCGCAGTGGGTAGCGCTGCTGCCTTGCAGTTAGGAGACCCGGGTTCACTTACCGGGTCCTCTCTGCATGGAGTTTGCATGTTCTCCCCATGTCTGCGTGGGTTTCCTCCCACAGTCCAAAGACATGCAGGTTAGGTGCATTGGTGATTCTAAATTGTTCCTAGTGTGTGGTGGGTGTGTATGTGTCCCCTGCGGTTGGCTGGCGCACTGCCCGGGGTTTGTTTCCTGCCTTGCGCCCTGTGTTGGCTGGGATTGGCTCCAACAGACCCCCATGACCCTGTAGTTAGGATATAGCGGGTTGGTTGATGGATGGATGGATAGTTCACACATGAGTATAGTTAAGTTTGCTTTAGTTTCTTACCTATTTGCTTTCTTCTGTTTTCTCTCATTTTTTTCAGCTAGTGCTTTCTTGGCTTGGCTGTTTTACATAGAACAGAGGATGGTGGTTTAAGTTATGGGGATTCCGTTCATACTTTGTTTTTTCACCTTAAATATTAGGGTTGGAAGGAATGTGAGACTATCTGTAATGTTTCATATACCTTCCTTTATTGGTTGAGAGAGCTTGGGAAAGGAATGAAACCATGGGTTTGAAATTCACCAAAGGTTGTTGGCTTGTGCAAATAGATAAGCTGTTTGGGTACCCATTTTGTGCAAATTCATGCACATGTAAACATCTGTAGCTGATATCCAGGGGCCTCATGTATAAACGGTGCGTACGCACAGAAATGTTGCGTACTCCCGTTTCCACGCTCAAATCGCGATGTATAAAACCTAAACTTGGCGTAAAGCCACGCACATTTCCACGGTAACTCATACCTTGGCGTACGCAATTTCTCCGCTCGGTTTTGCAGACTGCCGGCACCCAGCGTCAAAGCAGTGCTACTGTTCCTGCGTGGACACCCTTTCTTTCTTAGCTCCACATTCCTGACGCGGCTTTATAAATACACTGAAACTAACTGCATATTGTTTATTAGTGTAATGCATCTGATTGTAATTAACCTGCAGCAATATAATGGTCCAGGGAATAGCCATAGTATTCCAAATACCATAACTGCTTTAGCGTTGTAACTCTCACTGCATCTTCTTCTTCTTTCAGCTGCTCCCGTTAAGGGTTGCCACAGCAGATCATCTTTTTCCATATTACTTTCACTGTACCACTCGGAGTATTTATATCACTGTATCTGAGTGAGGAATCACAGCAGCAGCTGATCAGAAAGAGAAATATCGGTATATAGCATGAAGCAGACGCTGCCTGAGCCACGGCAAAACGCTTTAGAGACTTCCCAGTACGGCTTAGCGGTTTAGAAAAGGTTTCATCCCAAGAACTATAAACGCACTCAATCAGTCCATCAAGTGCTCCTTGTAGAACTGTTTACTTATAAGTACAATTACCTCACTTTAAACTTGCACTACAGTTATAATATTGCACAACCTGCGCCACTTTATAAAGCGCGTATTTACATATGATGACGGTATTCATTTTTAAGATGAAATGCAGCAAAATATGTTGATTATATTATACAGATAAAACTTTAACTTCATTTAAATAACCTGTATTGTTAATAATTAAACATGTGAGGACACGGTGCCGCAGCGCTAGCTAGTTCAGGGATTGTTCCTGCATTGCATTGTGTTCTTGCTGGTGCTGACGCGACACTGGAATGCTAGACGGATAGAATAATTAAACATGTACTACGAAGATATTTCAATGTTCCTTAAAAGTTTTGAAGAATCGGCGTTTTAAGCTTACAGATGGCTTCACGTCTATATAGCTAATTGTGTGGCGATTGGGTTTTTGGAGAAAGAAAAGTAAGGACAGGAATTGGAGGTTAGTACGTTTGAAAGAGACAGTGCTGCTGTGATAAATTATTTCATTGAAGGTGCAGCAAGCCTCTTGCGTGACACATGAACAATCACTGCGCCACCGTGTCCCCATGTTTAATAACATGCTTTCATTCCTATCATCATGAAAAAGATATCACATATACATCTCAGTATTTTAATTATTCAGAGAGCTGTAATATCACGAATGTAATGGATTATGTGTCCTGTCGGAGAAAAAGAAAGCCCGTTTAAGAAGCAGGTAGTGATTCACACATGTAGAGCACATAGAAGATCGAATACAGAACAAAGCATTTAATGTGCCACTTTAGTTACAATGGGATTTGAGAAACTAGCAAATTAAACGATTTTAAGATGAAGTTTATGATGTTCTACTTTAATGGCAAAATAAACTACGTGATTAAAGTGGAAATTTCGAGATTAAAGTTGACATTTCGTGCTTTTTTCCCACTGTGTGCCTATTTTTTTTTTGTCTGTACCCTAATAAGCTTTCATATGACACTCAGACGATGGGCTACGACTTGCCTTTTAACGGCGACTTTGATATGTGATTTCTTTTTTATTTCGGGCACTGTACGACTTTGTGAATTTGAGCCTTCGAGTTTCTCCGACACTCTGTCACTCGATCAACTTCCTTTTGTTGATTATACCACTGTTTAAACCAACAAATAGTACGTTTTTCCTTTGCCTCCACTTGGTATTCACTGAAATTCTTATATTTCCCCCCGTGCTTTTCCCATTGTCTTTTCACAGAAGGCTATTTATATTGATTTGCATATTCAAAGAGGCGTAATTCTGGGAGGAGTTGGGGCGGGACAGAAGGCGCGTGCACGTATGTTACTTTTCATGCTGATCGGGATTTATGTAGTGGAAGAACGTGAAAGTTTGCGTGCGTACAGATTCCTGCATCTGGATTTTTCTGTGCGTACGCACATTCCCGCTTTTGTGCTTACGCCATGTTATAGTGTGAGTTCTACGCACGGCGTTATACATGAGGCCCCAGATGTGTAGCAATAGCGGACAGCATGATCTGTTTGTCTTCTCTGATGTTAGCATTTGCCATGTCGATGTGGGTTTGCGTACACGGTAGATAGTTGACCATATTTAGCGTTGTTCGTTATACTTATTCTTCTTTTTTAAACCTTTCTACCCATTGTGGTGCCGAGCTTTTTACAGCACAAGGTAAAACACGGTCCCTTTGCTGCCACCTTCAGTCCTCCACACAGGTTTTTTCCTCTTCCTCCTGACTCTGTCTGTTGAATGCTGACGACTGGCCCGTTTTTATAGGGCACCCGGAAGGACTCCAGGTGCCCAACGAGCTTCTTCCGGCAGCACTTCCGGGTGTGGCAGAAGCACTGCCAAATAGGGCCCCAAAAATGGCCAGGCGCCCCCTGGCGCTTATATACTCATGACCTGTGACCACGCTGGAAACCAAAGGGGTTGCCCTCTGTCGTTCCGGGAGAGAAACTGTCCTGGAAATACTCTCACCCCGGTCCTTCCATGATCAGGGCATCCCAGCCAGTTAAGGGCCCCGGCCATCCGCAACACCATTCATAAACTTTTAGTTGAGTAATGGCTGTTTTCACTCTGTCCTGAGCCAACATCCTTCATTGAATTTCAGCGGGTTTCACTCCCTTTGCTCAAAGAAGTCTCACTATGATGTTCTATAATGGTGTAGTCCCGCGATAGAGTTACCATGTTTATTTGACCATGGCTTCAATTGGACTAACAGCAGAGCATTCTGCTGTGCGTCTTCAAACAACCTATAAGCCATTGTGAATGTGTTATATTCTGCCAGTTTCTATCCATTATGGTTTCTCCATAATTTTCTAATTGCTTTTACTTTTTTATTTAACCTTGTGTGATTATTTGGAATCTTTAAATTTGTTTGATTGCTCATGTGCAACAAGAGTGTACCCTGAGTCACTGATACTACCAGGATGAAATTCTGTGACTCTAGATTATATTAAGTGGTTTATAAAATGGGTGCATAATTGTCTTTTAGTTTCAATATATTCTTCAGTATAAGACATTAAAAGTCAGCCAGATTGAGTATCTTTAAAACTAACAGCCTTTGAATAAAGAGGATGTTTTCCAACATTTTAGAGAGTTGATTAGAGCTGGATTTACAGCTAAAGTTGTAAGCTGTCTGATATAAATACTAGAGCAGCTGTTTTATGAAAAAAATGTAATCACAATTAACCATATGATTACATTTTTTATATGAAATAAACTGAATGTTAATCAAAATTTTACATATTTCCTTGAAGTATATTAATATTTTTCTATAAGGTAAAAATAACTCTGTGATTACTTTCTAATACAAAACAGTTTTAATAACCACTTGCCTGAAAATTGTAAATTATTCCAGTTAAATTTATTGAACAATTTTGTGTAACAGAAACAATGGAATAGACAGTGAAACACTATAATCAGTCAACAGTTTAAAGTTTTTATTTTGAGCCACATCACAATGTACTTGAATCTAGCACTTTGATTGATTCTGTCAATAATGCTGTATTTAAAATGATATGAAGATGAAAAATAAGACATTATTGATTTTCTGACTGTTAATTGATTTATTCAGTCATTTGCTTAATCAGACCAGTTTATTTACATTTGTTGATTCAGCAAACGATTTTTTTATTAATATATTAAGATACAGAAACCAAATATTCACAAGGGACAGTAGTTGCCCGGAATGCTAAATGTTTTCTAGCTACATTAGCCAGAACTGTGTATTTGTCCTCCTATAGTTCCTCCACTGTAATGGATCAAAGTCAATGTCAGTTTGTACCTCAAGTTTGTATGGCTAAACAGCTGTTTTTGTGGAGGGGGAGTGAAGCAGAGTCTGACGGCAGTTCATGCATTTGCTTTTTATTCCAGGGTAGTTCATCTGGTGTATGTTGATCATTATCAAGATACCCAGAAGTTTTTACAAGAACTTATAGCTCTTGCCAAATCCCACCTCTATATTAAATCCATTTAAGTATTAACTTGGTTCAGTGTTTTTGTGGATGGCATTCTAGTGTTTATTGTGTATACTTTTTGTTTTTAGACCCGAGTGGAATTGTTCCCCACAGGAATAACTTTACATGTATCAATGTGTAAAATTATACAAAATACAAGCAGTTAAAAACTACATGCCTCAGCTATACAATAAGAATAGTAATCATACCCTGCTGACAGAGATCCCACTGTAAATAAAGCTTTTTTATCTTGCATTCTGCTCCTGTTTTGGACATTCAAACAGAACTCCTTAGTTTAAGGGTATGGGAATTGTCAGGTATTGCATACTCTGTTGTACGTATCCTTAAGCTCACATGTATTTAATATTTTATCATCTTGCATGTCTGATTTTTATCCTAACCTTTGGTTGTTAGACATTGTTGTTCTTTAACCTCCTTGACGTTATAGGGGTATTATTGTAGAGTGTGACCTCAATTAGTCATCATAGCTCATTGTCAGACATGCAGAAATCCTTTAATGGTTTTGCAGTAGATTCTGTACTGACTCACAAAAGTTCATTTTTACTTAGAGGGCTAGAAAATTTCAATATGAACCCCATCTTTGCCATTTTATTGGAGGAACTAATATACATACATCCAATTCAGGACAATGTCACTACATTGACAAATGTTCATACATTCACCTATTTTTTGGAGGCTCTGTAGTTGGCCACAAGGCAGAATCCAGCTCCGGATGTGTGCTCCTTTATCTCCAGGCAAACCCACTCATTCGTATGGCACAAGTCTAGTAATTTATTGGATGTGGTTTGGAAACCCCTCTCAGGCAATATCCAGACTCTACACATATATTGTGGGAATCAAACCCAGAATACTGAATGTATGAGGCAGTTGTGCTACTCATTATGCCACCCTTCCACCTAATGCTAGAATAATTCAGTGTTAATCATATCAGCACACATGGATTCATAAAAACATTCAGATGAGCAGACAGCCAATATAGACATTACCTGTCTGTAATCTGATAGCAGCAAATCTGTGTTTGTAATATCTGATCCTGCTTAAAATGGTCTCATAATGGAAAGTTTGGTGCAAGTATTTTGTAAACAAGTTGATAGCTGTTGTGTAAATGAAAGCAAGTGCAAACTGGACTGGAATGGTTGCACTGCAAAGATTCAGACTATAACTGAATTAAATAACTACTGTATTCTCTTTTAGTGTTAAATTTTCAAGAATTTTTACCCAGTGCTAGTTTTTCTTCTTTTAATCTGAATATAAATTAAAACATGCTTTACCAATACCAGTATAAAAAAGTGCAAACCTAAATGCAGTCATGAATAGATTAGACAAATCATGGTTTTTTTTTCAATAGTTGTATAAGATGAAAGTGCCTAATAAATATACCAATTAATCATTATTTTTTACTGACTCTTTTTCATGAAGTGTAATATCTTCAGTCATTTTTCTGCCCTGATATATATATGTATCTAAATTTGATCTACAGTATATGTCCTATGATCTTCACAATCAAGATGTGTTTGATCATTTGTGATGAAAACAAGAAAAGGCCTTTTAGTCTATTCATATTGGCCAAGATTTATTTTCTTCCTTTCCATCAGGATCTGTTATATGCAGAAATGTGTGAACATGTCTGTTAATGATTTTGATATTAGTTATTGTTTAGTTAAATTTGTTTAGTTTTGCACTATTTCAGATCCATTTTGCTTACCCTCCAGCACCATAAAATCGCAGGGTATGAAGATCCACATCTGAAAAGCCAACCTGTACAAGAGTAACAAGAGAAGATCAGATTTGCATTACTAAAGCTGTGCTATAGTTGTAGAAGAAAAATATTCTGTTCATGAAAGAACTATAACTCTAAAAACCTGTGTGACAGTGATTGCCACCTGAATCTTTTGCATTTCACAATATTTAAGTGTTTTCATCAATACAAATTCTGTAGAAAACATGTGTTATGAGTCCTCACTAGTATATACTGCAGAGCATTGTTGCTCATTACACTCTCACTTTGTCTGTGGTGTATTAATGTAACACTAAGGTAAAATTCAATGATTTCTGAGCCTCTTATTTATTAATTTCTCACTTTGCTTCTAATTGTTCAAATGTAACATTAATTTAGAGTCTTATTCTTCCTATCATATGCTCAAAATTATTTAACTTCTGTATATAGTAACTAAAGTCTGCATTATTTGAAGGCTTATAATGTTTAGGGTAGACCAGACGATCTCCATATTTGGTATACATTTAGAAATGTCCACAAAATGTAACTAACATTTTTGTAATGAGTAATGCATTTGTATTACTGACTCCTAAATTCCCCAAAATGTTACAGAAGGTGTAGTATATGGCACTATTTTGATCAATACTTCTCCTCCACCATTATCATCCTCCAGCCAACATTGCTGTTGTCTGCTCAATAGGCTATGGGTGACTGATGCATAAAAAAACTCTTTCATTAATGGGATGAAGTATTCTTGTAGCTTAAATATTTAATAAAGTCAGTCTTGTCATGAGTGACAGCTTACCATTACTGTGCTGCACGGGTCATTGTCTTTACCATGCAGCATTTGTCAGGGTCTTTACTTAGCTATGTGATCTGTGCAGCTTTAGTTATACTAGGAAAGGTCAAACACAGGGCATTTTTTAGATAGATAGACATCTAGACAACATTAAAGTAAGCAATTTTGACAGATTTTTTAAATGCTGCATGGCACAGAGCTTGAGGAAATCAATTTTGTGGCCATGATTAAATTAACTATCTACTATGTATTTAATACCTGAGGAAATGCTAATAAACTCTAGACTTAATTGTATGAATCTCTATGCTAATTTGACTCTTTCACTGTCGGTGTTTCTACCAGTGATAGATAGATAGATAGATAGATAGATAGATAGATAGATAGATAGATAGATAGATAGATAGATAGATAGATAGATAGATAGATAGATAGATAGATACTTTATTAATCCCAAGGGGAAATTCACATAATTCAGATAAGGTTCAGTTAGTAATATAAAATCAAATTGTTACTGGTTAGGACTCTGAAAGTACTATTGACAGATGAGTTTGATCTATCCTCTTTTTTGAGGAATTGGTTTGATTAATTTTTGTGATAACAACCCAAGACCCATTTTAATACCAGTGATTTTAGGCAGAATTTTCTTTTCTTTTCTTTCTCTGCTCACTCAAAATCAAATACAAGTTATCTATTATATATAGATTAGTTAGATCAAGACAGCCCTTAATCCATTTCTTCATAGTTCATACAATGTATGGCAGTTTTTTTAAGATGAAAAGGGCATCACTGAGAGTTTGAGAAAGATGATCTTCACATTTTTTTCGACCCATTTGTTCTTCTTCAGCTGATTTTGCAAAGGATTGTAAAGTTACATACATTTACTAACTTTCTATTTTAACATGCCGATGCCTGCTAAGTGACAGACATGTTTCATACACACTGACTTGAAAAACAATTCATCTGATGAAAGTGAAATTCTGAAATAATAATTCAAGTTATAGCTATGTGCTAAGATTTTTGCAACTAAATCAGTCCTTCACTTAAGACAGAAGTTGTCTGTTATCAGTCTGTCAATCCATTTTGTATATTTGCTTGTTGGGACATGCAGAGTATGGCAGTTTGTAATTTCAGTAGCAGGTGCAAAGCATGACAAAATGGTTTGTCTCACTCTCTAACAGCAATTTACATTTATGAATCAATCAAATAGCATATATTTGGACTTCAGGGGAAAACCAGTGTCCTGGAAGACAAACCTACGTGAAACATGGTGAGACCATGAAAAGTCATAAAAATAGTATCCCAGCGTTTCCCATTGCAGTATGGCTTATACTGCAGAATAAATGTCAACATAACTGAAAAGTGTAATTTTTTATTTAAAAAGTTTGGAGAGGCTAAATAATGTTGTTATATGGCGCTGAATGCTGTGCAGTTCCACTTGTTTGTGTTACAAAGGAATATTTGTATTAGCTTATTGCACAATCAGTTGCAGATAAAGATGTGTTTAATGCCCATCCATAAAAAGAAAAACAAAACAGTTACCCTTTACGTATGATGCTGACCATAAAGATTTCTTTCCAAAAGCAGGTTCATCTGTCTTAATTTATGTTGCATACCCCATTGGGGATGTCTGTCATCGAATGTAGACCCCATGTGTCACTATTACTTTAACCTTTTGAATCCTTCCCTCTGTCACAGACACATATTAATATATACAGATAAAGGCCAAAAGTCAGGCTAGGAAGAGCTGATTGGAAACCTGATATAGTCAACAGTACCCAAAGGCAGGCAAGGAAAACATTCGTATTTTTTTCTCCTATAAGTGATCTGGGAGTATAACTTCAAGGAAGTTACCATAGATTTTATTTATATCAGCCACTTGAAAAGGACTACTTTTAAGCTTTTAGCTAGGGCTGGGAATCGATTTTTAAAAAATGACTAATTAATCACATAAATGTATGTAATTAATCATGAATCATCACATTTAACATTAAAACGTGTAATTATAAAAAATAATACATAAACCATGAAGTAAATACACACTGAATCACAAAATTAATGTAGAATCAACCCAAAAGAGTTAAAAAAATAATGTCATAGTTTAAACTTAAACAATGACTTTAACCCTGAAATTTTAACAAAAAACTAATTGAGCAAGTACAACCTGATATTGAAAAGAAGGCAAAAAGCAAATGTAAAAGTTAAACGATTGAAACAACTATTGACTTTGAATGCACTGCTGAAGACTAATTTAATTGAAAGAATAAGCATCTCTGAAATGGGCATACATTAAAGCCTCTGTTAAAACTCTATAAATATTATCCTCAATTGTTCATCACCATCAATGACTTGACAATTATACTCTACACAAGTGTTTTTCATCTGATGCACCATGTACATAACAGTGTAGTGTCCCAGGGTCCTAACCCGAGAGACACACTCCTCAGGTGGTCAAAACTTGTCTGAGGAGGAAGGGACCACCTGGAGAAGCAGACATAAAAGCAGATCTGTGATCGCCGTTTTGTAGACAGTTTAGTACGTGTAGAAATTTTATATTTTTGCAGTTGGTAGAATCATGCCTTGGGATTTTTTGAGTTACAAAAAGTGCGTCACCACAGAAACACAGTTGGAAAACACTGCTCTGTTCACACATTTCCTCCTGGCATACTAAAAAAGATCTGTGATGTCTTGTTTAAAAACTGACACTGTGCATTACTTGGATGGTTATATTGCATTCTTTGCATAAATTAGCAAAGATACTACAAACTTAAACATGGGTAGGGATAATCATTACACTTCCATTTAGTAGAATTTTGTTGTTATAGTAGGTCAGTAAGCTGGCAAGTTAAATACAGAGATACTCGAGGCTTATTTTGGTTTTAGTATCACTCAAAGATAACTTATTTAGCAATTCTGTGATACGACTTTGATTTGATCTTCTTACAGAAACATAACATTTTTAAAAGTAATATATGAATACGGTACTGGATGTGTATGTAATTCTTTAGGCATACATTTAATTTATTTGTATTGTAACATACATAATCAGTTAGAGAGGAACAACACCAGTACACATTTCAGGAATTTGAAACTGATGAGCTTTAATTGATTACTTCCCAGCTAAACGCCCACTGTTCTAGCCGTGGGAGATGTCTCAACTTTTCTACTTACAATCAGACTCATTCCATTCTTTTACACTACTTGTCTTCTGCTTCAGTGTCACTGCCCCTGAAGCATGCTGCTCTTTGACTCTCATTCCCCTCTACTAGATTGTTCATTCTGCATTGTTACCACCTACCGTGCTGCTCCTTCTCGTCCCCACACATGCCTCTACTGCACACTGTGTTCTCCTACTCTCCGTCCCCAGCACTGACAAAATGAGCACGCCTTCCAGCATCTTCCACCCTTTCTTCCAATAATATCCATCTGCAGAGCCAGAGCACCATATGCAACTGAGGTGTTTCATTAGCATATCGCACTGCACCTTCGACAAGCACAGTGCTCAGTTGCTGTCTAGCCCCATGGCCCTCTGCGTCTTCATTAAGATCATTACAGTATTATTGTTTTGTAATGAAAAAAAAAAAAAATTACATGAAAATGCCACCCTAACCAAAGCACTGCCTGAGGTGTTTGCCTTGTTGCCGGCCCAGATGGTGACAGCTTTTTTTCAACGCATTAAACAGTCCACATAAATCACAAAAATTAATGCATTAACTTTCCCAGTCTTAGTTTTAACAACACCCTTAAAAACCTTTCTGTCATCCTTTGTAAACCCTCCACTCTTTTGGTCTTTCTCTTCTATCTCCCAATGTCATTTTTCCTGTTAGAAGGGGAGAACATTAGTATCCAACAGGTAATGGATCCTTATAAACACCATGTTTCCACTACGCAAACAAGCTGGCACAAATGGTGTGGCTTTCTGTATTTATCTGATGGGAGTTACTGTTAATTGCAAGTAACTGATCAACTCTTACTCAACTTCTGTGCAAAACTGATGAATTCAAGTATTTCTCTGTAAAGGAAACCATACTTCATCTCTTTGGAAAATATGTTTTGATGTCAGTACCTTTTTAGCAACACTTGATCATAGTGATGTACTTTTTTTTAAAAAAAGCCATTTTGATTGGCTCTTGTTAAGTCTTTCCCATTTACTTCCTCTTTTCTCTTGGTGTCGCTGCTTTTTTGATCAAGTTACCGTATCTTACTTGGAAAGGATTTGTCCTGTCAGAGTTGGAGTGTTGTGTGTTTCTGAGTTTAATTATTGTGCTTTGTGTGTTTCTGGCAACTACTTTTGTGTTTTATTTGAATAGTAGTGTATTGTATGCTGGGCATATACATAGAAGTTTGTTTTTAAAAGAATAATTAAACTGAATCTTTACATGCCCTGACAAAGATCTTTATTTTTTTGAAAATCAACATTGATTAGACATTACCCCATTTGATGAGATGGCCATGTGCCTCTGCAGTTTTTGGACATCCATTTGTAGTACATGTTTGTTGCTTCAGGACCAATCATATTGCACAAATATAGAGCAATATTTGGGCCGTGGAGGTTGTCTCCATTAATTGTTTGACCAGATCTCACATATTCTCTGGGAATTACCTTTGTTCAGCATATGTGAAATTTCTACAGTTCTAATAAACATTAAGCTCGTCTGATTGCACGGTGTCACATTTCTTTGGCACGGCTTGTCTGTTTGGATAGTTTCCATGGAAACCTGTCCATCCATCTTGTACAAAGATTTACACCAGCTGTGCAAAATGCCATTCAAACAGAAAGGTTTTTCTACCATTTCAACTTCCAGGAACCTTAGCAGAAAGTACTTAAAACAAACTGAACCTGTCTGTAAAATTCTATTAATGTCTAATGATATAATGTGAACTCTATAAAAATCAGTTGTCATCTGTGTGACTTTAAAAAGATGCAGTATAGACCAACCTTGACACAATAAAAATATATCAATTTAATAATGCTGCAGTTGCTTGGCAGATTTTCTAATTGAAACTTCATGAAGTATAATGTGCTATGTAGAAGTATAGAATACAAATGTTACTGTTATTTAATTCAGTCATTTTTTTGGGTTTATTAATTTATTAAGTAGATATTGTTGTAGTATAGTGGTTAGCACTGCTGTCTGGCTACTGCCAGCTTACTCTCTGTCACTATACAGTGTGCACTTTCTCCCAGTTGCCCTCCTCATTGCAAACAACATGCATGTTATGTTAAGTGATGCCTCTCATTGTCCGAGGTGGCTGGCATTCCATGCATAGTGGGTTACAGCCTTGAGCCCAGTTCCATGAAGAAAAGCTCTGGCTCCTTTCTACCTTCTGTTGGAAAAGCTGGGTTCAGAAAGTGGGATGAGTAGATATTCATAATAGATGAGATTGTTTAGTTGAAATATTCAACCCTAACACTTTTCGTGATTTGGGGCAGTAAGCAAATTCACAACATGAATGCAATGCGGAATGGTATAAAGGGTGTACATTCACTTTGCTTGCAAAATCTACAGTTTAAGTTTTTTTCACTTCTGATATGTATTTTTTAAAGGTACACTGGAATGCATGGTATGTACACACAATTTTGTCTTTCAAGGATTCCCAGAAGGAAATAGTCCAATAACTGTCAGACACCTAGGTAGCCATTGATTATCAGAGCTACAACCTTTCTGACTCAACAGGAAGAATTTAATCAAACTGTAGCTTACAACAGTGATCTTCACTTAAATAAGCTTTTTCATTTGTTCATACATGAATGCAACAAGTTTTTAATGAAAATGATAACTAACATTCTTTAAAAAGCATGCTATTTGCTGATACATAGAATCTTTATATATACCAATGTTTACTAAGATCTTCAATCAAGTATATAGCAAACACTGCAAAACATTATGCTAAGCAACTGGAGTCCTGGTGTGAAATTATAGTGCCTCTTTAAGCACTATATGCACCAGTGAACCGCTGCAATATTAGTTGGCTTCCCCAGGAAGCTGTATCTCAGCATGACACTAGCATTATGAGATGACCTTTGGTCTTGTGCTGCCAAAGAGAGAAGTCTTTTTTAAATTCTTTTGTCAGTGTTTACCAGCTTGTGTAGCCTTCACTATGCTGATGTTCAGTATAGCTGAAAATATGTTCAGAAAACTTATACAACAATCAGTAAAGTGACTCTGATTTTAATTATTAAAACAGGCTTATAAGTAAATTGCACACCATACTTACCAAACATAGGTACACTATTAACGTTAATTATTTGCTTACTTGTGGGATAACACACAAAACTTTATCCCACTGTAGGTTGGTTCCTAGAATGATTGTGTGTACATTTTCTGGAGTTAAATTAAGACTTGCCCTTAAGACACCATCTGTGGCTAAGAGCAGTTTATTTGTCAGTGGCATTTATTCTTCTAACTCTCTTCCTGACAAAACTCTTCTAAAAGCCACAAATGGTGAACAGAAAACAAACGCACACTTCTGTAAACTATAAATGCTGCAAATATAACATTTTACCTTTCTTCCACCAAATGTTCCTCTGCCAAATGAGATGCACAGGGTATCCGTTAAAATATTACAGAAGTTACTGTACTGCCGTATAAAATTCCTTCAAGTGTGAAAATAAGCTGCAAAGTCTTTGAATTGGACTAGTCAAGTCCGTATTTGGGCTCCTCTGGAAATGACAAAACCTCAGGATCCTATGTATGCATATGAGATCTCAACATTGTTGTTTGTAACATACACTACACCCGAATAGCCCTCATGTGCCATAGCTAAAACATGATGTCGGGAAGACCTTGGGACTACAGTGCAGAGCCCATATACCATGCATCTGCCATTCCAGCAAGCTAATTTATACTTGACAGGATGAATTCATATCAGCTTAGGACATAGTTGAATAGGTCTTGCCTGATGAAGGTACAAAGCTGAGTAGTTTAAAATTGTACAGCTGGAGATGCTAAGACTAGTGGGTGCAGACTGAGTGGTCTGTGGCCAGAAGCTAATGTTGCCAATAGGACATTGAGGACATTGTGGTCATCTCTTAGAGTAAACATACAACAATACAGATATAATGCATACACTAATGTTCACAAGACTAGATACATCCCAAATCCTCATGCCATTATTTTTGTTGACCTGAAGATCTCTAGAAGTAAATGTGTTAGGTTTCTATATCCCATTCTAAATCTGAGACAGAACAGCCCTATGAGCAGCTCCAGATGTATCACAGGTGAGTACAGTGTGGCAACAGAGGGAAAAGCGCTACATAAATGCAAAGAATAATAGTTATTATTATTATACCCGTTTCTTTTAATTGCATTTACGTTAGACTTGAATGAATATAAACCATCTACCGACAATCAGAAACCTACAAATTCAAGTAAAGATGAAACAGATACACATTAATCAACACTAAGAGTGAGATTATGTCTGGGCAATGCAGAAAATTCTCTGTGGAGATGGTCATCATGGGTAGAGGATGTGGTACAATGATCTGTATCATCAAATGACCACCCCTAAACTTCCTGCAAAATGGTAGACACAATCTTTTGAAAACAACCTGAGTCAGTATTGAGGACAAATGGCATTCTAATGTATTGAAAACACCAATATAAGTGGCAAATGCAGTGAGTCCTTAACTGCTAGGTTGGAGTAGAAAACTTGTAGATATCACTGATGGAGGGTCTAACTTTGCAAACATATTACTGGATATAGGCAGAGTGTAACTGCCTTATTTAGTGCCCATAGAACTTCTGACATTTTTGCATCAACCATGCTGGAAATTCATGGATCAACATTAACAGGTTCTGTAATTCCAGCTGATAGGAGGCTTTGAAGCCCAGCTGATACTTTCTCAAGAAAAGTCAGTGGGATGTAGTGTGGTGGTGTTTAGATAATAGGACACACAGTAGAATCTAGCAAAAGCTGATGATTAAAGGCAGAGATACAGCCAGCTCAAAGAGTGATGGTCACTTCTCTTGCCAATAGCAGCACACATTAAGAATTACAGATCTGCTAGTGTCAATAACAGTAAAAACAAGACTATTAAAAAGGTCAGGCTTCAAGAGAATGGTGCCATGGAAGGAGGCATTAAATTTGCATTTAGGAAGGATCTTAAAAACATAAAACATTGAAAACTCTACAGAACCCATAGTGTCAATCTTGTCACTCCAGTGTTCAACAGTAGTAGAAGGCACAGATTCTCCAGTTTCTCTGTGCAAGTTTTCAAGGAGGCATGCCTTGATGTTATGAATTTTCATGAGCATGGATGATACTGTAGCTGAATGGTTAACTTTCAAAAAGTTAGGCTTTTTCACAATTCTTTTTTTTTTTTTTTTTTTTAATATATATTTTTATTTTATTAATTTTCATTGTAATCATTCCATACAAACAGATCAATTTATAACCCAACAAAATTGAAGACAAATCAAGCCCCACCCCTGAGAAGGAGAGCTTAGCTAAAGGAAAATTGCTTAAGGCTTTTTAATAAGGCAACATTAAACAAAGGAAAGGGAGAAGTAAATATATATGTAAATAAGAGATGGAGAAGGGAGTTAAATGCGGTAATAGTTATTTCTCTTATTCTAAAATAATATTGATTAAATCCTGCCAGGTTTTGAAAAAATTTTGTACAGATCCTCTAACTGAGAATTTGATTTTTTCCAATTTCAAATAATATAAAACATCGGTTTCCCACTGACTTATAAGAGGAGAATTAGGATTCTTCCAATTTAACAAAATAAGTCTGTGTGCCAAAAGTGTAGTGAATGAAATCACCGTTTGCTTGTCCTTCTCCAATTCAAGTCCATCTGGAAGAACACCAAACACAGCTGTTAATGGGTTAGGAGGGATTGTGATACCAAGGCTGTCTGAAAGGCACTTAAAAATTTTTGTCCAAAATGATGTTAGTTTGGTGCAGGCCCAGAACATGTGACCCAGTGAGGCAGGAGCTTGGTTGCAGCGTTCGCAGGTTGGATCCTGCCCTGGAAACATTTTGGACAGTTTTAAGCAAGACAGATGAGCTCGATATATAATTTTTAGTTGAATAATTCTATGCTTTGCGCATATAGAACTCGAGTGAATTCTCTCCTTTGCTACCTTCCACTCCTTTTCTGATATATTGATTAAGAGATCTTCTTCCCAATGTCCTCTTGGATCTTTGAAAGGTAGGGACTCTAATAAGATTTTATATATTGCGGAAATAGTGTTTATTTCCTCGAAATTGAGCAGTATTTTTTCCAGCATTGTGGAGGGTGCAAAGTGGGGGAAATCGGGCAATTTCTGTTTAACAAAATTTCTAATTTGAAGATAGTAAAAGAAATGTGTAGCTGGGAGGTTGAATTTTGAACGTAATTGTTCAAAAGATGTAAATATGTTGTCTATATAAAGATCTCTGAGCATTTTAATCCCAAAACTTTTCCAGGTATTAAAAACTGGATATACTTGCGAAGGTTGAAAGAGGTGGCTCTCTTGCAGAGGTGCCACTGATAAAAGATTTTCCATCTTAAAATGCTTTCTAATTTGGTTCCATATTCTGAGTGAGTAAAGCACAATTGGGTTATTAGTATATTTGCGATAGCTTTCATTTATTTGAGAGCAGAGCAGGGAATATAAAGAAGTACTACAGGATTTTACTTCTATTGCGGACCAAGCCTGTGCATGTTCATTTATTTGTGTCCAGGTTTTTATGGCTTGTATGTTTGCTGCCCAGTAATAAAACTGAAAATTAGGTAAAGCCATGCCACCTTCTGCCTGAGGTCTTTGTAGGGTCGCTCTTCGGATACGTGGGTGTTTTGAGTTCCAAATAAATGAGGTTATTGTTGAATCTAACTGTTTAAAAAATGATTTATTGATATATATTGGAATGTTTTGAAATAAAAAGAGAAGTTTAGGAAGGATATTCATCTTAACAATGTTAATTCTTCCAGCTAGAGTGAGATGAAGGGTTGACCATCTATGCAAGTCTTGCTTAATTTTTTCCATACAGACGCCAAAATTTTGTTGATAAAGAGCTTTATGTTTACTTGTGATATTTACCCCTAGGTATTTAAACTGATCTGCTATGGTAAAAGGTAGGGTGTCTAATCTAATATTATATGCTTGTGAATTCACTGGAAAGAGTATACTTTTATTCAGATTAATTCTAAGACCAGATATCTTTTGAAATTCTGTTAGTGCTGTTAAAACAACAGGGACAGTGTTTTCTGGGTCTGATATACAGTATATAAGACCATATCATCTGCATATAGAGAAATTTTCTGTTCCAGTCCTTCTCTGACAATCCCCTTTATCTTATAAGAATTTCGGCAGTGAACCGCCAGTGGTTCAATACCGATTGCAAACAACAGTGGCGACAAGGGACATCCTTGTCTGGAACCATGTTCTAGTTTAAAGTAGTCTGAGCAAATGTTATTAATACAAACTGAAGCTTCTGGATTGGTATACAGTAGTTTGATCCATGCACAAATATTCGGGCCAAACCCAAATTTCTCCAATGCAGTGAAAAGGTAATTCCATTCAATCATATCAAATGCTTTTTCTGCGTATAATGATAGTAATATCTCTGGGGTGTTTGATTTTGCTGGTGAATATATAACATTAAACAAGCGTCGGAGATTGGAAGATAGGTGTCGGCCTTTAATAAATCCAGTTTGATCTTGTGATATTACGGAGGGCAGCACTTTCTCCATCCTTCTAGCTAGGATTTTTGAGAGTATCTTAACATCATTATTCAGGAGTGAAATTGGTCTGTATGATGCACATTGTAACAAGTCCTTATTTTGTTTAGGAAAGACGGTGATTAATGCTTGTCAAAATGTTTGAGGTAGTATTTGGTTGTCTCTAGCTTCTGTAAATGTTGCCAATAAGAGGGGAGCTAGCTGAGTGGAGAATTTCTTATAAAATTCTATGGGGTAACCATCAGGGCCTGATGATTTCCCGCTTTGTAGTGACTTTATAGCGTCTAGTAATTCTGTTAGCGTTAGAGGTTTATCCAGTTCCTCAGCACTTAAAGCATCTATTTGTGGTATCTGTGATGTATCCAGAAATGCATTAGATTGTGTGTTGTTTTCTTTGGGCTCAGTAGAATATAAAGACTTATAATAATCTCTAAATGTGTGCATTATATTATTATGGTCAATAATTTCTTCTCCATTCTTGTTGGTGATTACTGGTATTGCATTGTGAACTTCTTGTTTGTGAATTTGTTGAGCTAAAAGCTTATTAGCTTTTTCTCCGTGTTCATAGTAATGCTGTCTAGACTTATAAATAAGTTGTTCAGTTTCTTTAGTTGTTAAGATGTTAAGTTCTGTATGCAGGGCCTGCCTTTTCCTGTGGAGAACTTCATTTGGACGCCTGGCTTGTTCTTCATCTATTCTAGTAATTTCACTTCTTAGCTCTGACACTTTCTTGGTTTCTAATTTATTTCTGTGGGAAAGATATGAAATAATCTGTCCTCTTAAGAAGGCCTTTAGAGTTTCCCAGAGTGTTCCTGCAGAAACCTCTGTGGACGTGTTTGTCTCTAGGAAGAAGCTGATTTATTTGGATATAAATTCTGTGCAGTTCTCGTCTGCCAATAAAAGAGGGTTAAGACGCCATCTGTGAGGTGAGTGTGAGGGACTTAATGATTTTAGCTCCAAGACTAGAGGGGCATGATCAGAGATAACAATTGTGTCGTATTTGCATGATTTAATTGTAGGCAGGAAATTATTATCTATAAAAAAATAATCAATACTTGAGTAGCTATAATGCACTGGTGAGTAGAATGAATATGTTCTTGAATTTGGGTTAAGAAACCTCCAGGGGTCTGATCAGTTGTGATCATTTAAAAACTGTGTAATTATCTTTGCAGTATTAGATGTCGTCCCCCCTGTCACAGGAGTCCTATCTAAGAGTGGATTTAAAACACAAAGTTCCCAGCCATTATAATTTTATGAGTGTTCACATTGGGAATGGATGCAAATAGATTTTGCATGAATTCCTTATCATCAACATTGGGTGCATAAACATTTATCAAAATCATTTTACTGTTATATAAGTTGCCCATGACCATCACATATCTCCCTTCAGGGTACGATACTACATCTGATGCTACAAATGGAACTGTTCTATGTATGAGAATTCCCACCCCTCTAGTTTTCTTTATAAAGCTAGAATGGAACATTTGGCCAGTCCCGTCTTTTTGTAGTCTGAACTGATCCTTGGTTAGTAAGTGGGTCTCCTGTAAAAATACTATTTTAGCGTTTAAGCCTGTTAGGTGAGAGCATACTTTCTTTCTCTTTAATTCGTGATTCAGGCCTTTAACATTCCAGCTCACAAAGTTAACTGTCCCATCATGGAGACATTGATTCTGAGTTTTTAATGTCATTTTATAGTTTTAATTGGTAATGTGGCAGTTTTAATCTTAGTTTCAAGATTCCCCATGAGTTATTGCATTTTAGCCTATTGTTGCATTGATATTTATAATTATAAGGATTACAAGAATAGATTAGATATAACCTGCTCTCCTTCTCTCCCCCCTTTATCCCCCCACCCCCCCATTTTGCCTCCCCACATGAGGCTAGATCCCACTTCGTGATGTCCCTGTGTTCTGACATAATTGACTATCTACTGAGAGTTCTATCCTGTTGTGGCATGTGATTTAGAGCCATAATTTCTTGTGCTTGTATCAGCCATCTGAGTCCTCTCTGTGCAAAGTGCATAGGCTCCATCTCCCGTTACTTCAGTGTGAGCAAAAAGGGTGGTTAGTTTAGTAGCAAACACTGCAATGATAATAATACCACTTGGAGCACAACAAAGATATTTTAGAACATGGCCAAAATGACATAAAATGTAAAAAAAACATGAAAAGTAAATAATCACTTGATTTTACAGCACATTGTTATTTGTAATTTTAAATGCTAAGGCAAATGTCGGCAGCAATGAGCTATCCGAGAGAGCCTGAATAACTGAATCTTGTTTGAACTTATCTTCTAAAAACGAATTTGGCAGACAGTGCAGTTTCACAATAGTTACTGCAGTTGTGAAAATGGTTGCACAAAGAAAAATTATAGCTGTCACAAGTGAAAAAGTAATATCTTACATGTTTGGAAGCTGTAGTTCTCTGCTAAAGTTCAGCTTGTGCCAGCAACTAAGAATACTCAACTAATCCCAAACCTAAATTACTAAAATGTGGTGCAGCAAGATCCAAAACCACTTAGAGCTGCAGTCATGGATTAAGTTAAGTTTAAGCATTTTCTTGTTGTAGCATGAAAACAGTTAAACATTCAGTTTTGATAATGACAATGCTACAAAATAACTATAGGGTTATTTTGGGTGCAGGCTTAGCGATAAAGTTAATAATTTATAAAACAAGGTAGTAAAGAATTTCACAAAATAAGTTTGTGAATTAAGTCATACTAATCCTTTTAAGATGGCACAGATTTTAGAGAGAGGGTTGTACACCAGGAAGGTTGGGCAGAAAGGATAGACAAACAGATATACCAGGGGTGGCCAACTCTGATCCTGGAGAGCCACAGTGGCTGCTGGTTTTTGTTCCAACCCAGTTGCTTAATTAGAAGCCAATCCTCATCAATGAGAGATCTTATTTAATTTCATGGCTTGTTAGTGTTTTAACTCTACCATGTCAGTTCATTCTTAAATCATAGATTTTTTTTTCCTTTGTAATGATTCATGTATCATCCAAGTGATTTGAAACCAAAAACGGATGAGTAATTTTCAGTTCTTCACTTTTTCTTCAGTTTCCTTCTCAAATAGTCTGTAGTACTAGTATGTTGTACCGTGTTAGCCATTATGAATGTAATGAGAAGTCAAGCAAAATGATACCTTTTATTGGCTAACTAAAAAGATTACAATATGCAAGCTTTCAAGGCAACACAGGCCCAGGATTACATCTTGCTTGAAGAAGGGCCAGAGTTGCCTCAAAAGCTTGCATATTGTAATCTTTTTTGATAGCCAATAATAGGTCAAGCATTTTGCTTGACTTCTTATTACTTCTCAAATAGTGAATGATGAATACACATGATTGGAAATGGAGACAAGCTTGATGTAGAACTGCTGGTTCCTTTGTCATTTCTAATAAGGTGCATTTAAAATAATTAATACAGCCATTTAAGACTAAAATAAGCAGTTACGGGTTCAAAATCTTAATAAGCGAGACAACTAAAATGAAGCAGGACAGTGTCACTTGAGCAATATGTGCTTCATCAGCAAAGAATGATTTCTCATGGAGCGATTGGGTTAGAGCAAAAACCTGAAGCCACTGCTGCCCTCCAGGACCGACATTACTTAACCCTGATTAATTGCGGTAGCTTCATGTTGTGGTCTTTTTTTAACTGATGAAACCAGAAGAAGTGAAAGTGATATCACTGACCCCGTTCCAGAGTGTTTTCCTCCACACTAGCGGCAGAAATCGAAACTGAGTTAAGGACTCTACTACTACCATTCTCTTCCTCCTGTGCATAGTCACATCAGTCCCTATAAGACAATCACCATGTTCACATGTTTGACAGCTGCTATTTAGTGCTACCACGTGGCTGAGAACATTAAGTTAATTGCCCTCTCATCATTTATTTTCCTTTTTATTTCTTAGGCCAATGCCAACTTACCGAGTAGATGCTGACAAAGGATTTAATTTCTCTGTACCTGATGATGCTTTTGTGTGTCAGAAGAAAAACCATTTCCAAGTTACAGTGTATATTGGAATGCTGGGTGACCCAAAGTACATCAAGACAAGTGAAGGATTCAAAAGCATTGATTGCTTTTACCTAAAACTTAATGGTGTCAAGGTAAAAAAAAAACATGCACACACACACATACACTTAGACAAAGTGAATAAGGTGTGCAAAGAATGAAGGGTTGAAATTGGAGGTGGGTACTGATAGTAATCCTGGAAAGCAAAAGAAAAAGGGAGTCAAGTGCTGGTGTTCAAAATAAGCAGTGTTGTACCATATGTGTATCACTCTAGAATGACCAAACCATACAGATCCATAAAGACATTGTATTTAATTAACTTGTAAAAGCTTTTTTTTTAGGAAAATTGAAGCAAAGACTATATATTATAATGTGACCACAGAATAAATGACAAATTAAAGAACATTTGCAAATTTTAGCCATTAGGAAAGAAGCTGTAAACGTTAAGCAGATATCCTCATTTGAGCAATATACACTGACTTTATGAACCTTCTATGTGTTTCAAGAGCCATGTGATTATGAAATAGTACCATGCATACAATTTCCAGTGCAGAATTGACTCCTTCTATAGCTACAGTAGTCAAATGTATTCTAAACTCCATAGCAACTGACAGTGTTAAGTTTTGAAATAAATTGCAGAGTTTGGAAGAGAAAGTCGTTCATAAAACACTATTTTTTTTCTGTCTATTAAACAGCTGGAAGCCATGAATCAGACCATCAATATTGAGCAATCACAGTCAGACAGAAGCAAAAGGCCATTTAAACCCGTGGTGTAAGTATTGCATCTCGGCACCATTAATCCAAGCATATAGAATTTTGTTGGTTAGTAGTGGAATATGCAAATGTACTCCTCTGTCACTCTTTTAGGGTTTCATACCTCTGTCTAATCACAACATGGGAGGTGGGACAATAATATGGATGTGCTTATGAAATTCTCTTGTTCACAATCCACTCTGCTTTGTCTTTATTTTAGGGTTACTCTTCCTCCTGAGCAGGTAACAAAAGTTACTGTAGGACGGCTTCATTTTAGTGAGACTACAGCAAACAACATGAGGAAAAAGGGCAAACCTAACCCAGATCAGAGGTGAGAGATAAGACCGTGCTAATCTATGAAGAGTCACTACTTATGACTTTGCTCATTTTTTTAGAAGCTGAAAGAAAAGTGATCGTATTAATTCACTTAGACACTACTTATTTGAGCATGAATTGAATTTGACATGTTACAATTAAGTAAACTAGATACAGTTATGTAACTAGTGCATCTAACAATTACATTTAAATTCCCCTTTCAAACCAAACAGATGAGAACAAAAATTGAGTAGAATGTAGTAAAATGTATTTTGGTAAGAGACGTGATTAAAGCGCAATTTCTCTAATTTCGAGTAATAGAGAACATGTTTTTTTCCTTTGTATCTGATAGTAGAAAAGGTGTATTTCTTTAACTGGGCAGAAAAATATATGAGTAATGTAGTGTATGTGATAATAACTGAATGATCTTTAAGATGTGGTGCTCCATCCAGTGTTACCCCAAAAAGGGCCATCAGTAGGTGAAATATTTTTTGTCTAACTAGTTTGAGAAAAGAAGAAAGCCTGTTTAGAATACCGCTTGGAAAAAAATAAATGTAAAAAAAGATTCACAAGAAACAAGATCTTGGTATTTCAGTTTATGTCCAGTTCATATATTACTTATAGGGATATTTTAATGATAATGGGACAGTAAAATTGTTCCCTGTCAAAAATTGCATTGTTTTTTTTTGCAGGTATTTCATGTTGGTGGTAGCGCTTCAAGCTCAGTCTCAAAATCAGAGTTACACTATTGCAGCTCAGATTTCGGAGAGAATCATTGTGCGAGTAAGTCTAAAGCATATATGCAATATCTGTGAAAGTTTTATATTATTTAGTCATGTGTAGAAGACCTGCCTCTTTTAATCTGATACTATGAAGTGCCACTGTAACTTTGTTAAAAATCAAAATCAGTAGACATTTCTCTGCTGTGCTGTCACTATTTTCACCATTAATTGGCATTCACAACAATCCTGAGTTACTGCAGTCAAAGCCATCAGTACATAAAAACTATTACATATATATGTTGATTTGTGACTGAAACCAAGGTTGAGGTACACTTGGAGGAGCTGATCAGTGCTGCATAATATGCTGCAAACACAGAGGAGGACTGTGAAACAAATTGATCTTTCCTTCACAATGTAGGATATCAGATATTGTATATAGTTTAAACTATGTTCAGTCACATTGTTTGGTTCTTAAATGCTCAACGTTAAGGAAGAGCTACACACAGTAAGATAGTCAGGTGGTGTAAAGGTGCAGAAAAGTCTGAGCTGACCTCTTCTTTCCCAGCACCCATGTCAAAACATATGTTCTGAAATAAACGTAGGTGCCAGGAGTAACTGTTCACAAATATTATTGTACAATGGTTCTTTATCCAGATGACATCCCAAGGTTTCAAAAATGATGATTGTCCCAGTCTTTTCTCTGACTTGGTTTTTACTTCATACTGGGTGCAGGCACTATCAGGCTTCAGTGATATGCAGTGCCCATAACATTTATAAAATCTGGATTTTGATCAATAAACAACTACATTATGTGAGTAAGGAAATGCGTAAAATACTTTTTATATGTGGTAGTTTGGATTCTTACAATGGTGGCATAATAGTTAGTGCTTCTGCGTCATTAATGAAGGAAGATGTGTTTAAGTCTTACCTCAGCTGCAGTATGTGTTTCTGTTTTCTCTGTGCACTTTTTGTGTGAGTAATTTAATTAATTTTATTTCTCAAAGAAATTTCTAATTCAGCCTGGTATCACTGAGTGTAGGATATGTGCATCCGATATAGAAGAACCTGCTTGGCACTTGAGGATGCCAGGATAGCCCTCAGCTCTCCTAGACACTAACACAAAATGTTATTCCTCAAAGCTGTGAATCAGTTTACTTGTAGTTTAGGGCAAACCTTGTCCTGTAAGCGCATGCTGAGAAAGTAAAAGTGTTTTAAAGTGTTTTAAGTTTCTTTGCAGCATTCCTTTTTTTTTTGCCTTCCCTGGATGTCATTTGGCAAATAACAACTTCCAACTATCAATATCATAACCTTGTCCATTTTTTGACTATGATGTAGCTGTACAGCATCCCAATTTGGTGTCAAAAAAATCTGGTCATCTTGTCTGTACTTTGAATATAATGTTTAGTTTTGTTAAAACTAAACAGTATCTATAGACTGATTTTAATGTTTTGTACACATAATACTGTAATAATGTCAGAACTAAGTGTGACAATATAGAAAATCATTAGAAAGTGGACCACCAACAAATTGTAAATGAAAAAAATGTGTTATACACCGTGGTGGTCTAGTACCCTGTAAAGTGTTGGTTCCCACTTTGCTCTCAGTGTTGCTGGGATAAGCTCTGGTACCCTGCACCTTGAATTTAGAGGTGTGTGATAGTGGATGAATGTATAGATGGATGGTTAAATACTATACTGCTGACTACATTTTAGGCATGTTTGCATTGGTCATTGTGTTGAGTGTTTTTATTTTAATATAAGGTATAAATATAGCACCTTTGATGCCTTTATATTTGACTTTGAAGTCAAATATAAGGATAGAAAACTGGTGTTTACAGTAAATAAGGAACCACATTCAGTTTGGAAAGTTTAACAGATGAGTTACCATGAACTTTTCATTTGATGGAAAACATTATTTTGAGTTACTACACATGAAAGTGCAGTCATAAAATAATATTTTGATAAGTGTGATTTGTTAGTCCCTTTTGTTCCACTCTTCCACACATTTTGGTTTGTATTATACCGTATTTGTAATTCTTTAAGTAGGTGAAGAACTCTTTAAGCAGTTGCAACCAAACAGATCTCAGCACTACCATAACTTTACTTGGCATCCTTGTAAGTTTGTATGGGAAGATGAAGGGGTCACTCACTAAAGGTCTTTTGTAGACCCCTTCATGATCCTTCTGATCTTATTTGGGGTAATTAATGACATAATAAAGTTGGCTCTTGGTCTCATTATGTTGCTGAAGGTGTTACTTTTTTCAGTTGGGCAGGAGCAACCTGCATGTCAATGCATCCTCCCCTTGTAGTCACTGTGGAAATCTTAAATCCCACTGCTGCTGCTGCTACTCACAACTCTGCCTTTCGTCTTGTATTTTAAATCAGAATGATAACCAGAGCATAAAAAGTGAGGCAGCACTCTACAGTGTATGTCATGTTTCCGAGGTCCCTTAGGAATTACTTATCTGTTTACTTAATGTGGGGAAGGAAAAACTACCGTACAGCATCTTTTAGTATTGTGAGATTTGTAACACCCAGTAAGCTGTGACACTGTCATGGACGAGTGATTTTACAGATTTCTCCAGTTGCTCTTTTTTAAAGGCAAAATGGAAAAACAAAATAAATGGATTTTTAGGTGTCCAGTAGGCTGGAATAGTAAAATTTCCATGAAACCAAAACTCTCAGTTGTCCTGAGCAGTGGGATATGAGGACTTTAGTCTGAATTAACTAGTTGTGTCTTCTTCCTTTTGAAGTTGACATTTTTATCAATGAATTGATTTTATTTTAGTGTATGTTAGCAAGGTAGTATCTTTAGTAATTAACTGCTATTTTCCAGGCATCAAACCCAGGGCAGTTTGAAAGTGACAGTGATGTGTTATGGCAACGTGGCCAGCTTCCTGACACAGTATTTCACCATGGTCGCGTTGGGATCAATACTGATAGACCAGATGAGGCACTGGTTGTTCACGGCAATGTTAAAGTCATGGGATCTCTCATGCATCCATCTGATATCCGGGCCAAGGAGAATGTCCAGGAGGTAAGTAATGCTTACTCAACTGAGTATCAAACTGTAACATTTGACCATACTCGGGGACAGTTGCAGAGGCCAAATTAGACAACCTTCACTAAGGCCATGACATTTCTAAAAACTTCAGAAGGAATTAAAAATAACCGTTTGGTCACTAAAGGGTCACTGTAAAAGCAGTTGGAAGAAAAACCTCTATTGTCATTCAGAGTTGCATTGCAGATCTTATGATATAAGTGGATATGATGGTTAAAAAAATGATTGAAACAAATAGTGTTGATCAGCGAATTTCACCAAATCGTTATTTGCAGAGAATTTGCTGAGTTCACGTTCACCCTTGTTCGACTGGTTTAGGAGAACTTTTTTCCCCTGCGCCCCATAATGCTTTACGAGGCCAACGCGACATCCCCCAGAGCTGTAACAGCCAACATTGGATGAGACTGCTCCTCAGGTAAATAATACAGACTCTGTGAGACTTAGTTAGTGGTAAAACTGATAAGTAAATAATGCAGGTTTTCAACATTTTATTTTTATGAAACATATACAGCATAAATAATGAGTTATCTCTGCTTGTTGCGAAATGTGCAGATTAATCTTCGAGTTCCATGTCAGTAAATTTTGCCAAAGCGTTATTCGCGGCAAAATTGCTGTGCTTGCATTTGCCCTTGTTCATCAAATTATTTACTGATAATTCGGTCAGTTTAGGATGCAGGAGAACTTTTTTCCCCAGTGCCCCATAATGCTTTGCGAGACCAGAGTGACATACCCTGAAGCTATAATGGCCAACATTGAATGGAACCGCCCCTTCGTGTATATAATGATGATCATTTGCATTACAGACTCTGTGGGACTTGGGTAGTGGGAGAACAGATAAGTGAATAATGCAGGTTCTCAAAATTGTATTTTTATGAAACACAGCATAAATAATGAGTTATCTGTGCTTGTTGCAAAATGTGCAGGTCAATCTTCGAGTTCCATGTCAGTATAAGAGAAAGAGGCATTTGCCCTATGCATGCATAATTAGCCACGTGAAGATATAAAAACAAACCTTGAAGAAGCTTGACAAAAAAACACAGGAGACTCTAAGAAGTAATCATGAGAGATTTCTTACTATTTATAAGACTTTTCTATTGTTTTCTACAAGACTTTGGAGAGCCTTCAACGCAACTTCAGAAAATAGAATGAGCCAGCGACTTCAGTCATGTCACGCCACTTTGAATTTTCTGCCTTTAAAAGACCTGCATATTTTTTCTGACTTTTGACTACGATTGCAGCATTTCTGCTTTCTTTTGATGAAATATATGATTGCACGTCTCTGACTGTGTTCTTCCTTCTTTGATCTCACTGCTGCCGCACAGCTTACGTCACCTTTTTGGCCAGTCAGTTCAGTATACAGTGGAACCTCGGGTCATGACTGTAATTCATTCTAAAACTCTGGTCTCAACCCGATTTGGTCGTGACCCGAAGTAATTTCCCTCATAGGATTGTATATAAATTCTATTAATCCGTTCCGGACCGTACGAGCTGTATGTAAATATATATTTTTTAAAGATTTTTAAGCACAAAAATAGTTAATTATACCATAGAATGCACAGTGTAATAGTAAACTAAATGTTTACTTACTTCTTCTGTAATGTTTACTTCTTCTGCTTGCTCGCTCTCTCTCTCGCTCACTCTCTCTCTCGTTCGCTCGCACTCTCTCTCTCTCGCTCGCTCGCGTTCTCGCGCTCTCTTGCTCACTCTCTCTCTCTCTCGCTCGCTGGACAGGGAATGCACAGGGAGAGACTGAACATGTGCGGAAATCATCGGCGCGTACAAACCGGAAGGGAAACTGGCTTGTTCATCACCCGAGCGTGTGGTCATGAACAGATGCAAAAGTTTGGCGAACTTTTTGGTCGTAACCCGATTTGTACGTGTTCAGAGACGTTCGTGACCCGAGGCTCCACTGTAGTTGGCAGATGTTTCTCTAGCCCTCAGGGATAATTGCACCATTATAATCCAGTCAAATCTAGTTCAGTTAGTCCTTTCTCATTAACTTCAAGGAATTTCGCTGAGTTTGGTGATATTTGCGATTACTTCTTTGACTTCTCCAAACTCGAGTAGAAGCGAACACCATGGACTTCACTCATAACCAAATTAAAACCAAAACACTTGAAAACACTTTATGAGCCAAAGTTTGTATATTTTTTAATGATGACTACCTAGATAAGCAGATGCAAGTACTAGTAACTGACACCATTTTGGTAAATTCATTGTGTTCAACTCTCACTGTCTTTCTGTGTCATCTGCCTTTATATAGGTAAACACAACAGAACAGCTGAAACGAATCTCACAGATGAGACTAGTTAAGTATCACTACAAGCCTGAATTTGCTGCCACTGTGGGCATTGACACAACAGCAGAGACAGGTAACTAACTATACAAGTAATGACTGCTGTGGTACCTCAGCATATACAGCAGTATACCCCTTTTAACATCACTTGGTATTGAAGATTGCACTTTTTAATGTAAAGCAAGCACATTGTGTTTGTTTCTTGCTTATTGGTTACTGTTGACATTTATTGTCTTATTCTGATAGGTGTAATAGCACAGGAAGTAAAGGAGATTCTTCCAGATGCGGTCAAGGAGACAGGAGATGTTGTTTTTGCCAATGGAGAGACAATTGAAAACCTGCTTGTGGTGAATAAGGTGAGGAAATATACAAAGACTGAAGGTTTTCAATAGGCTTTCTCACAGTGTACCTAATGGAAGAAAGGTAGTCCAGACTGACAGGAGAGCACTACAACACATCAGGAGATCCTGTCCTGTATAACAGTACTGTTCACTTTATTATAAGACAATATACTGAGGAGGAAATGACAACCAAACAATTGAATGTTGGTGAATGTTTTAAAACATTAAAATCTTTTCTCAGTTTTTATTTATTTATTGAGTATGTCTCACTTACTGTCAGGTATATGAAAAATGCATTAGGAGTAGGAAATTATTAATTGCCACTTAGTGCTTCTGCATTACAGTTGTGTTAAATCCTTAGTCCAATCAGTGCTTATGTGAAATCTTTAGAAACCCGTCAGGGTCTGTGTGGCATTGTCCAGATCCCCCCCACCAAATTCCAAAGATGAGCAGGTTAGGTTTGGCTCAGCCCAGTGTTTGTGTGTGCATGACTGTACCTTGCAATGGGCTCTTGCCCAAGGGTGTTTACTGCTTTAAGTCAATAGTGCTGGAACCCTAATCTGGAAAAAGGGAATTTAGTAGACAGATGAGCAGATATAATAAATTTGAAATAATGCAAATAATGAATCATGAGTATGTTATTAAGTAATGATCATGTAAGTGGTATCATGAGGTAAAGTTCACCAGCATTCATGTCTCACTCCTTCCTTGTGACTCAACTTTCTCTTTTAATTTTTTTAGGTCATTATGTGTTTTCTGCAATGAGTCACTTATGTTACTAACATCTCCTGTCCTGTGTTTTAGGAGCGTATATTTATGGAGAATGTTGGTGCAGTGAAGGAATTGTGCAAGCTCACTGATAACTTGGAAACTCGAATTGATGAGCTTGAACGATGGAGCAGAAAGCTTGCAAAACTTAGGCGACTGGACAGCATGAAGTCAACCATCAGTGGAGGTACACTTAGGTAAGATGGAGGGAACTGACAAAAAAAAAAACAATATGGTGAATGAAAGAAGGGAATGGAGATGAGAGGGTAAAAGAATAAGAATGCTAGATGATGAGATTAAAACATAATCTGTACAAAGACCAGATGGAGACAGATGAAAAAACTGAAGGAGAAAAAGAAAGAGAAATCAAAGATATAAACAGAAGTGAAGGGAAAGAGATGTCAGGGAAGAGCAAGCTTTAGAGGAGAAAAATAATGGAAAAGTGATATGTGCTTCTTGTATGCTTTAGAGAATAAGTTCATAGTTCTTTAATTGGTTGTAACTTTCATCATAGCTGCCAGGGTAGTAGAGGAATGTATGAGAATATTTTGTGTTTATGTACTGGTTAAAACAGCATGATAAAAAAATCTTATCTTTTGTGAAAATATAAATGATTCTTATTTTGTGCACATAAACACTTGTAACATTAATCATTAGTGCTTAATCTATAAGTTCCAGAACAGCAGTCAATGCTGTGTGGTTAGTACAAGTACATGAGACAGGGAAAAACTCCCATGTAATGCATAAAAATCATAGATAGCCATTATCCATCCATCCATTTTCCAACCCGCTGAATCCGAACACAGGGTCACGGGGGTCTGCTGGAGCCAATCCCAGCCAACACAGGGCACAAGGCAGGGAACCAATCCTGGGCAGGGTGCCAACCCAAGATAGCCATTATCTTGCCCTAATTCACCCTGGGTAATTTTTGTCACTTCCACTTGACACCTGCTTGCGCGGATGTTTCAGGGCTTGATACTTTATTTCCAGATTCAATTGATTGTCTAAGCAAGTTAAAAAGAGAAGAAAGCCCCCTAGTTGACAAAGAGGCTAGGTGTAAAATTCAATGTGTGTTTGTTTTAAATATAACATTCAAATAGTTTATGAATGGTCAATTGGAAGGATTTTTTGGCACCCCAGGATTGTTGAGTATTTGTTCTTGTGTAACATTGACCATGTGTTTTTCAGTTTAATACTGCATTATAATATTACCTATTCTATAATGAGAGGTGCCTTGGTGCAGACTGTGAGTGACACTACTGTACATCAAGTAAAGATTACATTAATTACAATTGTTGATTGTGTGACAGGTAATTGTATTTAGCTCTTACTCATTTATTGATTGCATAATGTTTAAGCAGTAGTGACCCATGACACTTTTATTACAGCCAAACTGGAAGTCAGTTTAGTCGGGCTGGAAGTGGCCCCTACAAAAAAAGAACCCCCAAGGTTGATGGAAAGGTAAGTCCTGCTACCCACTTTTTGTTTTTATACACAGCTCTTCATCTGGATTTCTGTTCACCATTTTGATGCTCCAAGTACTGTAAAATTTGTGAATGTAAATATACAATATTCACATTGAAAGGAAATGTGACAGTATGATGCACCACAACCTCTGTGGCCCCACAAATGTGATAACGAGGAAGAAATATGGTATGTAGCAGTGTGCCCTTCTGCCCTTAACCTACCAGTGCTCCGACTTTAAGGAAAATCTGTTAATTAACTATAAAGAAATTAATGATAAAATTCAGTCTCAAAAGGGGAAATGTGGTGTTTATTTGTTTGTAGATAATCTCCATAGCTATTTTTTCCTATAATCTTTTGTACCTTTTTATACTGTCCTTTTTGATCATCCTTTTGATCTTAAAATCTATTATATTTTACATTTTTTGAAATACAATTTTTTAAAAAGCTTGTTTTTTCTTTCCCACTTCCCTAGAGTTCATCAGCATCCACTGAAAAGGGCTGCATAAGCCATCGCTTCCTACAGGGAACTATTATCGCACTAGTCATTGTCATGGCCTTCAGGTAAAGGAGAAAGATAATACTTTTTAATGTATGATATAAAATGCCTATAAAATGTATTCACCCTCTTTTCACATTTTATTGTTATACAACATGACATCACAGTGGATTTAAGTTGACATTTTTGACACTGATCAAAAAATGGAGAAAAATTTAAATGTCCAGATGTCCAGATGTGCAGAGCTGATAGTGACCACACAAATTCAAGGCTGTCATGGCTGCCAAAGGCACATCAACTAAATACTGACTTGGATACTTATGTATCCAAATATTTTGTCTTTTATATTTGCAATTAATTTAGATCAGTTTGTAGAGATGTTTTCACTTTCACATTAAAGTGTCTTTTTCTGTTGATCATTGTCAAAATTATATTCATTGTGATTTAAAGTTGTATAACAATAAAATGTGAACACTTCCAAGGTAGTGAACACTTTTTACAAACACCATAAAGTTTAATAAGGACAAAGAGGATTCGGAGTGACATTTTCATACACTCCTGTCTACTTCTTGAAGTACTTAATCAACACTCAACTGCAGTACTGCACTCCTTCCTCTTATGAATTTCTTATTTGGCTCCTCTTTTGCATTTATCATTTTAATTTTCCTAAGCACTTCTATCTATTTTTCTTATTCTTTCTCTTTCTTTTTTATCTGTGTCTCTATTCCTTTTTCTCTAATCTTCTCTAATCTTTTCCATCAAATTCTTTATTTATTATTTTCCACCCTTACCTGTATTGCTTCTTCAGCTTGTCTCTTTTTTTAGACTTTGGTGAAGGCTAAATAGTTCAAATTCCATCTCTCGCTAACCTAACTAGCACAACAGTGAATTCTACTTCTTGTTATATTCTGTTCTTTCTTTCTTTTTCATCAGCTTCACGCTTCACCCAGTATTCCAACACTGTATGACACAAAAGATACGAAATCAAATTTTGGTAACGTGCACTGTTCTGCACTAGATTTTAATTTGGTGTCCATGCTCACAGTGAACCCACTGATAATATACAGTACATGTGAGAGAATTCATTCACATTTCTTCTGCTGATCTCAGCAGCGTTAAGCATGTACCAAATGTACCAGCATTGGTAAAATCTTTTTGATACCACAGAGGCTCATTTAAATGTCCACCACAGGTTTATATAATCTGTAGCTCTTGGTGACACAGCATGGTTTCTGAATAGTCATAAATGATCGACTAAATGGACATACATATTCATTAATTATCGTTATCATAGCCTTTATAAACCCTACAACTGCCTGTGTTACAGGCTAAACAGGTGGTGCAGGGCTAAAACACCATTAGCTCAAAACATCCATTCTAGTGATAAATACTTTAACTATGAGGGTCATTGCAAGCACAACTTATTGTCCACTATATACACAATTCTCTAAGCATAACATTTTACACTACACCTCATCAAGTCCAGCAGAATGAATTCCATATACTGTTGATAATAATAGTTTTGACTTTCTATGAAGCCCCTGTGTATTTCATTGTAAAGATCAGTACAGCATTACTGCAATCCAATCTCTGATGTCACAATGGTTAGTGTTGCTGCCTTATAGATCCAGCAGCCTGACTAAATTTATTCACATTCGCAAAAGGCATACCCAAAAAAAACCTCACAATTTTTTACTTCAACTGTATTTTTTAAATTATTACAATAAGTAGGACATCAGAGCACTGTTGTTTGATTTGCATTACAAGTTAAATAATTGGAAGATGGTAAAAGTTGTGGGATTTCATTTGTCTTTGGGGTGAGGGAGGATCATGTTATCATCTACAGGCAGATTTACATCTTGACACCGCTCATAGCAGTTGTTACAAGAAAGACACGTCATAATAAAGGACTGCAGTGGCTAAAATCTCTGGCACTGTTACTGCAAATAAACCATACTGTATGATTAATTATGACATTGTTTCTGATATTTCACACTGATTCACAGACATTCATTGCATTGCACATGAAGTACAAGTTAAACATGATTTTGGTACCCTTTAAATGTAAAGAATGTGAGAATATGAACAGGAATACTGCGTAAATGTTAACAAACAAACAATAGCATACACAGTTTGCTCACATTGTGCCCCCTTTGAAAATTCACTGCATCCTGAAACATTAAATTACTTTCACAATGGGATTCCAAAATGCCAGTGTGGTTTACAGTGCCTATTGATTACTGGGTAGGTGATTGTGATCACTGGGTGGCTCACCCAATAATTTCAGTAGTAGGGGAAACACTGGACTACATGATGGCAGAAGGTGGTGATGGGATTCTCACTCTGTGGTGACAATTACAGAATATAATCTGATAAATATGTAAGATGCCAGTTCAAGAACTCATTTTTCACCTGTGGATAAAATAGACTTGCTTTTCATATGTAAGAACAATGATGGGTAGAGGTTAGCCACATTTAAGCAGGTCCATGTATTTTAAGTGCCTGCTACATTATGTTTCCCATATCCTTCAGTGTCTGCTTCTTCTTTTCCTTTGCTCCTTCTTCACTGCTTTATCATCACTGATTTCTTATTCTCTTTCTCCTTGTCTGCATTATTTTTATATTTACAGTTATTTATATTTCTTACTTTTGTGTCCTATCTACTCCTTTTTCCTCACACTTCTGCTACCTCTTCTTAGTACTTCCTTATGCTTATTGCTCTACTTATGCTTCACTGCATATAGTGCTTTATTAATAAATCTTTAAATTACTTCTGTGGTTTCCATTGTTAGCATTTCTGCATTTACTTCTCCCTGTCTGCTTTTAGTAATTTTATTCTTTCTCTGCTCCTTCTTTTTCCTGTCATTTCTACATCTGCTGTCCCCTGTTTATCATTCACATCTCCCCTTTTCTCTTCAGATTTTCTTCTTGCCTCTTTCTGCTTTTTAATCAATTCTTTATTTGGACCTCTCCCCATTCTACATATTTTCTGTTCTTCTCACATTGTTTGACTGCCCTTCTCCCACTGCTTTCTCTGATCTCTGCGAAATGAGTGACATGTATTCACTTATCTTGACAGTGTCATCTCCATTTCTACACTCTACATGCTAAGCTTGCATAACCACAGTGAGGCCACAGATGGTGGCAGGTAAGTAGACATCCTCACTCCATATACTTAAACCATTTTACTTCTTTTCTTCTAGTGTTACTCAGTTTGAAGCATTTACTTACATTTTGTAAAAATGCTGTGCAGTAGCAACCAAGTCATATCCAGTTACATGCCTTTTTAAACTGTATGTGTGGTGCTTAAGAACAAGGGAAATGTAGACACATATGAAATTCCATGGGGAGCTATCATCGTTTAATTTGAAACTCATAACAAAATGTTAATAACCAGTACTTCTTCTTCCACAGAGAGACTTATGTACAGTACTTGTTTTAGTTTGGACTCCCCTTTAGGCTTTCACTCTGCTTTACTCCTAGTTTTTAAAATGTGATTTCCTTCTTCCCATGATCACACTTTGATTTCTGTGCCTCATTCTGAGATCTCAGTATGTTCAATCTCATCTTGTTTCTTTTTTATACAAACTCTTTTTATTTCTGTTTCTTGCCTTGGCATGTAGTTCAGGTGCCACATCTGTCTTCTGCTTTGTGACTGTGGCCTGGAGGCATGACCCGACTACTATGGTCACCCTCTGTCCTTGGTATGTTCATCTTTTAGTCAGTCTGTCATCAGTGTTCCTTTGCGTAGTATAGGAGACATATTATAGAAAGTACATTTCAAAAAGTGGCCATGGCCTGTTGAGACAAGGATGCATTTTGTGTTTTTAAATATACTGCAAGTACAGGTCCACCCTTGTCATACATTCACTCATACAGTAGCTATTATCTTCTTCATGTATCCTCTTGTCATTCTTTAGCTGTCTCCCATCCCCCACCCTTCTCCATCTTCTTTCTTATTTGCAGGTTTTTAATCACCATGGCATCATCCCTATGCATTACTAGTGTGTACAATACTAAAATAGTAAGACCCTAATGTTGCCATAGTAACTTAACAACTTTTTATCCAAAGCACTTTGTACCGTTGGAGACTGTTTATGTACTAATATAACATTTTTCTTCGATTCTAGTAAAAAGCATTTTTTTATTTCCAGTTCATCTATGCATTTTCATTACCAATTCATTTCACTACCCTGTTAGGTTTTCATTTCATTTTACATTTTATATTTTTAATAGCCAATCATAAATCATTTTTATGGGTAAGCATTCCTAACCATTGACCAAGCTACAGTTAGGTCCTGAGTGCAACATTAAAGTAAGCAATTTTGACAGATTTTTTAAATGCTGCATGGCACAGAGCTCGAGGAAATCAATTTTGTGGCCATGATTAAATTAACTATCTACTATGTATTTAATACCTGAGGAAATGCTAATAAACTCTAGACTTAGCTGTATGAATCGCTATGCTAATTTGACTCTTTCACTGTCGGTGTTTCTACCAGTGATAGATAGATAGATAGATAGATAGATAGATAGATAGATAGATAGATAGATAGATAGATAGATAGATAGATAGATAGATAGATAGATAGATAGATAGATAGATAGATAGATAGATAGATAGATAGATAGATAGATAGATACTTTATTAACAGTGTGGCTATGGTTATTTCTTTGGGCAGATGTGCTGAACACACAAGTGCAATCTATGTAATTGAAGTTCTGCAGTCAAGCACAGTTTGACAGAAGGTCACATAGATTTGGTTTACTTTTGAGTTTTTTTCTATTAGATTGCACAAACCTTAATTCATTTAGAACTTGTTCAAACCTCTGTTACCTGATTAATATATTTCTCTTGTAAAAACACCTTTAAAAAGCTGCATTAATGTGACCTGATATAGTAAAAACATGAGTCCTAATATATGCATTTTTCGGTCTAAACTAATGTACAGTATGTATTCCCATAATATTCAGAGTGCCAAGTTCCTGATTAACAAATCTGTTTCTGATTTCTTCTTCAGCGAAGGGACTCCAGAAAAAAATTATTCTCTTAATGGGCCTTCCCAGCGTTCCTCATCAATCTCCTCCACTGGGAACCTTCCTGGAAAACCAGTGCCTTCAAGGTATACAGTGGACACACACACACACAGTAATATCACAGTTAAAAGATTTTCTTTTTATCGTCCTGAAGTGGTGTTTTCTGAATAATGAAGTACTGGCATCAGTATTCCATAAATGATACATTTATAACTGTACAAGGTTATGCAAAGCTGACATTTTTTTATTTAAAGGCCTGTATTAACAAACCTTCATAGCCATCACTCAGCTGTTTTCTTTTATCTTTTTCCATACATCTCTATATTATAATAAAAAAATCCTGGAACGAGACGAGACTTTTTAGCCTGGGATGAGACGTGACTTTTTCAGAGAGATACTTTCAAGTCCCGCAAGACGAGACTTTGTACCAAGAGATATGGGGGGGTATTTGGGGGGGTTGGCGAGCAAAGTGAGCAGGGGGCAAAAAAATAAAGTGCTCCCTAAATAAGTTTATACTGGGAAATGGAGACTTGTTCCCTGTAATTTGTAGTCTAGGAACTGCCGAGCCAATATACAGGATAGATAGATAGATAGATAGATAGATAGATAGATAGATAGATAGATAGATAGATAGATAGATAGATAGATAGATAGATAGATAGATAGATAGCGCTGCTACCTCCGATTTCATCACCAGGTTTGTCTCAGGATAATTTGAACCCCCACCCCATCCCCTTATTCCAGAGATTCACAGTTACAGTCATATGACAGTTGTAAATTGTAATTGTAAATTTGTCATCCTCACTCCATTTTAAGTGAGTTTTTCTCTGCAATGGATTCCCTGTCTATAATTGGTTTCTGAGTTGCACTCCATGCTGCCAGGATTGGTTTCAGCTCTCTGTAGTGGTGAATTGAATTAATCAGATTAGAGAATGTAATGTTTGACTTGTTTATTGTTAATTTTTATTCTGCAGGTCCACTCAAGATTATGTCTCCTTTTCAACAAGCTTTTCTCATTCTACCAGTCCAAACTCACAAGGTGAATTTCATGACTTACTCCTAATTAGACAATGTCATTTAATGGAGTAAGAAAATACATGTTTTTACATAAAGGAATTTTAAGTTCAGAGCTCCTTCAGCATGGAATAAAGCAGTGATCCCTTAGTTCAGACTGTAAGTTAAATTCTTATGAGCACTGTGGGAAGGTTAACATACAGACTTATTTCTGATATTCTCTTTTTCAAAACATAATCTGAAATTATTTATTAGTACCATAGCTTAACTTTGAGTCCCAAATATTGTTCACCTTTCTATGGTTAATAAAAAACTTTGCCCCTGTTGTATTTCCTCTTCATAGCTGTACCTCTCCAACCCAGTCAGGAACCTTGCTGTCCCAGTACAGCTAGCCAGTCAAGTACTACCCTGCACTTCAACACGAACCAATCCACTGCAGGTAGGAGAACCCAGAGTTTAACTGCTGGCACTGAAAATGTATATTTGCCCCTCTTTCTGGTGTTACAATTCAGTGTATTTGTTTTGGCTAATAAAGGTTTAATTCCATTACAAATGACATAAACCTAGGATCTACTTTACAATAATCACACAAATCTAATTTAGCAGTTTTAAGACAATTGGCTCTTTTATTTTGCACTGCATTCAGAAAAAAGTATGTTTTTTTCTAGTAATGTGCTTACCTTATAAGTGGCTCATGTTCTGAAAATGTATAATTTATCCCAAAATTCACCATACATATCTTATGTAATGTGTGAAAATACTTGTGGATTTGTGTGGTTTTCTAAAGCAAATCCTTAGAAGAGCACAATGCTAGAAGTCATTTAGGCAGAGATTTATTAATTTTTAGGAATGCTGAGGAAGTCTATTTTTGTATGAAGAATTTTGTTTTTAAATTTTAAGTGGCTGTTATCAACTTTACTTATTCATTCTTCACTTTTCAGGAACTACTGTATGTAATCCAATTGCAGGGTGGTGTGGGGTAGAAATCTGTCTGGGCAGAATTGGATGCTAGGCTAGAAACAGTTCTGATCTCAGTCTGTCTCAGCCTTACTTATTCATACATCTATGTAGGAACTAAGCTTGTATATCCACTTCAGGGTGACAGTTAGTCAGAACTAATCCCAGCAACATTTGGTATAAGGAAGGAACTAGCCCTGGATGAGTTCTATGATGCTTCTCTTCTTAATCTTTATTTGTTTATGTCGTAAAGATTTAACTCCTTCAGTATCTCTGTTTAGCACATTTAGTGCAAAACCAGTCCTTGAAAAAATGTATTAATTCTTCTTTATGCCTCTTCTAATGCCTCATGGGGTGTAACCTAATATTAACAATTAAAATTATCACAACACTGATCATTATTTAGTTAAAAAGACACTAGGGAATCTCTTTGAGCCAAATAATTTTTATGCAGAATTGTGTAATTAAAGAAACATTTTCAGAACTGCAGCTCCAGATTCCTGGCTTAATCACTGACAATGTGAACTTTTCAATGTTCTCCTCATTTATGCATGGGTTATCTCCCATATCCCATTAGATAGTGTGACTGAGTTATGTGTATGTAAATGAGTGAGCCCCATAATGGACTGGCATCACATAGCCTTAATTTACTAATAGGATGGGCAACTGCCCCTATGGCCCAGAATGAGTTTAAACAGGTTTCAGAATGTTTTGCTTGGCCTGCTTTTCTCAGCTGGACAGTAATTTCAATACAACATCTTAATGTGTTACAAGATCTTTTTTAAGTGTTCATTGCTATCACTGTTTTAGGAGATTACTTGAACTAAATATGACAGGCCAAATGAAATAAAATGTACATTTCCTGGGGTTTTGATTGGCAAAGCTGCCTTAGGCAAGAACCTAGATGTGGACATTCAGCAGAAAACTCATCAGGCGCCTGACTGGCGTGCTGTGAGAGACCTGACTTTGACATTCTTGTTAATGGAAAGCCTTTGAGTTTCTGCCTTCAGGGACACACTACATCTGAAATAATAAATATGGGTAGTGCATGTACAGTACATAATGGTACAGAATGATCAAAAAGCAAAGTACAGGTTCAAAAAAATCTAGTAAATCACAAAGAAAAGCACAAATGATAACTAGAGAACTCATCACATCACAAGCGCATTCACAAAGAACCATAAGGGACAGGTGGCCTTGCCTCTTGGGAGACCACCCACAAAACACACAGAACATAAATGAAGATACAGTTATATAGAAACTAAGTGACCAACAATATTAACGTAAACAAATGAATAAAAAATGAAGAAGAAGATGTCAATTAAACCCTGGTTGAAATACAACAAGAAAGGACAGCTCCCAAAGATGATGGTTCAATAAGACATAAAATAATTTAAGGTTCCTCAAATTGTTTCAAAAACACAGAACTAATAACAAAAAAGAATTCCTCAATATTTAAAATGTCCATAGGGAAGATAAAAAAACAAGAAAATTAATCCTTAATGAAGTAAATTATATATGTTCAAAAACACTTAAATCCCACACCAATATTCAAACTGAACTTTTAATTTCTTTGATATTACTTGGACAGTACTGTGAGGCAGGAAAGATTTCCAAGTAGAAAATTTTGCTAGTTTCTCTTCTAAACGTCATGATGTTGTTTACTGAGATAGAGACAATAATATGTAGATATGCCCCACCTCAACAGGACCTTTTCAATACTCAAACATGTTCTCCAGCTTGTAAATCAAGCAGACGCTAACATATTCTCTTGCTAGTGCCATCCTGAATATTGTTCCTTTAAATAACTGAGTCCCATACTGCATACTACAACAGTTTCTGCTTTCTGGAAATGATTAAAATAAGCATGCTGAGGTGTTTAGTTTTGCCTGTGCTCCGAGTGATGTCTTTATCTCCATTAAGCTTTGCAGATAGATTGTTGCACATCACAGTCCCATAGTTCTAACAATTTAGATCTTATGGTTAAGTTAGGAAGTATGTTATAATGAGACCAAAAAGTTTGCAGAGATGCACAGTAATACGCAGTCCTAAACAACCTCTGGTCAGTAATGCCCCCTGTTGCCAAAGCAAGTCTGGTGAGAATGAGTTGTTTAGTGTTTCTTGTGGTTATGCTGTATTTATTCTTCTGAATGAATTGCTTTTTCAGCAAATGCAGTGATTTGTGTCACTTCTCAGAGCTTCAGGAAAGTTTTTTAATTTTTGGTTACAGACATCTCCCCAAATATTATATTTTGACCAAATCTCAAAAACATAGTGTGCATAAGTGCATGGTGGACATCTGTCCCATCCAAGGTTTGTTCTTGCCTCGTGCCTAATGCTGATCAGATAAGTTCTGCTCTCTGTAAAATAATAATGAAAACAGAGGGGAAAATAAATGAATGGATTTCACATAATAGAATTAGAAATGCAGTGGTAATAGACAGCTAATATCTTATCCTGTCTGATTAGGATTTCCTCCATTCCTTAAAAACATTTAAAAAATTATTTTTTTAATAAAAACATAACATTTATAAATGGAAAGTAAGTAACACAAAGTTCTATTATGGAAAGAGAGTTGAGTGACTGTTGTGCAGATCCATAGTTCCTAAAAGACTAACTGCTTTTCCTGCAGAATCAACTACCATATTATCCACTCCTAGCATTAGCAACAAGAAGGCCAAGTCTCGCCAGACTGAGAAGGAAATGCGATACAGAAGCCGTCCAAGTGGGTCAGGTACAAACAGTTACACTCCTGCTGCTCCACTTCACAGTACCCACATTCAAGGCAAGTCCAAAAAGCCACCTGACCTGGGAATGAACAGCAATAATCTACCAGACCATGAAAGGACACTATCCCACCGTAAGCGTAGTGCAAGTAAGTCTTGCTCCACAATGTCACTATCACCACTGTTCAGGTTTCAGGCTCAATGTAAATTTCTTCTGTAGGATCTCCACCAACTCTGAGGTCCTTGTGGATTGTGGAAATGGGTCAGCCAATCACACAGCAATACTGCCCCCTAGCAGAAAGTTGCAGGTAAGAGAATAAGTGTGTTTCTCATTTCTTGTGTAAACAGATCGACAACAATCTGGGAGCTACACCAAAAGAAAGGGGTCTTTTACATGTCACATTGAGAGTATTTGCTTGCCTTAAATGAAATAAAAATATATACTGTATATTTATATAAAACCTTTAATTGCAATATACAACTTAACATTTTGTTGCCACACTGGCTAATCTTGCTTCACCATCTGATTCATGATTTCTTCTATTCAGAAGGTTGTTATATGGAACAGTTAAAAATTCAGCCATGTCAGTTTAATTGGTATATTCTGGATCTCTTTCAGGCCTGGAAATTACACATATGCAATTCCACTCAGAGGCAAAAACATAACAGGAGGTGCCATCACCCTTGAGATGACGTGAGCAACCATTCTTATTTATATCTGTGATGCTGGTTTTTTTTTTTGACATCTCTGTATAATTTGCTTTGGATAATAATTTAATGCCTTATGCCCTAAGGGTTTATTGGCATTATTTTGCCAAAAAATAATGAAATCCAAAAAACGGCTATCATGCTGCTTATGTAATGAAGAAGCTCCAAATGACTAAAGAGTAGTGAGTATAACACTTCAAATTCTTAATTTTTTTTTCTTTTGCCCCAGTTTGTCACCTAGTGTACCAAGTCATATACCATTGCATTGCAAAGTTATACTGTTTGGCACAAGATGCCTCCTGTTTGAAAACATTGTGTCTGATTTTATATATATTTACACAGGTGGAATATCATTATAACAGAACTCATGGGACCATAAAAATATTTTGTTATGACAAATATGGGGAAAATAAATGTGGTATTGTGACCGGGGCCACTGCCGATTTTCCATGTCTGACGGCAGCGGTGGAAGGACAGCTCCGTAGCTGCTCTGTTGCATCTGGTAAACAGTAAACTAAAGGCAAAGCAATTGGCTGTCCTCTGCTGGATCAGTGTTGAAGTGTATCATGCTTGTCGACCCAATTTTTGACATTTAACACCAGGCTCTGATCTGTCTTCTCCACACATTAAATGTAACTTTTTTATAGACATACAGGTATGAAAATACAGAATGAAAACAAGACGTTAGATGTAACATTTTTTTAAAAGAAATACAGGTATGAAAATATAGAATGAAAATAAGATGTTAGATTTAATTTTTAAAAAAAATTAGAAATACAGGTATGAACACAGAATGAAAATGAGACGTTAGATGTAATTTATTAAAATAGAAATACAGGTATGAATACAGAATGAAAACGAGATGTTAGATGTATTTTTAAAATAGAAATACAGGTACGAACACAATGAAACATTAAATGTTTGTTAATAGAAATGCAGGTATAAACATAGAATGAAAACAAGATGTTAGATGAAGATGAAGACGCGATTCTAAAATGCTTTTGCCACATCATTTTGGAATCAGCTTTTTCAAGGATGGTTCATTTTTCTTTCAGCGTAAACTGACGGCATTTCTAACTGTTTTTTTGTTCATCTCAAAGAAAACTTTGAGAAGCACTATGAAACTTGAACAGTACAGTATCCGCATACAACACAACTACCTATACAGATACTCGGTGGAGCACTGACTCAGAATTTGGCTATGTGTGTGATAACTACACACTCGCCAAGCCTGCCAGAGGCTGCCCAGGAAATTTTTCCGCAGACTGTCTCTCTCTTTGGGATAACCTGTTGTAGGGTTCCCGAGTCTCAGCGCAGAAAGTGTAAGTATTTTTTGCATCGCATTATTATCTTCGTTGGCCACTTTTGGTTGAAAGAACATTTGTTATACTGAGATCTACATTCCGTTAAAACAAGATTCTTTTAACATAATGTTCTCTGAATGGTTTTCTGGGCCCAAAAAAAGTGAAAATTTCATTACATCGGTATTCACTATAACGGGATTTAACCTATATATATATATATATATATATATATATATATATATATATATATATATATAGATATATATATATATATATATATATATATATATATGTATATATATATATATATGTATATTGTAAGAAATGCACTATATATGCGCCCAACCCAACACAGACTGGACACGGAGGCACTTGTAAAACAAATAAACTATTTATTTTTCTTCAGCTGGAGGGCACGTCTTCCCCGTGTCCCCCAGCCACAACACAGTCCCAAGCACAGTGCACAAAGTAACTCAACGCAAACAACTCTTTTTCCTCCAGCACTCCTCCCAGGCAACCCTGTCCTCCTCCACTTGACTCTGGACGCTGAGTGGTGGTTCCAGGAATGTTGCAACATTGATGAAGGACATTTTGAGCACCTAAGAGACTAAACATGACCTAATGAGTACTGTATATCTGCTCAATGCCTGTACAATAAAAAGAAATAATAAACAATTACTGTATACTTACTTTTGGCCCACCCTTTATGTATATACACACACATTATACTGTATATCACTCTGAAGTAACAAGTAAACAATTTGTAACCATGTACATATCACTACCTACTCATCCAAACATTTATTTTCACATTTATTTTTATGCCAGGTCTTGAAACAATTTCTGTTTCCCACTAGACACAGAGAAACCTTTCATTTTGTACACTAGATTGGGTTTTTTGTGCAATTAACACATCTTCTCCTGTCTTCTGTTGGTTAGTTTTATTATTTATTTGTTCATTTAATTTTCTTGTTTTTGCTTTTTCTTGCATTTCACATCTGGAGTAAACTAAGTACATACATACATTTTCAAACCACCATCTTCCATTGCTGGGAGCAATGTCTTTCTTTGCAGCTGTATTCACACGCACATACACATACACAACTACATTCGGTCAGGGAAGTGGTCCCTACACAAAACTGCAAGCAATGGCGTGGTGTGGTGAGGTTTGGAGTAATACAAATACATTAGATGGAGGAGTGGCAGTTTGCACAGCTAGTGACATTTGGTCAAAATGGGGGGAGGGGTCCTCAAGTGACACTTTGAGCTGGTACAGTGTAACATTACTTTATGGGAATTGAAACTGGAAGAGCGCTGCTCAGAAAACTAACAGGGAGAATGTGCAGTAGACAGCATCCACATATGGTAATTGAACCAATGACACTTGTATGGTAAAACTGCACACTTTTCAAAATTATACTAAGCAGTACTCACAAATCAAGCATATTATCAAGTCCTTTAGCAAACACATCATTCTCAATAAAGTCAAAACTTTGACTCAGGGTCTTCATATTTCATATCATAGCATTTTGTAACTTTGCTATGACTTCTTCAACCATATGTTGTCTTTTTTGAAGAAGAAGGCATTCCCCTAGTACAAACTTCAAGTCTTATCACACATCAACCAAGCAGTCCCCTTGTAGTCTCACAGATGCTTTGTGCATAACAATGTATAAAGATGCATAACAATTAACTGTCGCACATGCAATATATTTCATGTTTTTTATGCATAGCTGTGACATGTAGTGACCAATCATAGACAACATCATTGAAAAGGTCTGAAACTCAGTTGTCCAATGGTAGTTAGTCTTTTACTGTACATGGTTCAATGTGATATTTGATTAAAGCAGAGTCACTCAGCTGTGTGTCACTGGTCGCCTAGGCATGTACAGGTGGAAATTGTGTATTTTACTACTGAAAGAGAGCAAACAACATGGAAACTAATGATTTATTTAAAAGAAGACAACCTTGGGTATGTAAAACACCATTATTGGTTTTGACTGACTTGTGTGTTTATTGCAACATACGCAAACACCTTTGAAATATGCAAACATGCATAAGTGGATACTGCTAAGGTGCTGGTAACTTCATATGAACCATTCATCAGGTTCAACTAACTCATGGACGTGATGAAAGGGTTTTAGGCCTCCACTGATAACCACAAAGCAGGCCAGAACCTTCACTGACCAGCCCATAAAAGGCCCATCCCAATCCAACTAGTTTCACAAGTACTACTTGCTGGCTTCTGGGGTTTAGCTTCTAAACTTCAAAGTAAATCTTAAAGTCCCTAAATAACATAAATGCCTTTACAGAGGGAGAAACTTAAAAAAAAATCCTAGATTATAGTGACAAACCAAAATGATGAATCTTTATAAAAGAAGGGTTTATTAAAAAAATAGAAAAACACAAAAAAGGGGAAAAATAAGACGAGGCAAACAAGTCCCAATGCACAATCTAAGAGCAGAATCCAATAAACAGTAGCACAAAAAAATCTAAAAACCAGACAAGTCTAGAAATAATAATACTCATTAAACTCCAGCACAAAGTTAATGATCTCCTACTAAATCTTTTTCACTGGGCCACTTATCAAGGCAGAGCAAGGACCTAGCAGCCGTGATGTCAGGGAAGTAACACTTTTGGGGCTTTACAAACAAAGAACAAGGAAGGACAGTAAAGAGAAAGTACATAAATAATAAACAAAAACAATGGAAATACCACAGAAACATAAAATAATAATTCAAAATTAGCAAAAACTACGGAATATACATAAAATCCATTGTAAAAACCCTGGCTGTAATATAATACTAATAGAGTGAGAGTATATTCTCTTAAAATATTTTATACTCCTCCAGCTATGCAATAATGCAGTAGTTTGGCAGGAGATTTATATATAGTGGGGAGTGTAAAGAGTTGAGACAGCAAAGTGGTAAACATTTTCCAGCTTCTTGAGTAGAGTTCTAACTGATAATTGTGAAATAACCACACAATTTAAACAATTAATTGTTTCTGTTTTGCATTTTTAATGTACCTCTTCCAGTCTTCTTTGGGGTTCACTTAGTTGCTTATAATCAGTGTAACCAAGCTTTATTGCTTTATTCAGGTCATCGTCACCTATGCTGGTGTTGCTTTGTGGAGTCAATCACGGACGCCCATGTGTCAGCAGCCTGGTTCCTCAGAAGAAACTAGAAATCACTCGGACACAGGTATCTTGATGGCTCAAGCTTAAAATATAAGTTAAGTAAGTTAGGAAAATGAGAAACATAATCTAGACAGAAAAACTGTATACCATCTCCCTTTTGACAGAACACAATGCTGTAATCAATTATGTAAACTTCTCACCAGCCTATCTGGAAAATGAGCAGACCTGATACATTCTTCTTTTCCCATAACTTGGCAGTGACTGCTGTGCTCCAGCATGTCTGGGTTCCAGTGATGGTGGGGTATTCAGATTTCAGGGTGTAGTGACACTGTTTTTGTAACCTTATATTATTTTTGCTTTGTTACAATGAACCAATCATTGTCAAGCTAGGAGTATTGAGCACCCATGGTGTTTCTCCTTTCTCACACATTGAAACAACACAATAAGGACAACAAAAGACAATCATTTATAATACAATGAAAAGCAAGTGATGTAACATAGTAATAATAATAATAATAATCTCTATATATAATCTTCATTTGGATCTTGATCTTTGTTTGTCCGCGATTGAATTAGAAGAAGAAGCACTAGATGGCAGTAGAGAGACAGCTAAAACATAGGCATTGCATTAAGAATCTCCTCCAGGCTTATAGTACTAAAGACTGTAGTACAGTAATCCCTCACTATATCGCGCTTCACCTTTCGCGGCTTCACTCCATCGCGGATTTTATATGTAAGCATATTTAAATATATATCGCGGATTTTTTGCTAGTTCGCGGATTTCTGCGGACAATGGGTCTTTTAATTTCTGGTACATGCTTCCTCAGTTGGTTTGCCCAGTTGATTTCATACAAGGGACGCTATTGGCAGATGGCTGAGAAGCTACCCGGCTTACTTTTCTGTCTCTCTTGCGCTGACTGTCTCTGATCCTGATGTAGGGGGATTGAGCAGGGGGGCTGTTCGCACACCTAGACGATAAGGACGCTTGTCTAAAAATGCTGAAAGATTATCTTCACGTTGCTATCTTTTGTGCAGCTGCTTCCTGAAACGACATGCTGCACGGTTCTTCGCATACTTAAAAGCTCGAAGGGCACGTATTGATTTTTGATTGAAAAACAAACTCTGTCTCTCTCTCTCTCTCTCTCTCTCTTTGTCTGCTCCTGACGGAGGGGGTGTGAGCTGCCGCCTTCAACAGCTTTGTGCCGTGGTGCTTCGCATACTTAAAAGCAAACAGCCCTATTGATTTGTTTGCTCTCTCTGTCTTTCTGACAGACTCTGCTCCTGACGCGCTCTCCTTTGAAGAGGAAAATATGTTTGCATTCTTTTAATTGTGAGACGGAACTGTCATCTCTGTCTTGTCATGGAGCACAGTTTAAACTTTTGAAAAAGAGACAAATGTTTGTTTGCAGTGTTTGAATAACGTTCCTGTCTCTCTACAACCTCCTGTGTTTCTGCGCAAATCTGTGACCCAAGCATGACAATATAAAAATAACCATATAAACATATGGTTTCTACTTCGCGGATTTTCTTATTTCGCGGGTGGCTCTGGAACGCAACCCCCGCGATGGAGGAGGGATTACTGTACTCCAGTCACACCTCAAAACACAGACATTCAAACTAAACAAATTGTTGTGCTTTAAATTAACTAATCTTTATATATAATGTTCATTTGGATCTTGATCTTTGTTTGTCTGCGAATTCATGTTCCCCTGACACTGCCTTGGTTGTTACTTTTGTTTACAAACACTGTCGATATCACTCTTTGTGTTTATATCTGGCGCCAACACCGTGCTTTGTGTTTAGATCTGGCGTCGACACCTGCTTCGTTGTCGAGACTGTGGTTTTTTGTGTTTCTATCGACCGTCGTTGGCAGCACTTCGTCCAAATCGAATGTTCACCCACTTCTTGGAGTCGGCAGTCAGAGTATATAAGTAGGACACACTTCTGTGATTTTCCATCAGTCGCCGTTTGGAGTTCAAGAAAGAAGCATTGCTTCTTCCTTACTCTTTGGATTGCCACAAAGCAACCTGCGAGATTGGAAAAAGGTTGAGAAGAGATCGTGAGAGGAAACGACAGCGTCGTGAAAACGAGACGGACTGTGAACAGAGAGAAGCAGAAATGCTCCTCCACCACCACATAATTACTATTCGGACAGTGATTCCGAGTAGGCCGTTCCTATTGAATCAATGTCCAAGGGTTTTGTTTTGTAATTTTGTTTCCCTTATAAAAAATCATAATGCTGTGTGACGAAGGGCCCAGTTCACGACTGGCAGCCGCGTTTAAACAGGGAGCCCTTCACAGACAACTTTAACATGCGCAACGTAGTTGGGCGCACATGGCTAGTAATAATAATAATAATAAAAAGCAGAAGTAAAATGTATATTTATATAAGTTCAAACCTCATTAAACACACTTACTACAGTGACACACTGAATATTGATTGATCTTCATTGCTGTCCACAGTATAGGATACTGTAAATGTACATGTGAGTGTGTTGCATGTAAGTCAAGTATTTCTTGTTTTTATTTTTCACATCGTACAGTGCACCATCACATGGACCTTTACATAGCACACAAAAGTAAAATTAATTTGAAAGGTAGTGCCTCTGTATGCCGTAGCAGAGCTATTGTCCCATTTGTCCAATATGATCAGATCATATGTATCATTAGGTGGTACAGTAGCATAGTATTTACAACTGCTGATTTATGGAGTCAGTTCAGATACTTCACATACTATCAGATACTTCAGATACTATTAGTGTGGGTTTTCGTTATACATCCCTAAAGACGTGCAGGTCAGGTTAAATGGCAATTTCAGATTAGCTTAGTGTGTGTGGGTATGTAGGTATGAGTGGACCCTGGGATGGACTGTTCTTGGCTCCTGCCATGTGCCCAGTGCTACTGGACTAAACCCAAGCCTCTTTCAATCCAGAACTGAATTAAGTGGCTTTAAATTATTCCATTTTACTGTGAATTAAATATTTCACTCTCTCTCTCTCTCTCTCTCTCTCTCTCTCTCTCTCTCTCTCTCTCTCCCTCTCCCTCTCCCTCTCTTCTTTTTTTTTTGTCAGGGGGTCGATCACCAGTGGCCTTTAATGGTTGCTCCATTCCACAACCTCACATACCACTTTCGTGTGTCGGAATCTGTAAGTAATTGTTAGACTCTCCTGTGTTTATTGGTTTATGTCTAACATTGAATATGTGTTATCCTGAAGAAAAAAATATTTCTACCTGTGACGTTTGATAGAGTATGGTGTCTGGATGTCAGCTCACACATTATCTCAATTTCTTTAAACTTCAAAAGGTATGTTTGACATATTTTACCATAATAGTTTTTAACTTCAGTCCTTGGGGACCCCTGTGGCTGCTTGTTTTTATTTCAATTAACTTCATAAACATTTTTTCTTTTTTTAAATGATCTGATTCTTTAGCAAGTTGTAATTTTTTATTCTGTTATTCTAACAAATTCTGATTTTTTTCTATGTTTCCAAAACTTGAACTGCATAAAGGAATACTCTACTCAAAAATGATATGTTACTTACCCCATGAAGTTTATAGTGTTGGCTGTTTTCATGTAGAATGAGAGAAAACAGTTTATGATTTAATAAACCATTATAGCGACCCATTATGTCTAATGGCAAATAGTGTTACAAACATCCATGGAAAGAAGAAAAACATGTGTCACATAATCCATTAGTCAGTTAACCTGTAAAATGCTCAATGTGCAAAATACATACATTTTTTGCTAGCATATTATTAATACATACTTTAAAAATAAAAAAACGTATCCTGTAGGTCATTCAGGAAATTGTTTTAAACCCCAGTATGGGACCACTTCTGGCCAAGCCCTAGAATAACATTCCAGGTCACGTCCTTTTGCACCAAAAGCAAGAAGCTAGAGCTTCTTCTGGTGACAACTGGTGTTCCTGCACTGTCAAGTCTTCTGCAAACCAGTCTTAATTTTGGTAAAGGTTAGGTAACCCTATCAAGGGCTTGTTTGTCTACCCTCTTGTGCCCTGTGAAAACAAAATATAACACAGTTATACCTCATTGTACTTCATTCTCTTCTCCTACAGCCATGGGGGTCCCTGAGGACTTGAGTTGAAAATCACTGCTCTACTATATTTTTTTCAAAATCTTCTTAGTGTAATATACCGTTAAAGGGGACTAGAGCCCAACATCCTAGTAAAACCAGACGTAAGGCAGTTACATCTGGGCTGTGATCCTCACTTATTGCTAATGTGAGCCAGGATAAGTTTGGAAAGCTGCACCCTTAAAATAGAAATGAGCAGTGATGAATGTGGATGTTTTCAGCATAATACCAAGTACCAAACAAAGCATATTTACTATTAATTAAGGGAAAGTGTTGAATCAGGAGCCTCTCAAAGCTCAAAAATAATGGAATATATGAAGCCACTCAGAGGCCATCTATACAAGCCAGACCCCTACCTATGATGGTGGCTACACTCCAAGCACTGAACATACCTGTACGTCCAATCTATCTGTCTTTCATCAAAATCCAGCATCCTTTTCCTCCTACCATTCAAGTGTTCTGTGTCCCCACCCAAGGTCATACAAGATATTGCTTTAAACCCCAGTATGAGACCACTTCTGACCAAGCCCTACAATAACATTCCAGGTCAGGTCCATTTGCACCAAAAGCAAGAAACTAGAGCTCCTTCTGGTGACATCTGGTGTTCCTTCACTCTCAAGTCTTCTGTAAACCAGTCTTAATTTTGACAAAGATTAGGTAATTAGGTAAAGATTAGGTATGAAGAAGTTGGGAGTGGCAGAGAAGTACGTAAGAGTTGTACAGGATATGTACGAGGGAAGTGTGACAGTGGTGAGGTCTGCAGTAAGAGTGACGGATGCATTCAAGGTGGAGGTGGGATTACATCAGGGATCAGCTCTGAGCCCTTTCTTATTTGCAATGGAGATGGACAGGTTGACAGACGAGATTAGACAGGAGTCCCTGTGGACTATGATGTTTGCTGATGACATTGTGATCTGTAGCGATAGTAGGGAGCAGGTTGAGGAGACCCTGGAGAGGTGGAGATATGCTCTAGAGAGGAATGAAGGTCAGTAGGAACAAGACAGAATACATGTGTGTAAATGAGGGGGAAGTCAGTGGAATGGTGAGGATGAAAGGAGTAGAGTTGGCAAAGGTGGATGAGTTTAAATACTTGGGATCAACAGTACAGAGTAATGGGGAGTGTGGAAGAGAGGTGAAAAAGAGAGTGCAGCCAGGGTGGAATGGGTGGAGAAGAGTGACAGGAGTAATTTGTGACAGACGGGTATCAACAAGAGTGAAAGGGAAGGTCTACAGGACGGTAGTGAGACCAGCTATGTTATATGGGTCAGAGACAGTGGCACTGGCCAGAAAGCAGGAGACAGAGCTGGAGGTAGCAGAGTTAAAGATGCTAAGATTTACACTGGGTGTGACAAGGATAGACAGGATTAGAAATGAGTACATTTGAGGGTCAACTCAAGTTGGACGGTTGGGAGACAAAGTCAGAGAGGCGAGATTGCGTTGGTTTGGACATGTGCAGAGGAGAGATGCTGGGTATATTGGGAGAAGGATGCTAAGGATAGAGCTGCTGGGGAAGAGGAAAGGAGGAAGGCCTAAGAGAAGGTTTATGGATGTGGTGAGGGAGGACACGCAGGTGATGGGTGTGACAGAACAAGATGCAGAAAGATATAGAAGAAGATGATCTGCTGTGGCAACCCCTAACGGGAGCAGCCGAAAGAAGAAGAAGAGGGCTTGGTTGTCTACCCTCTTGTGTCCTGGGAAAACAAAATATAACAGTTATACCTCATCGTACTTCATTCTCTTTTGTAAAGTTGCCCGTGCCTGTAGTCTTTCTAGGGCACTCCATTCACACATACACAAAACACACACCACACACTGTTGGTGTCAACTCCACTAAACTAACAATGTGGCTTATGTTGTCTTTACCAGTACTGGGCCCAGGCCTTTGACGGTCATATCTTTGTCCCAAAGCAGTCCTCTGATACATCAGCATTTCTGAATCTTTTTGAAACAATAACTTCAGAATGCAACTTCAGAGTTTTACAGATTACAATTCATCCACTCATCTATCTTCAAACCTGTGTAATTAAATGCGGTAGGCAGAACTTATTTTGGCTGCACCATCTTCAAGACAAGAACCAACTAAAGGGGCATCAGCCCATCAGAGGGCAGACTCACACACACATGCCCCCCCCCCACTTACTCTTAAGAGATGAACACAGTGTGGACAGTTAACGTAACAAGCATGTCTTTGGGATGTAGAAAAAAAAAATCAGCACACCCAGGCAAAAACCTCTGCAGATACAATTGAGGAAGAATGTAAAACTCCAGAGAGTGCTAAGGCCTGGATTTGAGCCCAGAAGCTGTGCGACAGTAGAATTAACCACTGTTCCACCAACTCTTACTACAAAGGACTGTAATTATCATTAACTACTTTGATGTAATCATAAGAGACACAGAGATAGATTTCATTTTCAGCATGTTAAGCACGTCCAGAGCAGCATGATAGAAGGACCATCAGCGGCCCTCATCTCAGTCCCAGACCTGTTCTGTTAGCCTGTATGGTTAAACTGAGAAGGCTGAGAGATGTTCTGTTATGAGACAGTGATGGCAGTAAATATCCTGAAAGTGTCCGGTTCACAAGACTGCACTGTGACATTCTTGTATTTTGTTCTTTGGCAGCAGCACGTGGCCTGTGATTCTAAGAATGGAGAGGATGGACGCATGGTTACCGACTACTACTTCCGATTCCTGCAAGTCTGCGTCTGAGAGACAGTCGAAGGAAAGCATCCTGGGAAAGAAAATACTTGGCTTGGACCTCCTTGCATCAGCTACATTCTGTCATACAACCTTTATCCCCCCTCCTCCATTTGGAGCTACAGGATTTGGCTCAGAATTTAAGGAGTCCAGTTCGCCATTCTGTGCCTTCACGAAAATGTATACTTATCTTTGCACCGTCATAGTTTGGGGACAACATTTTCATCCCTGCAGGTAATCTCCTTCCTGCTCAAGCTCTTACTGTGAGCACAGCCTCTGGGTATGCACTGAACAGTTCGTGCCAAAGAACTTGAAAGAGGATGACGAAGATAAAAATGACGAGAAAGACCAAAGCAGACTATCACAGCCTTGCATTGGATGGACAGTTAGGTCAAAAGGGGTGGAAGATACGTAGTTGGCATTTGGTTTAATCCCTCCCTTTTATTCAAAGAAATATTAGTATTTAATTGTGTTATTTTTGTTATGCCAAGTAGAATTAGTTCATTATTTAGAGGTATGGCTACCAGCCTAACTGGTAGGGAAACTTCCCAAACACCAAATATGGGTAATTAATTGCACATAGAAGATGCTTTTATTTCATTCATTGATCAACACTGCTGTCCTTGTTTATCCCTGACCAATAACTGGATTATTTAAAGCTTTTACACTGGATAGTACTGGTCAGAACTGGCAATTAGCAGAATCCCAATGTAGCATGACCTGCATATCCTACTGCAGTTACACTGGATTGAAAGTGCTGTCATCTCATTCGGCTAGTCTAGGGTTCGAGCGGCCATGCCACAGAACCTCAGCCCTGTTCACAAAGCTGCGTGTTGGTACACTGGAACTTTGATCGTTTCTCATTGAAAGCCGCCTCCAATATCGGGTAGAATACTGGACTTGTACTTGCATGTGGTGGCAAGGCTTTGATTTGTGATAAAACACAGTGGTTGCTTCTTCAAACAGCATAACTTGGGGTGAGCTGTCGATGTTACTCTGAGCCGTCAGCCTTGTGTGTGTTGGAAAGAAGAGGTGCACGGCTTAGAAGTGAGGAACTCTACATAGCCCACTTTTCTCGGGTGAAAAACAAGTCCGTCATAGGAAGTCCGCTAGCATTAGCCAGCATCTGTGCTGTACATTGTGCATTCGCTTAAAGAATTATTATATTTTCAGGTCACAGCTGGAGCGATGAGAGGCGCTTCAAACTTCTGCTTGTTTTTTAATGACTTTCTGTGCTTTGTGTAGTCTTCTTCTGTTTAATACACTCAGATTTCCTTATCTGTGGAAGGTTGGTGCCCTGCCTGAGGTTTGTTTCCTGCCTTCTGCTCTGTGTTGGCTGGGATTGGCTCCAGCAGACCCCCGTGACCCTGTAGTTTGGATATAGCGGGTTGGATAATGGATGGATGGATGATTTCCTTATTTGACATTGATCACAATGACACATCTGACTCAAATTCATGGGGGATGAAGACCCAGATGAAGACATATTGCTTACAGTGGTCTGTTTTTTTTATTTTCTTTCCCCTATTCCATCATGTCCAGCTCTCTAGTTCTAAAAATGCGTGCTTTCTCTAACTAATTGGAGAAATCCAAACCTTAATAGTGAAACATGACAAGGTTGTGGAGATACCATTGGACAACATTACCCTTGATGACCTCCTGCTGGGACAGGACTATCACAGACCCAAGGCATTACCTTCCATGTTCACCGGTAACACAAGTAACGTTTTTAAGTATCGATTATAACCCAAATTATTAAAATGATTTTTTAGACATTGGAAGACGAGTAGAGGTTCATGAGATTCGTCAGCCATGGACTTGAGAATCCTTGCTTTGAAAGAAAGTGGCCATAGTGAGAAAGAAAAGGTCTTCTTGTCTGTTTTGCTTTAATCATCCAACTACATGTCCAATGAGTACCACAGATTGCATTGATATATTTATATATATATATTTTTTCGTCTTTAAACACTGTCAATACTCTCTAAAAGCACTACTTATTAAACGCCTTACACTATTTATGACTGCTCATATATCAATGCACAACTTAGAGAGAACTGATGATAGCATAAAGTGCCAAGACATAAAATGTTTATTTTTTCTAAACATAGGAATATAGCATTTTGTAATAGGTTGTTTTTTTAGCCAATAGGAGATGTCACATAGGAATATTTGCCATTCTGCTGTGACGAGTCTGCTCTCACAGCTGCACTGAACACACTCGCCCGCTCACTCCGACATCTGCGCCTTTCCTCCATAGTTGACCTCCATTAAATGAGCGCACTGGGGAAGTCCTTCTACATCCATGTGGACGGTGCTTCATGTGAGCTCTTCTAGCACATCAGTAGACCTGCTCCCACCCTGCTTTCTAGGTAGACGCCGTGGAAAGCCCAGTCATTTGGGGGCCCTGTGCCCACTGAAACACATTCGCTGCACGAGTCTGCAGATTTTACAGTGCATTGTTTTGTGCTGAAACAATGTATGATTAACCTTTTTCTGCATCATACATAAACCAAAATTAAAGAGCAATCCAATTTCTGTCAGGACAATATTGTTTTTAAACATCACACTTTCCAAGGTGCAAAGAAAGGGGCCAAATTTTTATTATTATTATTATTCAACCTTCAAAATTTCAAATAACCTTTTAAAAATTGCATCCAAAAATAAACCACTGAGCAACTTAAAAATGTACTAAACAGGATATAAAGCTTAAAGCTATTGTAAATATGTATTTTATCTGCTGTTGCAATCAAATCTGTTTAATTTTTAAAGCACTAATTTCTACTTTTATTTTTACAATCACTGATTTTTTTAAATCATTTGTATATGACAACAGACTACTTGTGTGTTATGTATCCTACTTAGTAGTGAGATGGCGCCCTCTAGTGGGCTGAGCCTGTAATTAGTACTTTTGTTCTGTTACTGCTCTAAATATTTATTGTGTCCTTATTTCACCAACTCGGTTCGGCTTTGTGGAACTGGAAAAACTTTTAACTCCTTACTTGATGCTTCCGTGCGTTGTTAACATGCTCTGTTTTACGTTGTATTGTCCTTTTTTTAAAAATACAATATGATTTATTCTCAGTTTTCTGGATTTTTTTTTTTGGTGGAGTGGGATTCAATTGCATTCCCAAGTTTCTAAAGTATGGTTTTATTCTGGCTTATTTCACGAAAATCATCCCATCCCATCTCAGTACATCTTTTCTTAAATTTCTGGAGGCCATTTCCTACTTGTTGTCATGCACAGCCTGTTACTTTTTTCTCATTCTTCGACAATGTTTGGAATAAACTAATTTATGGTCTACAGATGTGACCTTTTCACTAATAAAACAAATTTTATAGGTTCAGAGGAGAATTTAACTTGACTTAAAAGCACAAAGGTCCTTGAGTAATGGAGCACCGTGCGTTTTAGTGAAAAGGCCACAGTTTGTTTGTTTGGAGAGACTCTGCTGTTTTCTCTAGTTTTAATTACAACATAAATGGATTAGCGCTATATAAATGTAATGAATTATTATTTATTATTAAATATTTCACTAAGTAAGTTGACCTTCTGTGCAGTACAGAGCGATGCTGGTTGATGCCACTACCTCACAGTTCCTCAAGGCTGTTAGTGTGGAGTTTGCACATCTCCCTGGAGCTGACATCTCAAAGACGTGTGTGTCGTGTTCATTGGCAACTCCGTGTTTGCCCAAAATTAGTGAGTGTCTGTAAGCCTCAGCCTGGATGGTGTCTTGCACTCAATACTGCATGGATAGGGTCAACTCCATGAGAAGTTTGGATGAAGCTGCAGTGCATTTAATAATTCTGTTCCATCTACCTTTACAGATTATTATTTTATTTATTACAGCATTTTGAAACACAATTTTTTGTTTTTCCATTTGGTGCACTGGCAGGTGCAGTGACTTGCTCATGGTCACTGTCTGTTGTGCAGAGACTGAAGCCCAAAGCCTTAACCAGCATGCCACACTGCCTGCCGAGAACACTCTATTCTAAAGTATTCCAACATATTTGTTCGCTAGTAACAGTTGTGAGTGCACCCAAATGACCGACGCAGTTCAAAACTACACTCACTTTCAGAACCCTCTTGTTCAAAGAGAGCATTGCAGGGCAGCACAATGATGTTCGTTTCAAGATGAGCAACTCTCAGGCTATTATACATTCATTTTTAAGGCGACTGTATTTATCTTACGGAGGCTTCTACAACCCCACAGCAACAGAATTTTTTGAGTTGCATGATGAAGTGTTGGCAGTGTGGTGGGGCATCCAGGTGGGTTGGCTTCCCTCAATGAGTGATGGCATGGACTTGCATATTCTCTCCTGTCTATTTAGAGGTTTTGCCCACGTCCCAAAGATGATTGACAGCTCCGAATTTGACCAGGTGAGTGGGCATGGCACTAAATTGAAATGCAGAATAAATTAACACCCAGCGTGGGGTTTGGTTCTGCTTTGAGCCCAGTTGTGCTGGGACAGGCTCTGGCTAAACTGGATGGATGATTAAAACAATCCTAACTGGTGCACTCTTCAGGCCTACAGCAAAGAACACAAAACGGCAGATCTACTAACAAACATGCCAGTTTGTAGTTTGGTAGAATAAACATGAATGTTAATGAACATGACACCTAGGATGCATCTCTTGATGTAAATGGATTTTTTCACATATCTGGATGTCAGTTTTGTTCTACATAGAAGATCTGTCTGGTTGTAGAACTTAACAATAAACTTCCAAGAGTTTGTCTCAAGAGTAGGTATTAAAAAAACAACAAAACAGCAGCCCATCAAGGGCAAACCATGACTCTCACTTCATGTCACAAATGTGTACCTCCATTGCTCTTTCTCACAATACTGCTGCTCCTGTCCTTCACTTACTGTCAAGATCACAGCATGACAGGTGATGGCAGTGTAACAAATCTCTTCACAGACCTGTTCTCGTCGCTTCTCTTTTCTGCCCCTCCACTAATTCTGCCTGCTAGCTTGATGCTCAGGATCTCGTCCATAGACTGACTGCTTAAGCTGCCATCTGACCCTTCCAAACTAACTAGACTGCTCCAGTCAATCTGGCACAGAAAGTGCACCAGGACAAACAAAAAGTCAAAGTGGCAAAAGGAATGATCCTGTATGTCAGTGTGGGAAGGCAGCTATGGCTGGGAACGTAATGGGGCAAGACCAGAAAACCAGTACAATTATGGGGCCACCTTCAAGAAAAATATTCAAATGTTTCCGGAAGATAACAGGGTACCTAATCTTCTGCTTGAAAAAAAAACCAAGAGAGACGGGCCATGGAGGACCAGCAAGTTGTAACACCACTCCAAGCAGTCCATAGATTACCCCGAGGACAGTCAGGAAGAAAGGCAAAGAAGTAAGCAAGTACGAAAGCCATTCCAGATGGTGGGCTTGTTTCGTCAGGTAATCTGTACTGTCACTTGTCCGTTTTATTTTTACGATAAACACACAAACTGAGGTTTGCGTCCCCATTGTCATTATGCATGGTGGTGCCTCTGCTGTTTACCACACTCGTATTATTGTTCTGTACATCTCAACTCACCAGCTTGTTACTCATAAAAGGATGAGTGCAGTCGTCTTGTGTTGACCTGCAGCTGCCGGCAGAGTTCTGCTCATCACCACCTCCAGTCTCTTCTGAGCCATCATTATAAATATACAGCAAGTTAAAAGACTTAATTATCTGATCATGGAATAAGTAAGCATTGCTACTTGAAAGCTTATAAGCCATCCAGGCAGAGTGGCAATTTTTATGTACACTATTATTCATTGTTTCATTCGTGAATACAACATTTTAATTCTAATTTTATTAGAAAACCCCTTTATTTGAATATTGGAACAGAAAACATCCATCACAAACAGTTCATGTTTGAAAAAACCAACTCCACAATAAATTCTTTGTGCCATAACAGATGCCAAAGGTTCCCTGGAATGCCCTTGGTGCCTTCTCAAGATCTGTCCCTAAAATAAAGATACAGACATTAGCAACCAGAAACAACTTCTCAATCACGGGGCTATCAGGATCACTTTACTGTTACCTTCGTCTTGAAAGTTAACAGGTGTTTAGGTAGAATGCTTAGGAAAGCTACAGAGCAAGAACTGAGTGTACTTTGACCGAGTCATTGATGTGCATTCTGTAGACTAATTAAATTCTTACCTCTGTCCACCTGCCTCATACATAAATCCCAACCCAAAGTAGAAGGAACAGGACTCCAAATCCCATGAAAAGTGAGGCCACCAGGGAAATGAGCAGTTCTTTGTAGATGTCACGTGTGTATTTGGTGGATGTCACCTCATAACTGGTGAAGCAAGTTAAGGATAACAGGAAGATCAACCAATTTCCAGAAAAACAAGAGCATCTCTAGTCAGCACAGCACAAGCCTAAAACAAAGCCCAGCACTATTATATGGTGCCCAGTCTCGTCCCCTCGTGAGACTGATTTGGGTTAAACAGGTCTGAGAATAGGATTGCTTAGCAAATGAATGAATGTACATTAGCAAGCATTTTTAATCTATGAGTTACATGTACTATCTATGGAGATGTTTAGTCATAAAATAGACATGAAGTTCACCAGTTCAAGATGCTGCATTTCAAGGGGTGAGAAATCATTCTAAACTGCAAAAGTTGAGCATACTTGGTTTTACTTTATTTTGATAGATCATTTACAAGTAGATGAACATTTCCAGATCTTAATAAAATGTCATTAGTTACTAAAGCATCCATCAGCACCAACTCAACTACTCTATAGCAGACATCTGCAAATATATGAAGTTTTTCGACTAGCCCATTCCAATACTAGTTTTCACAAAAAGATACAATAGTACAAATAAAACATAACTGCTAAACAAAATAAAAACACAATGATGTTCATACAGTATTTCATAATGGACAAGTCTGGGAATTAGGGATTCCAAATGATCACCAAACCCAACGAAAAGTTCCTTCAGAGAGTTCACCCTTCTACCTGAGAGCACCCACTAATGAACCTTGAACCTGATCCTCTGCCACTTTTTTCCATATTTTTTGGTTCGTCCATCTTGTTTTCTTTCTCCTTTGGCTCTATGCACTTTAGTTTTGGCCTTTTTTCCTACCTCTTGATATCCCACTACTGCCGAAACTCAAACCTTTTAGATTTTTCCTCTCTACACCTTATCTCTCCTACCAGTGGAACCTCGTCTGTTTCGTCAGTCTTGCTGCTAAACATCTTATTGCTTTAAGGTGAAATCCCCTGAGACAATCACAAGTTATATCTGGGTATCTAAATTTTATAGTTGATTACATATGGAATTATCTGTATTTCAAATTAGCAAACCATCCATGAAAACTACTTAGGGCTATTCAGCTCTTTAAAGTCTGAATGTCTTCTGCTCATTGATCCTTCTGTTGGGTCAGTATTTCCCCAACTCTGGGAAGGGTGGGCATCATTAGAGTATGGATTCTGTTACAAATGATCTATACAGTTCTATTTAAATTTACTATAATGGAAATGCTCAGTAAACAATAGATCAAAACGTAATACAAAATAGCAGAATTTTTAGCCAAGTGTTAATAAAAACAATTCAAATGCATCTCCAGTGTCACTGAAAGTCTGCCCTGACAAATGTTCCGAGTGACTGACTCTCCTCTTGCCTTTTTTGACTTGGGTCCTATCTCCTACGCTTCAGGTGCTGCTTGTTTAGGGCTGTTGGTGGACCTTGACATTTTTGAAAAAGAATAGAGAAGCAGCATTAGCAAGTTATCAGCTGCTTCAGGATCCGGTGTTGGGCCTTCACGCTTCAGTCTGGGCAGGCATCCCGGCTCTGTGCACTTAAATGATTACATCGGTCACTTTTTATTAAGTTCACTGTTGTGCAACAACGCTCACTCACCAAAATGGACAATGACAGAATGAGCAAAACAGTCATAATATTGACCTCATAATTAACCAACAAATACCTCCAGTTCCAATTGCATGAATGCAAGTCCCCTATTTCCTGGTAGTTTGAAGGGCGGGCTGGAAATGCCCAGGACAGTACACATCGCTGTACTGATTACCACGATTTGAGTTGTTCCACCTGCTCAATGCTACAGGGGCTTATTGATCCACTCTTTTCTGACTGCTTTTAGAAAATGCTTCATTGATTCAAATATTCTTTTCACTGTTAAATGAAGAATGTGACTATTCCCCTGCAAAAGTGCTCTTTGTAGCCTTCCCCAGATCTGTGCTTTCACTCAAAATCCTGTCTCTAAGCTCCGCAGGCCATTCCTTCAGTCTCATGATTTGATTTTTTCCTCTGGTACACCTTGTCAGATTTTGGACTGTCTGTAGAAGGGTGTGTGCCTTTCCTAATTGAGTCAAATCCACTGAATTGATGACCGTTGGGACCCCATACAAGATGCAGAAAAATCTAAGTGATGATCAATACAATGAGATGCACATGAGCCCAATTTGAAGAGTCATATAAAATGTCCTGAAATGTCTAAAATCCTGTCTTTTGTTTTGTCCTTCTAGGGTTTTAAGTGTTGCCTGATGAGGGAAAAATAATTTAAATGATTTAAGCACAAGACTGCAACACATAACACGTAAAAAAGATGAGTCCTTAATCTCAACAGTGGATTCAGAAAAGCATAAATTAAATTTGTTCCACTTTTTCAAAATAAGCTCCTGGACACAACCACCTGCAGGCCAACAGCTGTGCCATGAAAAATGTCTTACAGGGCTAAAAAATCTGCTCTCAACGCAGCTACTTTAAGCATTCAAAATCAGGGTCACCGTCAAGTCTGGGTTTTAACTCATCTTTTTACCATGTTAGTTCAGCATCCCCAGCCTTGTTTTATATGTACTTCCAAGCTGCACAGCATGGCACTTTTCTGTTTCAAACAATGCAGGAAATTTCTTGAACACAATTTACTCTTTGGCCATGTGTAACAGATATCCATCAGCTTCATCACTCTCACTAACTGTTCTTGACTAGGATTGCAGAATTCTCAACCTACGTAACACAAATAATGCTTTGTTTGTATCCCTGTGCTGTAATGTTAATTCTTTCAGACTGTATATATTCTTAGGGAATGGTAAATTTCTAATGAAGAAATTAAAGTTTTTCCAATGATTCAAATAATTTACACTTTGTTATTTGCAGTTAAAGTGAGAAGTAGAAGGTCTAAAAGGATACTAGTGGTACAAGTGCAACTGTAGAACTTGTACCGAGTTTACTTTATAATACCACACATATTTGGTATCAAATCATTGGAGTCTGGGTGTAGAGCGTGTTAAATGTACAGTAGGTCTTCTGATGTGCTGCCCTCAGAGAGTGCTACAGGATGTTGTCCTTACATCTGAATCCTTGCAGTACATAACTGACACATGATGAAAAATGTAGGGAATAGTTAAATTCATTGTGCTTTCAGGAAACATGGCACTATACTCTAAACCACATGGCCATCCCTCCACTGCCATAAGGGATCGTGCTTTTGCTTTCAGCCATTTAAAGTTTTAAAAGATATCACACTATAGTCTACCAAAATGCATTTCTGTTTGTAGGTATTTTGACAGCTTGATTTTGCTGATATCTCAGTCTTGTTTTTCTTGTTAACCTCTGTGATTTGTCGTACATAACTGGATCACAAAGCCTGTATGAGGCTTGCTTCTCAGTTTTGCACATTATATGTTGTTTTTTGGGGGGTGGGAGGCTTGCCTGAAAATAAGTGGAGCAAAAGCATAAAATATTTGCACCAAATACGTAAAGCATCCAGTGATATTCAGGGGTGCATATTGTCAGAATAGGAGGCATGTCCAAAGTCAATGTCAACACATAATTTTTAAAAAATCAGATATTCTAGAAGATACAAGTATAATGTATTTGTGTACACTTTTCAGACTACAACATGTTTTGACAAATAGCACAACATATGAGCGATTATGAGGATTTAGGAATCGTAGTGGACTCTAAGCTATCAACTTCCCAACAGTGTTCAGAAGCCATTAAGAGGGCAAACAGAATGTTAGGTTATATTACACAATGTGTGGAGTACAAGTCCAAGGAGGATATTCTCATGCTTTATAACAAACTGGGACTCATCTGGAGTACTGTGTGCAGTTTTGGACTCCAGGCTACAAAAAGGACACAGCAGCGTCAGAAAAGGTCCAGAGAAGAGCGACTAGGCTGATTCCAGGGCTAAAGGGGATGAATTATGAATATTAAAAGAGCTGAGCCTTTTCAGTTTAAGCAAAAGAAGATTAAGAGGAGACCTGATTGAAGTGTTTAAAATTCTGAAGGGAATTAGTACAGCAAATCAAGACCATTACTTTAAAATGAGTTCATCACGAACACAGTTGGAAACTTGTTAAGGGAAGTTTTTCTTTACACAGAGAACCACAGACACTTGGAATAAGCTACCAAGTAGTGTGGTAGACAGAAAGACTTAAAGGACTTTCAAAACTAGACAATGTTTTTTTAGAAGAATTAAGTGGCTAGGACTGGCGAGCTCTATTGGGCTGAATGGCCTGTTCTCGCCTAAATTGTTCTAGTATTCTAATGATTGATTGTGGACACAGTCATGACCCTTCTAAATACTTGTTATAAAGCTTTGCTACTGAAATGGATTCAATAGCTTCCTGTGAACCAATTTAAAAGCAAAACTCTTCCACACTTACAACATTACCAAGCAAACAACATAACACACAGCTAGTTCTTGTCCATGCATCTGGTTTACATCAACTCACCAATGAGACTAAACCACACTGCACTCTTAGGCAATATTCTAATATGGGTATACTCACAGTTCACAAACAAGTCCACAAGGACGTTACCCTTAAGACACTCAAAGTGACAGAAAAAAAAAAAATTCACATTTCCCGTTTCCTTCTGCATCTACAAATTTGTACATTACGTGACAGAACTTGTTTTATGTTTAAATGTGCAGACCTGTATATTTTTTAATACATACTTTTCAGGCAAAAAGCAATTATTTTCAAAACAGAACCTTATTGTAAATTAACAGTTTCATGCAAAGTAAATGTGATCAATTTAAAATAATTTTTGAGGTATTTTGCAACTTAAAGCAATTTAAAACATTACAAAGTGCAAGAGATGCAGTTGGGCTATTTTTCACTGCACAATAAACCACTAAAGTTTGTTAAGGGCCCAATGTAGAAGTGAAAAGACTGTCATATTTTAATGGGGCTGCAAGAACATCAGGAACAAGCTTTTGGAATTTTAGGTTCCATAACATTAAGAGTAGTGCCTGGTATAGCAAACAAAGGATACACAAAGAACCATGCAGTGAAGAACATGCCAATGGCAAGAAGTACTACTGTCAGGTGGGGGAACACAGCTGGGTTCACTGGACTGGTATATCTGGTCATTGCCTCGAGCTCCTAAAGAAGAGGGGGTGAAAAAGAATAAGGTACTGGATTACTTGTAGTTTAAATTAATATGCAAGAGGTAACAATTATCTAAAGAAACCTTTCAAAACAGTCACAAAGAGTCACCTGTTACATGGAAGGTATGAAGAAAAACTTAAAAAGACGAAGGTCTGGTATTAAAACCTTCTATAGAAGGAGACCTTTTGAGGGTGGAGCCACTATTCCCACATTGTTCAGACTGGTCTAATTTGAGCTCTCGGTTCCACCACAAACTTGTACAACCTTCAGGGTAAGAATGGCTGCATATACAAGATCTGCAGAGCTGAAACATAAAGAGGATGCTCACCATCATTATTCCAACTTTACCAAAACATATCTGTCTTAATGGTCAAACCAGAATTCCTCTTTGCTCAAACTGTATAACACTTCAAAACAAACTTATGAATCACTTTTGAAGAACCGAGTCATTAGCTTTGTTGTACCATGGCATGTACTACATCATGCCTAAGCAGAGTGCAAAAAGCAGTAATTCAGAAGAACAAGATGCCCATAATTTTCTCAAAAAACAATACCATGTGCTATTTTCTGTTTTAACAGCTCTGAACATACACTGCATATTAAAAGTTGTATTGTGTCTTTACCATTAAACTTGAAAGAGGAGTGTCACTGGAGTGTACACATCCGTTCACTCTGGACTTTCTCAATCCAGCTTTCCACTTGGTTGGGGTAATGTGTTGGGTCTTCCTCAAACTGGAAAATTTCAAGCAGCAGAAGTGGTGTGCTCAAATACTCCTGGCTACTCAGAGAGAGTATTTTCTTCTACAGGTTACCCAACAGCCTCTGACACTGAAATTATTTTATTACGTGTGTATGTTTAGGAGTTTCAATCAGTGTATAATGTTGTATTCAAGGTCTTTATTTTCTGTAGTTGGTACCGTATTAATGCCACTTTTCTGAGGGAGACATGCAAGAATTTCATTGTACTATGTACACAGAATAAACTTGAACCCAACATTCTCAGCTTCTGTAAGACAGTAATTTAAACATGGCTTAGTATCTCATAACTTATTGATTTTACAATAAACTAGGGCCGCCACAAACATTTATATAATTTGTATATAATTAATCAATCAACTTTTCTGATTAATCGATTAACCTAACATCTAAATTTGTCCAGATGATTCAAACAGGCATATGAATGCATTCTGTACTTGAATATTTATTAAATAATTTGATATACAGACTTGGAAAAGATCTGGATTTAAAAAACACGCAGCTAAAATAACAAACAAGAAAATAGTATTATTAGTAAAATATTGAAGTCAAAAAAATCCTTGAAGGAAAAGTATTTTTGAATAATAATGGTCAAACAACTTGGTGTAAGCAGTTCAACTTAAGAACAAATATTTAGTTTGAGTTTTTTTAGATCTCAGTGTTACAATAGATCCACTCTGACTCATTTCACATGTATTTTTAAAAATATTCCTTCCTAAATTGAGATAGATATTATTCATCAAAATAATGAATATAGTTGCTAGGCTTACTTCCCATATTGTGGCTTACTATATTGTAAAGTATAAATGATACAAATTGAAATCATATTGCAGGAGATGGGCAACTCATATCTCAAGTAGAGGACAGAACAACAATATTCTATACTTTGCAACCGTAGAGCAATTATAAATTAAACTTTTCATTAACAATTTTTTTTTTTTTTTTTTTTTTTTTTTTATACGCTCACTTCAGCACAGTTTCATGCTTTTTTCTGAAGGGGCAATGACTGCACAAGGAGCTTTTAATTTTTTTTTTTTTTTTTTTTTTTTATTTCCATTGTTATTGCCATCACATTTTAACCTTTTTTCTAAAAATAATAGTGATAAGCAGCTGAAAACAGGCACGTACATCCATTTTTTTGTTTTAAATTCTTGATGTCAACTGCTTTGAGCATAGGAAAGGTGTAAAATAAATTATATACATGTGCAATTACAATTTTTCAAAAGCAACCTACTAGACATCTTAATCTGCATTAATAATCTACCAAAAATCCTGTGCAACACACAAATTAATTCACTTGGAACATCATCTGCAAAAAAAAAAAAAAAAAAAAAAAAAAGTACCGCTTCAAACAAAGGACGTGAAATAAACGGGAGAAAACTTTTACACCATACAACACTTCATAAGCAAAATTCAGTATAACTCGCACGTGGCTCTTCCGGGGTTCTCTGTTCCAGTTAGACAAGGGCAGCAAGATGTTCATTAGGCCATGGGCACCTATTTGAGAACATGGGAAAAGCCTAGAGCCATTTCAGTTAAAACGAGCTGATATTCATACCTTTTTAACATTAAAAACAGGATTATGATTAGCTATACTGTACAGTCCAATCATACAGTCCAATCATAAGATGCAATCAGGCATCGCAACCCCATTGCAACTTTAAGATAAAACGATGGCCACTAAGGCTGAAATTGGCACTGACTCAGAGGGAAAAAAGTCATGCAGCAACTGCAAATTGATCTTAAAACTGAGCCAAAAAAAAAAAAAAAAAAAAAATCACACAATGAATGCCCAGCATTAGATGGTGGGGCTTGAACTTCTAATGGGTAAATGCTCTGCACTCTACATCAGTGTAACACTTAAGATTGTTGGCACTTATGTATATCCAGTTCAAGCAATGTTTTGCATATACATTCACATATGCAGACTTTAAAGGAGGACTACAAAGAACTGATTAAAAACACAGAATGACAGCTTAATAGCTTCCATACAGCTGTCCAATACACCCAAGGTGTACTTTGATCTTTCAGACCTACAACTGTGCTTTTTTTTTTTTTAAATAAACTTTGTGTACATTTTTATATTTATTCATACTGAGCTTTATCTGCCACATGCTGTTTATGTCAAGTCTGAATTTTGTCCAAAAAGTTTGGTAACAATTCTATGAATCTACTAACTAAATAGATTGTTAGCTACATTTTTATCTCAATCATTTATATTGAGATAGAGCAATAAGAATGGTGGTCCAGCATTGATTCCTGAGGAGCAGCACTGTTGTCACCGAAGTCAGAACATTTCCTCACACCATAACCTCACCTAGCACCCTGAATTTTCACTTCTTTTACTTTAATCATTAGCCTCTCATGCGGGACTTATTAAAAATAATTCTGAAAAATCAAAAAAAAAAAAACCAAACATGCAACTCTTGGTTTCATAATGTTGTTGCCTCCTCCTAGAATTTCAATATATTAATATAACATGGTCTAACTCCTCTAAACCCAAGCAGACCATTATGCAGATACTAACAACTACATAAAAACCTCACAGATTTTCTTCATAACATAATTACATTTAATTTTCAACTGGTGATTTCAGTTTTTTACTTATGAATAACATGAATTAGTTTTTGGCAAAGGAAACTCTGTTGCAGTCATCACTAAAGCTAAAGTATACTACAGCACAGTCTGTATTTTGTCCCCGTTTTGAACTATTTTCAGATTTCATTTGCACATTTTACCAGGTGAAAGTAATCGACCACACCTGTGCAGCTAATATCAGCAGATGCCCATTTAGTCGAGCGGTTGAACCCACTGGTGATTCCCAGGATCCTAAGGATATGTCTCAGCCGTGCCATCTCAAAGAATACAGCTGGCGAGAGTGGCAGCAACACACTGAATGATTCCTCAGCAGAAACAGCAGATGTCTCATAATCAGCAGTTATAGGTGGATTTTCATAACATCATTATGATTTTTCCCAACTCCATGAGGTACTGTGACATAATCAAAAACTGAAGAATATTTAAGCATAAGGCTGACATTCTGTATATACCCATAGATCAAACTTTAATGCGAATTATTTGAGTTGTATTATTTGAAATGCGCTGATATTGCTTCACTCTCATGGTATTAATAAGGCTGAGGTGTTCTTTTATCTAGGAATACAGCATTATGCATTTTTACAGATTTTCCATTAGTAAAAAATAGAACATAACTCAGTCATAACAACACCCATCTGTATAAACACATAAACATTAGCATATTTATATATGAACCACTTATACAATGTATAAACATTTGGCCATTGCTGTCACATGTATAGGGTATACTGAAATTATTTCTTGTTTGTGGTAGTCTATATGTAACACATTGTCACTCACCAGCACCATAAATTACATAAGAGCTTTACCCTGAAACTACAGTATTCCTTACTTGAAAAATCATGGAACAGAGTTTATAAAATTATAGACCATTTTTATTTATTATATATACACACTGTATATCACTAGCTTACTTGAGTATTCTTGGATAAGGTTATCTTGATCTGGGGATTTATTTGATTTCAGATTTTTTAAAATACTAGTAGCACTTCTCTTGCTCTTTTTGAATTTCCAATACTTTTTTTTTTTTTTTTTTTTTTTTAACATTTACAGTAACTAGTGGAGGTTTTTCTGTCCTTGCATTGGAGTTATTTGTCTCAAAAAAAAAAAAAAAAAGTTATACACCAGCATTTTTTCACTCTTTCTTTCTTACTTATCCACAAAGCAGTTCTAATAAATTTCCTACCGTTTATAAATTTTAGATGTATTTGTCCTGCAATGTATGCATTACACTTTTGATCCTGCACTACAATTCTTTTTTCCATCTCTGTACCTAAAATTTAATTCCTGCTTGTTTCTTTAAGACCTTGGTGCAACTACTCAAAGTATTATGCTAAACACAGACTTAAAGAGTATTGGTTTTTGTATATGCTTTTCAAGAACAGCATGAAACATTTACTGCTACTATTAGACCCTAACCTATAAATTTCTATCTGTGGTAGAGAGTCAGGAAAATCAGATATAGGAAATGCACAAATACGTTTTGAGCTAATTTTACCACCACAGATACAGTATTACTTACAATTAATATCTGGGTTATATAAGTGTATCATGCATTTTTAAGTCACAAGACAGCCTCTTCAATTTTCATCTTAACAATTAAAATTTGGATTAGTATATAGCATAGTATGTAAGCCTTTACGAATTGTTTTCAAAACTAATTTACTGCCTTTTAAACTATCACTGTTTCTATAATTTGCTATT